>NW_026961540.1:302500-602500 GCF_963924245.1 Chroicocephalus ridibundus
CAGCCGTATGGCCATTTTTGTGCCTGGTGCGGCGCCAAGTGGGAAAGGGTGGTGTTGAGGCTGAAGGCAGCAGGAAAGCCCGCAGCCCCCAGGTCTGTGGGCTACGCAAGAGGTTCCCAAATAGCTTTAGAACAAGGCCTAGTTTTCCCTACTGGCTCCTTGTGCGGGGGACCCATCTCCAGCCATATGGCCATTTTTGTGCCTGGCGCGGCGCCAAGAGGGAAAGGGTGGTGTCGAGGCTGAAGGCAGCAGGAAGGCCCGCAGCCCCCAGGTCTGTGGGGCTACGCAAGAGGTTCCCAAATAGCTTTAGAACAAGGTATAATTTTCCCTGCTGGCTCCCTGGGCGGGGGACCCATATCTAGCCTTAGGGCCATTTTTGTGCTTGGAGCGACAGCTAGTGGGAAAGCGTAATATTGAGGTTGAAGGCAGCAGGAAAGCCTGCAGCCCCCAGGTCTGTGGGTGCTACGCAAGCGGATCCCAAAGAGCTTTAGAACAAGGCATAGTTTTCCCTGCTGGGTCTTTGGGCTGGGGACCCATCTCCAGCCGTATTGCCATTTTTGTGCCTGGTGCGGCGCCAAGAGGGAAAGGGTGGTGTCGAGGCTGAAGGCAGCAGGAAGGCCCGCAACCCCCAGGTCTGTGGGGCTACGCAAGAGGTTCCCAAATAGCTTTAGAACAAGGCATAGTTTTCCCTGCTGGCTCCTTGGGCGGGGGACCCATATCAAGACTTATGGCCATTTTTGTGCTTGGAGCGACAGCTAGTGGGAAAGCGTAATATTGAGGTTGAAGGCAGCAGGAAAGCCTGCAGCCCCTAGGTCTGTGGGTGCTACGCAATCGTTTCCCAAAGAGCTTTAGAACAAGGCATAGTTTTCCCTGCTGGGTCTTTGGCCTGGGGACCCATCTCCAGCCGTATGGCTGTTTTTGTGCCTGGCGCGGCGCCAATTGGGAAAGTGTGGTGTGGAGGCTGAAGGCAGCAGAAAAGCCCGCAGCCCCCAGGTCTGTGGGGCTACGCAAGCGGTTCCCAAAGAGCTTTAGAACAAGGCCTATTTTACCCTGCTAGCTCGTTGTGCGGGGGACCCATCTCCAGCTGTAAGGCCATTTTTGTGCCTGGCCCGGCGCCAAGTGGAAAGGGCGGTTTTGAGGCTGAAGGCAGCAGAAAAGCCTGCAGCCCCCAGGTCTGTGGGGCTACGCAAGCTGTTCCCAAAGAGCTTTAGAACAAGGCATTGTTTTCCCTGCTGGCTCCTTGGGCGGGGGACCATTGTCCAGACGTATGGCCATTTTTGTGACTGGCGAGGCGCCAAGTGGGAAAGGGTGGTGTCGAGGCTGAAGGCAGCAGGAAGGCCCGCAGCCCCCAGGTCTGTGGGGCTACGCAAGAGGTTCCCTAAGAGCTTTAGAACAAGGCTTAGTTTTCCCTGCTGGCTCCTTAAGCCGGGGACCCATCTCCAGCCGTATGGCCATTTTTGTGCCTGGCGCGGCGCCAAGTGGGAAAGGGTGGTGTCGAGGCTGAAGGCAGCAGGAAAGCCCGCAGCCCCCAGGTTTGTGGGTACTACGCAAGCAGTTCCCAAAGAGCTTTAGAACAAGGCCTAGTTTTCCCTGCTGGGTCTTTGTGCTGGGGAACCATCTCCAGCCGTATGGCCATTTTTGTGCCTGGCGCGGCGCCAAGTGGGAAAGGGTGATGTCGAGGCTGAAGGCAGCAGGAAAGCCCGCAGCCCCCAGGCCTGTGGGGCTACGCAAGCAGTTCCCTAAGAGCTTTAGAACAAGGCGTAGTTTTCCTTGCTGGTTCCTTGGGCGGGGGACTCATCTCCAGCCGTATGGCCATTTTTGGGCCTGGAGCGACACCTAGTGGGAAAGCGTAGTATTAAGGCTGAAGGCAGCAGGAAAGCCTGCAGCCCCCAGGTCTGTGGGTGCTACGCAAGCGGTTCCCAAAGAGCTTTAGAACAAGGCCTAGTTTTCCCTTCAGGGTCTTTGGGCAGGGGACACATCTCCAGCCGTATGGCCATTTTTGTGCCTGGTGCGGCGCCAAGTGGGAAAGGGTGGTGTTGAGGCTGAAGGCAGCAGGAAAGCCCGCAGCCCCCAGGTCTGTGGGCTACGCAAGAGGTTCCCAAATAGCTTTAGAACAAGGCCTAGTTTTCCCTACTGGCTCCTTGTGCGGGGGACCCATCTCCAGCCATATGGCCATTTTTGTGCCTGGCGCGGCGCCAAGAGGGAAAGGGTGGTGTCGAGGCTGAAGGCAGCAGGAAGGCCCGCAGCCCCCAGGTCTGTGGGGCTACGCAAGAGGTTCCCAAATAGCTTTAGAACAAGGTATAATTTTCCCTGCTGGCTCCCTGGGCGGGGGACCCATATCTAGCCTTAGGGCCATTTTTGTGCTTGGAGCGACAGCTAGTGGGAAAGCGTAATATTGAGGTTGAAGGCAGCAGGAAAGCCTGCAGCCCCCAGGTCTGTGGGTGCTACGCAAGCGGATCCCAAAGAGCTTTAGAACAAGGCATAGTTTTCCCTGCTGGGTCTTTGGGCTGGGGACCCATCTCCAGCCGTATTGCCATTTTTGTGCCTGGTGCGGCGCCAAGAGGGAAAGGGTGGTGTCGAGGCTGAAGGCAGCAGGAAGGCCCGCAACCCCCAGGTCTGTGGGGCTACGCAAGAGGTTCCCAAATAGCTTTAGAACAAGGCATAGTTTTCCCTGCTGGCTCCTTGGGCGGGGGACCCATATCAAGACTTATGGCCATTTTTGTGCTTGGAGCGACAGCTAGTGGGAAAGCGTAATATTGAGGATGAAGGCAGCAGGAAAGCCTGCAGCCCCCAGGTCTGTGGGTGCTACGCAATCGTTTCCCAAAGAGCTTTAGAACAAGGCATAGTTTTCCCTGCTGGGTCTTTGGCCTGGGGACCCATCTCCAGCCGTATGGCTGTTTTTGTGCCTGGCGCGGCGCCAATTGGGAAAGTGTGGTGTGGAGGCTGAAGGCAGCAGAAAAGCCCGCAGCCCCCAGGTCTGTGGGGCTACGCAAGCGCTTCCCAAAGAGCTTTAGAAGAAGGCATTGTTTTTCCTGCTGGCTCCTTGGGCGTGGGACCCATATCTAGCCGTATGGCCATTTTTGTGCCTGGCGCGGCGCCAAGTTGGAAAGGTTGGTTTCGAGGCTGAAGGCAGCAGAAAGGACCGCAGCCCCCAGGTCTGTGGGGCTACGCAAGCGGTTCCCAAAGAGCTTTAGAACAAGGCGTAGTTTTCCCTGCTGGCTCTTTGGGCGGGGGACCCATCTCCAGCCGTATGGCTGTTTTTGTGCCTGGCGTGGCACCAAGTGGGAAAGGGTGGTGTCGAGGCTGAAGGCAGCAGGAAGGCCCGCAGACCCCAGGTCTGTGGGGCTACGCAAGAGGTTCCCAAATAGCTTTAGAACAAGGCATAGTTGTCCCTGCTTGCTCCTTGGGCGGGGGACCCATATCTAGCCTTATGGCCATTTTTGTGCCTGGAGCGACACCTAGTGGGAAAGCATAATATTGAGGTTGAAGGCAGCAGGAAAGCCTGCAGCCCTCAGGTCTGTGGGTGCTACGCAAGCGGATCCCAAAGAGCTTTAGAACAAGGCATAGTTTTCCCTGCTGGCTCTTTGGGCGTGGGACCCATCTCCAGCCGTATGGCCATTTTTGTAGCTAGCGCGGCGCCAAGTTGCAAAGGGTCATGTCAAGGCAGAAGGCAGCAGGAAAGCCTGCAGCCCCCAGGTCTGTGGGGCTACGCAAGCGGTTCCCTAAGAGCTTTAGAACAAGGCCTAGTTTTCCCTGCTGGCTCCTTGGGCGGGGGACCATTGTCCAGACGTATGGCCATTTTTGTGACTGGCGCGGCGCCAAGAGGGAAAGGGTGGTGTCGAGGCTGAAGGCAGCAGGAAGGCCCGCAGCCACCAGGTCTGTGGGGCTACGCAAGAGGTTCCCTAAGAGCTTTTGAACAAGGCTTAGTTTTCCCTGCTGGCTCCTTAAGAGGGGGACCCATCTCCAGCCGTATGGCCATTTTTGCTCCTGGCGCGGCGCCAAGTGGGAAAGGGTGGTGTCGAGGCTGAAGGCAGCAGGAAAGCCCGCAGCCCCCAGGTCTGTGGGGCTACGCAAGCGGTTCCCAAAGAGCTTTAGAACAAGGCGCAGTTTTCCCTGCTGGCTCTTTGGGCGGGGGACCCATCTCCAGCCGTATGGCTGTTTTTGTGCCTGGCGTGGCACCAAGTGGGAAAGGGTGGTGTCGAGGCTGAAGGCAGCAGGACAGCCCGCAGCACCCAGGTCTGTGGGGTTACGCAAGCGGTTCCCAAAGAGCTTTAGAACAAGGCATAGTTTTCCCTGCTGGCTCCTTGGGCGGGGGACCCATCTCCAGCCGTATAGCCATTTTTGTGCCTGGCGCGACGCCAAGTGGGAAAGAGTGGTGTGGAGGCTGAAGGCAGCAGGAAAGCCCGCAGCCCCCAGGTCTGTGGGGCTACGCAAGCGGTTCCCAAAGAGCTTTAGAAGAAGGCATTGTTTTCCCTGCTGGCTCCTTGTGTGGGCGACCCATCTCCAGCCATATGGCCATTTTTGTGCCTGGCGCGACGCCAAGTGGGAAAGGGTGGTGTGGAGGATGAAGGCAGCAGGAAAGCCCGCAGCCCCCAGGTCTGTGGGGCTACGCAAGCGGTTCACAAAGAGCTTTAGAACAAGACATAGTTTTCCCTGCTGGCTCCTTGGGCGGGGGACCCATCCCCAGCCGTATGGCTGTTTTTGTGCCTGGCGTGGCACCAAGTGGGAAAGGGTGGTGTGGAGGCTGAAGGCAGCAGGAAAGCCCGCAGCCCCCAGGTCTGTGGGGCTATGCAAGCGGTTCCTTAAGAGCTTTAGAACAAGGCCTATTTTACCCTGCTAGCTCGTTGTGCGGGGGACCCATCTCCAGCTGTAAGGCCATTTTTGTGCCTGGCCCGGCGCCAAGTGGAAAGGGCGGTTTTGAGGCTGAAGGCAGCAGAAAAACCTGCAGCCCCCAGGTCTGTGGGGCTACGCAAGCGGTTCCCAAATAGCTTTAGAACAAGGCCTAGTTTTCCCTGCTGGCTCCATGGGCGGGGGACCCATCTCCAGCCGTATGGCCATTTTTGTGCCTGGCGCGGCGCCAAGTGGGAAAGGGTGGTGTCAAGGCTGAAGGCAGCAGGAAAGCTCGCATCCCCAGGTCTGTGGGGCTACGCAAGCGGTTCCTTAAGAGCTTTAGAACAAGGCGTAGTTTTCCTTGCTGGTTCCTTGGGCGGGGGACCCATCTCCAGCCGTATGGCCATTTTTGGGCCTGGAGCGACACCTAGTGGGAAAGCGTAGTAGTAAGGCTCAAGGCAGCAGGAAAGCCTGCAGCCCCCAGGTCTGTGGGTGCTACGCAAGCGGTTCCCAAAGAGCTTCAGAACAAGGCATAGTTTTCCCTGCTGGGTCTTTGGGCTGGGGATCCATCTCCAGCCGTATGGCCATTTTTGTGCCTAGCGCGGCGCCAAGTGGGAAAGGGTGGTGTCGAGGCTGAAGGCAGCAGAAATACCTGCAGCACCCAGGTCTGTAGGGCTACGCAATCGTTTCCCAAAGATCTTTGAAGAAGGCCTAGTTTTCCCTGCTGGTTCTCTCGGCGAGGGACGCATCTCCAGCCATATGGCTGTTTTTGTGCCTGGCGCGGCGCCAATTGGGAAACTGTGGTGTGGAGGCTGAAGGCAGCAGGAAAGCCCGCAGCCCCCAGGTCTGTGGGGCTACGCAAGCGGTTCCCAAAGAGCTTTAGAACAAGGCGCAGTTTTCCCTGCTGGCTCTTTGGGCGGGGGACCCATCTCCAGCCGTATGGCTGTTTTTGTGCCTGGCGTGGCACCAAGTGGGAAAGGGTGGTGTCGAGGCTGAAGGCAGCAGGACAGCCCGCAGCACCCAGGTCTGTGGGGTTACGCAAGCGTTTCCCAAAGAGCTTTAGAACAAGGCATAGTTTTTCCTGCTGGCTCCTTGGGTGGGGGAACCATCTCCAGCCATATGGCCGTTTTTGTGCCTGGCGCGGCGCCAAGTGGAAAGGGTGGTGTGGAGGCTGAAGGCAGCAGAAATACCTGTAGCCCCCAGGTCTTTGGGGCTACGCAAGCGGTTCCCAAAGAGCTTTAGAACAAGGCCTAGTTTTCCCTGTTGGCTCCTTGGGCGGGGGACCCATCTCCAGCCGTATAGCCATTTTTGTGCCTGGCGCGACGCCAAGTGGGAAAGAGTGGTGTGTAGGCTGAAGGCAGCAGGAAAGCCCGCAGCCCCCAGGTCTGTGGGGCTACGCAAGCGGTTCCCAAAGAGCTTTAGAAGAAGGCATTGTTTTCCCTGCTGGCTCCTTGTGTGGGCGACCCATCTCCAGCCATATGGCCATTTTTGTGCCTGGCGCGACGCCAAGTGGGAAAGGGTGGTGTGGAGGATGAAGGCAGCAGGAAAGCCCGCAGCCCCCAGGTCTGTGGGGCTACGCAAGCGGTTCCCAAAGAGCTTTAGAACAAGACATAGTTTTCCCTGCTGGCTCCTTGGGCGGGGGACCCATCCCCAGCCGTATGGCTGTTTTTGTGCCTGGCGTGGCACCAAGTGGGAAAGGGTGGTGTGGAGGCTGAAGGCAGCAGGAAAGCCCGCAGCCCCCAGGTCTGTGGGGCTATGCAAGCGGTTCCCAAAGAGCTTTAGAACAAGGCCTATTTTACCCTGCTAGCTCGTTGTGCGGGGGACCCATCTCCAGCTGTAAGGCCATTTTTGTGCCTGGCCCGGCGCCAAGTGGAAAGGGCGGTTTTGAGGCTGAAGGCAGCAGAAAAGCCTGCAGCCCCCAGGTCTGTGGGGCTACGCAAGCTGTTCCCAAAGAGCTTTAGAACAAGGCCTAGTTTTCCCTGCTGGCTCCATGGGCGGGGGACCCATCTCCAGCCGTATGGCCATTTTTGTGCCTGGCGCGGCGCCAAGTGGGAAAGGGTGGTGTCAAGGCTGAAGGCAGCAGGAAAGCTCGCATCCCCAGGTCTGTGGGGCTACGCAAGCGGTTCCTTAAGAGCTTTAGAACAAGGCGTAGTTTTCCTTGCTGGTTCCTTGGGCGGGGGACCCATCTCCAGCCGTATGGCCATTTTTGGGCCTGGAGCGACACCTAGTGGGAAAGCGTAGTAGTAAGGCTCAAGGCAGCAGGAAAGCCTGCAGCCCCCAGGTCTGTGGGTGCTACGCAAGCGGTTCCCAAAGAGCTTCAGAACAAGGCATAGTTTTCCCTGCTGGGTCTTTGGGCTGGGGATCCATCTCCAGCCGTATGGCCATTTTTGTGCCTAGCGCGGCGCCAAGTGGGAAAGGGTGGTGTCGAGGCTGAAGGCAGCAGAAATACCTGCAGCACCCAGGTCTGTAGGGCTACGCAATCGTTTCCCAAAGATCTTTGAAGAAGGCCTAGTTTTCCCTGCTGGTTCTCTCGGCGAGGGACGCATCTCCAGCCATATGGCTGTTTTTGTGCCTGGCGCGGCGCCAATTGGGAAACTGTGGTGTGGAGGCTGAAGGCAGCAGGAAAGCCCGCAGCCCCCAGGTCTGTGGGGCTACGCAAGCGGTTCCCAAAGAGCTTTAGAACAAGGCGCAGTTTTCCCTGCTGGCTCTTTGGGCGGGGGACCCATCTCCAGCCGTATGGCTGTTTTTGTGCCTGGCGTGGCACCAAGTGGGAAAGGGTGGTGTCGAGGCTGAAGGCAGCAGGACAGCCCGCAGCACCCAGGTCTGTGGGGTTACGCAAGCGTTTCCCAAAGAGCTTTAGAACAAGGCATAGTTTTTCCTGCTGGCTCCTTGGGTGGGGGAACCATCTCCAGCCATATGGCCGTTTTTGTGCCTGGCGCGGCGCCAAGTGGAAAGGGTGGTGTGGAGGCTGAAGGCAGCAGAAATACCTGTAGCCCCCAGGTCTTTGGGGCTACGCAAGCGGTTCCCAAAGAGCTTTAGAACAAGGCCTAGTTTTCCCTGTTGGCTCCTTGGGCGGGGGACCCATCTCCAGCCGTATAGCCATTTTTGTGCCTGGCGCGACGCCAAGTGGGAAAGAGTGGTGTGTAGGCTGAAGGCAGCAGGAAAGCCCGCAGCCCCCAGGTCTGTGGGGCTACGCAAGCGGTTCCCAAAGAGCTTTAGAAGAAGGCATTGTTTTCCCTGCTGGCTCCTTGTGTGGGCGACCCATCTCCAGCCATATGGCCATTTTTGTGCCTGGCGCGACGCCAAGTGGGAAAGGGTGGTGTGGAGGATGAAGGCAGCAGGAAAGCCCGCAGCCCCCAGGTCTGTGGGGCTACGCAAGCGGTTCCCAAAGAGCTTTAGAACAAGACATAGTTTTCCCTGCTGGCTCCTTGGGCGGGGGACCCATCCCCAGCCGTATGGCTGGTTTTGTGCCTGGCGTGGCACCAAGTGGGAAAGGGTGGTGTGGAGGCTGAAGGCAGCAGGAAAGCCCGCAGCCCCCAGGTCTGTGGGGCTATGCAAGCGGTTCCCAAAGAGCTTTAGAACAAGGCCTATTTTACCCTGCTAGCTCGTTGTGCGGGGGACCCATCTCCAGCTGTAAGGCCATTTTTGTGCCTGGCCCGGCGCCAAGTGGAAAGGGCGGTTTTGAGGCTGAAGGCAGCAGAAAAGCCTGCAGCCCCCAGGTCTGTGGGGCTACGCAAGCTGTTCCCAAAGAGCTTTAGAACAAGGCATTGTTTTCCCTGCTGGCTCCTTGGGCGGGGGACCATTGTCCAGACGTATGGCCATTTTTGTGACTGGCGAGGCGCCAAGTGGGAAAGGGTGGTGTCGAGGCTGAAGGCAGCAGGAAGGCCCGCAGCCCCCAGGTCTGTGGGGCTACGCAAGAGGTTCCCTAAGAGCTTTAGAACAAGGCTTAGTTTTCCCTGCTGGCTCCTTAAGCCGGGGACCCATCTCCAGCCGTATGGCCATTTTTGTGCCTGGCGCGGCGCCAAGTGGGAAAGGGTGGTGTCGAGGCTGAAGGCAGCAGGAAAGCCCGCAGCCCCCAGGTTTGTGGGTACTACGCAAGCAGTTCCCAAAGAGCTTTAGAACAAGGCCTAGTTTTCCCTGCTGGGTCTTTGTGCTGGGGAACCATCTCCAGCCGTATGGCCATTTTTGTGCCTGGCGCGGCGCCAAGTGGGAAAGGGTGATGTCGAGGCTGAAGGCAGCAGGAAAGCCCGCAGCCCCCAGGCCTGTGGGGCTACGCAAGCAGTTCCCTAAGAGCTTTAGAACAAGGCGTAGTTTTCCTTGCTGGTTCCTTGGGCGGGGGACTCATCTCCAGCCGTATGGCCATTTTTGGGCCTGGAGCGACACCTAGTGGGAAAGCGTAGTATTAAGGCTGAAGGCAGCAGGAAAGCCTGCAGCCCCCAGGTCTGTGGGTGCTACGCAAGCGGTTCCCAAAGAGCTTTAGAACAAGGCCTAGTTTTCCCTTCAGGGTCTTTGGGCAGGGGACACATCTCCAGCCGTATGGCCATTTTTGTGCCTGGTGCGGCGCCAAGTGGGAAAGGGTGGTGTTGAGGCTGAAGGCAGCAGGAAAGCCCGCAGCCCCCAGGTCTGTGGGCTACGCAAGAGGTTCCCAAATAGCTTTAGAACAAGGCCTAGTTTTCCCTACTGGCTCCTTGTGCGGGGGACCCATCTCCAGCCATATGGCCATTTTTGTGCCTGGCGCGGCGCCAAGAGGGAAAGGGTGGTGTCGAGGCTGAAGGCAGCAGGAAGGCCCGCAGCCCCCAGGTCTGTGGGGCTACGCAAGAGGTTCCCAAATAGCTTTAGAACAAGGTATAATTTTCCCTGCTGGCTCCCTGGGCGGGGGACCCATATCTAGCCTTAGGGCCATTTTTGTGCTTGGAGCGACAGCTAGTGGGAAAGCGTAATATTGAGGTTGAAGGCAGCAGGAAAGCCTGCAGCCCCCAGGTCTGTGGGTGCTACGCAAGCGGATCCCAAAGAGCTTTAGAACAAGGCATAGTTTTCCCTGCTGGGTCTTTGGGCTGGGGACCCATCTCCAGCCGTATTGCCATTTTTGTGCCTGGTGCGGCGCCAAGAGGGAAAGGGTGGTGTCGAGGCTGAAGGCAGCAGGAAGGCCCGCAACCCCCAGGTCTGTGGGGCTACGCAAGAGGTTCCCAAATAGCTTTAGAACAAGGCATAGTTTTCCCTGCTGGCTCCTTGGGCGGGGGACCCATATCAAGACTTATGGCCATTTTTGTGCTTGGAGCGACAGCTAGTGGGAAAGCGTAATATTGAGGTTGAAGGCAGCAGGAAAGCCTGCAGCCCCCAGGTCTGTGGGTGCTACGCAATCGTTTCCCAAAGAGCTTTAGAACAAGGCATAGTTTTCCCTGCTGGGTCTTTGGCCTGGGGACCCATCTCCAGCCGTATGGCTGTTTTTGTGCCTGGCGCGGCGCCAATTGGGAAAGTGTGGTGTGGAGGCTGAAGGCAGCAGAAAAGCCCGCAGCCCCCAGGTCTGTGGGGCTACGCAAGCGGTTCCCAAAGAGCTTTAGAACAAGGCCTATTTTACCCTGCTAGCTCGTTGTGCGGGGGACCCATCTCCAGCTGTAAGGCCATTTTTGTGCCTGGCCCGGCGCCAAGTGGAAAGGGCGGTTTTGAGGCTGAAGGCAGCAGAAAAGCCTGCAGCCCCCAGGTCTGTGGGGCTACGCAAGCTGTTCCCAAAGAGCTTTAGAACAAGGCATTGTTTTCCCTGCTGGCTCCTTCGGCGGGGGACCATTGTCCAGACGTATGGCCATTTTTGTGACTGGCGAGGCGCCAAGTGGGAAAGGGTGGTGTCGAGGCTGAAGGCAGCAGGAAGGCCCGCAGCCCCCAGGTCTGTGGGGCTACGCAAGAGGTTCCCTAAGAGCTTTAGAACAAGGCTTAGTTTTCCCTGCTGGCTCCTTAAGCCGGGGACCCATCTCCAGCCGTATGGCCATTTTTGTGCCTGGCGCGGCGCCAAGTGGGAAAGGGTGGTGTCGAGGCTGAAGGCAGCAGGAAAGCCCGCAGCCCCCAGGTTTGTGGGTACTACGCAAGCAGTTCCCAAAGAGCTTTAGAACAAGGCCTAGTTTTCCCTGCTGGGTCTTTGTGCTGGGGAACCATCTCCAGCCGTATGGCCATTTTTGTGCCTGGCGCGGCGCCAAGTGGGAAAGGGTGATGTCGAGGCTGAAGGCAGCAGGAAAGCCCGCAGCCCCCAGGCCTGTGGGGCTACGCAAGCAGTTCCCTAAGAGCTTTAGAACAAGGCGTAGTTTTCCTTGCTGGTTCCTTGGGCGGGGGACTCATCTCCAGCCGTATGGCCATTTTTGGGCCTGGAGCGACACCTAGTGGGAAAGCGTAGTATTAAGGCTGAAGGCAGCAGGAAAGCCTGCAGCCCCCAGGTCTGTGGGTGCTACGCAAGCGGTTCCCAAAGAGCTTTAGAACAAGGCCTAGTTTTCCCTTCAGGGTCTTTGGGCAGGGGACACATCTCCAGCCGTATGGCCATTTTTGTGCCTGGTGCGGCGCCAAGTGGGAAAGGGTGGTGTCGAGGCTGAAGGCAGCAGGAAAGCCCGCAGCCCCCAGGTCTGTGGGCTACGCAAGAGGTTCCCAAATAGCTTTAGAACAAGGCCTAGTTTTCCCTACTGGCTCCTTGTGCGGGGGACCCATCTCCAGCCATATGGCCATTTTTGTGCCTGGCGCGGCGCCAAGAGGGAAAGGGTGGTGTCGAGGCTGAAGGCAGCAGGAAGGCCCGCAGCCCCCAGGTCTGTGGGGCTACGCAAGAGGTTCCCAAATAGCTTTAGAACAAGGTATAATTTTCCCTGCTGGCTCCCTGGGCGGGGGACCCATATCTAGCCTTAGGGCCATTTTTGTGCTTGGAGCGACAGCTAGTGGGAAAGCGTAATATTGAGGTTGAAGGCAGCAGGAAAGCCTGCAGCCCCCAGGTCTGTGGGTGCTACGCAAGCGGATCCCAAAGAGCTTTAGAACAAGGCATAGTTTTCCCTGCTGGGTCTTTGGGCTGGGGACCCATCTCCAGCCGTATTGCCATTTTTGTGCCTGGTGCGGCGCCAAGAGGGAAAGGGTGGTGTCGAGGCTGAAGGCAGCAGGAAGGCCCGCAACCCCCAGGTCTGTGGGGCTACGCAAGAGGTTCCCAAATAGCTTTAGAACAAGGCATAGTTTTCCCTGCTGGCTCCTTGGGCGGGGGACCCATATCAAGACTTATGGCCATTTTTGTGCTTGGAGCGACAGCTAGTGGGAAAGCGTAATATTGAGGATGAAGGCAGCAGGAAAGCCTGCAGCCCCCAGGTCTGTGGGTGCTACGCAATCGTTTCCCAAAGAGCTTTAGAACAAGGCATAGTTTTCCCTGCTGGGTCTTTGGCCTGGGGACCCATCTCCAGCCGTATGGCTGTTTTTGTGCCTGGCGCGGCGCCAATTGGGAAAGTGTGGTGTGGAGGCTGAAGGCAGCAGAAAAGCCCGCAGCCCCCAGGTCTGTGGGGCTACGCAAGCGCTTCCCAAAGAGCTTTAGAAGAAGGCATTGTTTTTCCTGCTGGCTCCTTGGGCGTGGGACCCATATCTAGCCGTATGGCCATTTTTGTGCCTGGCGCGGCGCCAAGTTGGAAAGGTTGGTTTCGAGGCTGAAGGCAGCAGAAAGGACCGCAGCCCCCAGGTCTGTGGGGCTACGCAAGCGGTTCCCAAAGAGCTTTAGAACAAGGCGTAGTTTTCCCTGCTGGCTCTTTGGGCGGGGGACCCATCTCCAGCCGTATGGCTGTTTTTGTGCCTGGCGTGGCACCAAGTGGGAAAGGGTGGTGTCGAGGCTGAAGGCAGCAGGACAGCCCGCAGCACCCAGGTCTGTGGGGTTACGCAAGCGGTTCCCAAAGAGCTTTAGAACAAGGCATAGTTTTCCCTGCTGGCTCCTTGGGTGGGGGAACCATCTCCAGCCATATGGCCATTTTTGTGCCTGGCGCGGCGCCAAGTGGAAAGGCTGGTGTCGAGGCTGAAGGCAGCAGAAATACCTGTAGCCCCCAGGTCTGTGGGGCTACGCAAGCGGTTCCCAAAGAGCTTTAGAACAAGGCCTAGTTTTCCCTTTGGCTCCTTGGGCGGGGGACCCATCTCCAGCCATATAGCCATTTTTGTGCCTGGCGCGACGCCAAGTGGGAAAGAGTGGTGTGGAGGCAGAAGGCAGCAGGAAAGCCTGCAGCCCCCATGTCTGTTGGGCTACGCAAGCGGTTCCCAAAGAGCTTTAGAAGAAGGCATTGTTTACCCTGCTGGCTACTTGTGTGGGCGACCCATCTCCAGCCATATGGCCATTTTTGTACCTGGCGCGAAGCCAAGTGGGAAAGGGTGTTGTCGAGGCTGAAGGCAGCAGGAAAGCCCGCAGCCCCCAGGTCTGTGGGGCTACGCAAGCGGTTCCCAAAGAGCTTTAGAACAAGACATAGTTTTCCCTGCTGGCTCCTTGGGCGGGGGACCCTTCCCAGCCGTATGGCTGTTTTTGTGCCTGGCATGGCACCAAGTGGGAAAGGGTGGTGTGGAGGCTGAAGGCAGCAGGAAAGCCCGCAGCCCCCAGGTCTGTGGGGCTATGCAAGCGGTTCCCAAAGAGCTTTAGAACAAGGCCTATTTTACCCTGCTAGCTCGTTGTGCGGGGGACCCATCTCCAGCTGTAAGTCCATTTTTGTGCCTGGCGCGGCGCCAAGTGGAAAGGGCGGTTTTGAGTCTGAAGGCAGCAGAAAAGCCTTCAGCCCCCCGGTCTGTGGGGCTACGCAAGCGGTTCCCAAATAGTTTTAGAACAAGGCCTAGTTTTCCCTTCTGGGTCTTTGGGCGGGGGACACATCTCCAGCCGTATGGCCATTTTTGTGCCTGGTGCGGCGCCAAGTGGGAAAGGGTGGTGTGGAGGCTGAAGGCAGCAGGAAGGCCCGCAGCCCCCAGGTCTGTGGGGCTACGCAAGCAGTTCCCTAAGAGCTTTAGAACAAGGCGTAGTTTTCCTTGCTGGTTCCTTGGGCGGGGGACTCATCTCCAGCCGTATGGCCATTTTTGGGCCTGGAGCGACACCTAGTGGGAAAGGGTGGTGTCGAGGCTGAAGGCAGCAGGAAAGCCTGCAGCCCCCAGGTCTGTGGGTGCTACGCAAGCGGTTCCCAAAGAGCTTTAGAACAAGGCCTAGTTTTCCCTTCAGGGTCTTTGGGCGGGGGACACATCTCCAGCCGTATGGCCATTTTTGTGCCTGTTGCGGCGCCAAGTGGGAAAGGGTGGTGTGGAGGCTGAAGGCAGCAGGAAAGCCCGCAGTCCCCAGGTCTGTGGGGCTACGCAAGAGGTTCCCAAATAGCTTTAGAACAAGGCCTAGTTTTCCCTACTGGCTCCTTGTGCGGGGGACACATCTCCAGCCATATGGCCATTTTTGTGCCTGGTGCGGCGCCAAGAGGGAAAGGGTGGTGTCGAGGCTGAAGGCAGCAGGAAGGCCCGCAGCCCGCAGGTCTGTGGGGCTACGCAAGCGGTTCCCAAAGAGCTTTAGAACAAGGCATAATTTTCCCTGCTGGCTCCTTGGGCGGGGGACCCATATCTAGCCTTAGGGCCATTTTTGTGCCTGGAGCGACAGCTAGTGGGAAAGCCTAATATTGAGGTTGAAGGCAGCAGGAAAGCCTGCAGCCCCCAGGTCTGTGGGTGCTACGCAAGCGGTTCCCAAAGAGCTTTAGAACAAGGCCTAGTTTTCCCTGCTGGGTCTTTGGGCTGGGGACCCATCTCCAGCCGTATGGCCATTTTTGTGCCTGGTGCGGCGCCAAGAGGGAAAGGGTGGTGTCGAGGCTGAAGGCAGCAGGAAGGCCCGCAACCCCCAGGTCTGTGGGGCTACGCAAGAGGTTCCCAAATAGCTTTAGAACAAGGCATAGTTTTCCCTGCTGGCTCCTTGGGCGGGGGACCCATATCAAGCCTTATGGCCATTTTTGTGCCTGGAGCGACACCTAGTGGGAAAGCGTAATATTGAGGTTGAAGGCAGCAGGAAAGCCTGCAGCCCCCAGGTCTGTGGGTGCTACACAAGCGGTTCCCAAAGAGCTTCAGAACAAGGCATAGTTTTCCCTACTGGGTCTTTGGGCTGGGGATCCATCTCCAGCCGTATGGCCATTTTTGTGCCTAGCGCGGCGCCAAGTGGGAAAGGGTGGTGTCGAGGCTGAAGGCAGCAGAAATACCTGCAGCACCCAGGTCTGTAGGGCTACGCAATCGTTTCCCAAAGATCTTTGAAGAAGGCCTAGTTTTCCCTGCTGGTTCTTTCGGCGAGGGACGCATCTCCAGCCGTATGGCTGTTTTTGTGCCTGGCGCGGCGCCAATTGGGAAAGTGTGGTGTGGAGGCTGAAGGCAGCAGAAAAGCCCGCAGCCCCCAGGTCTGTGGGGCTACGCAAGCGCTTCCCAAAGAGCTTTAGAAGAAGGCATTGTTTTTTCCTGCTGGCTCCTTGGGCGTGGGACCCATATCTAGCCGTATGGCCATTTTTGTGCCTGGCGCGGCGCCAAGTTGGAAAGGTTGGTTTCGAGGCTGAAGGCAGCAGAAAGGACCGCAGCCCCCAGGTCTGTGGGGCTACGCAAGCGGTTCCCAAAGAGCTTTAGAACAAGGCGTAGTTTTCCCTGCTGGCTCTTTGGGCGGGGGACCCATCTCCAGCCGTATGGCTGTTTTTGTGCCTGGCGTGGCACCAAGTGGGAAAGGGTGGTGTCGAGGCTGAAGGCAGCAGGACAGCCCGCAGCACCCAGGTCTGTGGGGCTACGCAAGCGGTTCCCAAAGAGCTTTAGAACAAGGCATAGTTTTCCCTGCTGGCTCCTTGGGTGGGGGAACCATCTCCAGCCATATGGCCATTTTTGTGCCTGGCGCGGCGCCAAGTGGAAAGGGTGGTGTCGAGGCTGAAGGCAGCAGAAATACCTGTAGCCCCCAGGTCTGTGGGGCTACGCAAGCGGTTCCCAAAGAGCTTTAGAACAAGGCTTAGTTTTCCCTTTGGCTCCTTGGGCGGGGGACCCATCTCCAGCCATATAGCCATTTTTGTGCCTGGCGCGACGCCAAGTGGGAAAGAGTGGTGTGGAGGCAGAAGGCAGCAGGAAAGCCTGCAGCCCCCATGTCTGTTGGGCTACGCAAGCGGTTCCAAAGAGCTTTAGAACAAGGCATTGTTTACCCTGCTGGCTACTTGTGTGGGCGACCCATCTCCAGCCATATGGCCATTTTTGTACCTGGCGCGAAGCCAAGTGGGAAAGGGTGTTGTCGAGGCTGAAGGCAGCAGGAAAGCCCGCAGCCCCCAGGTCTGTGGGGCTACGCAAGCGGTTCCCAAAGAGCTTTAGAACAAGACATAGTTTTCCCTGCTGGCTCCTTGGGCGGGGGACCCTTCCCAGCCGTATGGCTGTTTTTGTGCCTGGCATGGCACCAAGTGGGAAAGGGTGGTTTTGAGGCTGAAGGCAGCAGGAAAGCCCGCAGCCCCCAGGTCTGTGGGGCTATGCAAGCGGTTCCCAAAGAGCTTTAGAACAAGGCCTATTTTACCCTGCTAGCTCATTGTGCGGGGGACCCATCTCCAGCTGTAAGTCCATTTTTGTGCCTGGCGCGGCGCCAAGTGGAAAGGGCGGTTTTGAGTCTGAAGGCAGCAGAAAAGCCTTCAGCCCCCCGGTCTGTGGGGCTACGCAAGCGGTTCCCAAATAGTTTTAGAACAAGGCCTAGTTTTCCCTTCTGGGTCTTTGGGCGGGGGACACATCTCCAGCCGTATGGCCATTTTTGTGCCTGGTGCGGCGCCAAGTGGGAAAGGGTGGTGTGGAGGCTGAAGGCAGCAGGAAGGCCCGCAGCCCGCAGGTCTGTGGGGCTACGCAAGAGGTTCCCAAATAGCTTTAGAACAAGGCATAATTTTCCCTGCTGGCTCCTTGGGCGGGGGACCCATATCTAGCCTTAGGGCCATTTTTGTGCCTGGAGCGACAGCTAGTGGGAAAGCCTAATATTGAGGTTGAAGGCAGCAGGAAAGCCTGCAGCCCCAGGTCTGTGGGTGCTACGCAAGCGGTTCCCAAAGAGCTTTAGAACAAGGCATAGTTTTCCCTGCTGGGTCTTTGGGCTGGGGACCCATCTCCAGCCGTATGGCCATTTTTGGGCCTGGTGCGGCGCCAAGAGGGAAAGGGTGGTGTCGAGGCTGAAGGCAGCAGGAAGGCCCGCAGCCCCCAGGTCTGCGTGGCTACGCAAGAGGTTCCCAAATAGCGTTAGACCAAGGCATAGTTTTCCCTGCTGGCTCCTTGGGCGGGGGACCCATATCAAGCCTTATGGCCATTTTTGTGCCTGGAGCGACACCTAGTGGGAAAGCGTAATATTGAGGTTGAAGGCAGCAGGAAAGCCTGCAGCCCCCAGGTCTGTGGGTGCTACACAAGCGGTTCCCAAAGAGCTTCAGAACAAGGCATAGTTTTCCCAACTGGGTCTTTGGCTGGGGATCCATCTCCAGCCGTATGGCCATTTTTGTGCCTAGCGCGGCGCCAAGTGGGAAAGGGTGGTGTCGAGGCTGAAGGCAGCAGAAATACCTGCAGCCCCCAGGTCTTTGGGGCTACGCAAGCGGTTCCCAAATAGCTTTAGAACAAGGCCTAGTTTTCCCTGCTGGCTTCCTGGGCGGGAGACCCATCTCCAGCCGTATAGCCATTTTTGTGCCTGGCGCGACACCAAGTGGGAAAGGGTGGTGTGGAGGCTGAAGGCAGCAGGAAAGCCCGCAGCACCCAGGTCTGTGGGGCTACACAAGCGGTTCCCAAAGATCTTTAGAACAAGGCATAGTTTTCCCTGCTGGCTCTTTGGGCGGGGGACACATCTCCAGCTGTATGGCTGTTTTTGTGCCTGGCGTGGCACCAAGTGGGAAAGGGTGGTGTGGAGGCTGAAGGCAGCAGGAAAGCCCGCAGCCCCCAGGTCTGTGGGGCTATGCAAGCGGTTCCCAAAGAGCTTTAGAAGAAGGCCTAGTTTTCCCTGCTGGGTCTTTGGGCGGGGGACCCATCTCCAGCTGTATGGCCATTTTTGTGCCTTGCGCGGCGCCAAGTGGAAAGGGCAGTTTTGAGGCTGAAGGCAGCAGAAAAGCCTGCAGCCCCCAGGTCTTTGGGGCTACTCAAGCGGTTCCCAAAGAGCTTTAGAACAAGGCCTAGTTTTCCCTGCTGGCTCCTTGGGCGGGAGACCCATCTCCAGCCGTATAGCCATTTTAGTGCCTGGCGCTACGCCAAATGGGAAAAGGTGGTGTGGAGGCTGAAGGCAGCAGGAAGGCCCGCAGCCCGCAGGTCTGTGGGGCTACGCAAGCGGTTCCCAAATAGCTTTAGAACAAGGCATAATTTTCCCTGCTGGCTCCTTGGGCGGGGGACCCATATCTAGCCTTAGGGCCATTTTTGTGCCTGGAGCGACAGCTAGTGGGAAAGCCTAATATTGAGGTTGAAGGCAGCAGGAAAGCCTGCAGCCCCCAGGTCTGTGGGTGCTACGCAAGCGGTTCCCAAAGAGCTTTAGAACAAGGCATAGTTTTCCCTGCTGGGTCTTTGGGCTGGGGACCCATCTCCAGCCGTATGGCCATTTTTGGGCCTGGTGCGGCGCCAAGTGGGAAAGGGTGGTGTCGAGGCTGAAGGCAGCAGGAAGGCCCGCAGCCCCCAGGTCTGTGGGGCTACGCAAGAGGTTCCCAAATAGCGTTAGACCAAGGCATAGTTTTCCCTGCTGGCTCCTTGGGCGGGGGACCCATATCAAGCCTTATGGCCATTTTTGTGCCTAGCGCGGCGCCAAGTGGGAAAGGGTGGTGTCGAGGCTGAAGGCAGCAGAAATACCTGCAGCCCCCAGGTCTTTGGGGCTACGCAAGCGGTTCCCAAATAGCTTTAGAACAAGGCCTAGTTTTCCCTGCTGGCTTCCTGGGCGGGAGACCCATCTCCAGCCGTATAGCCATTTTTGTGCCTGGCGCGACACCAAGTGGGAAAGGGTGGTGTGGAGGCTGAAGGCAGCAGGAAAGCCCGCAGCCCCCAGGTCTGTGGGGCTATGCAAGCGGTTCCCAAAGAGCTTTAGAACAAGGCCTAGTTTTCCCTGCTGGGTCTTTGGGCGGGGACCCATCTCCAGCTGTATGGCCATTTTTGTGCCTTGCGCGGCGCCAAGTGGAAAGGGCGGTTTTGAGGCTGAAGGCAGCAGAAAAGCCTGCAGCCCCCAGGTCTTTGGGGCTACTCAAGCGGTTCCCAAAGAGCTTTAGAACAAGGCCTAGTTTTCCCTGCTGGCTCCTTGGGCGGGAGACCCATCTCCAGCCGTATAGCCATTTTTGTGCCTGGCGCTACGCCAAATGGGAAAGGGTGGTGTGGAGGCTGAAGGCAGCAGGAAGGCCCGCAGCCCCCAGGTCTGTGGGGCTACGCAAGAGGTTCCCAAAGAGCTTTAGAACAAGGCTTAGTTTTCCCTGCTGGCTCCTTGGGCGGGGGAGCCATATCTAGCCTTATGGCCATTTTTGTGCCTGGAGCGACACCTAGTGGAAAGCGTAATATTGAGGTTGAAGGCAGCAGGAAAGACTGCAGCCCCCAGGTCTGTGGGTGCTACGCAAGCGGTTCCCAAAGAGCTTTAGAACAACGCATAGTTTTCCCTGCTGGGTCTTTCGGCTGGGGAACCATCTCCAGCCGTATGGCCATTTTTGTACCTGGCGCGGCGCCAAGTAGGAAAGGGTGATGTCTAAGGCTGAAGGCAGCAGGAAAGCCCGCAGCCCCCAGGTCTGTGGGGCTACGCAAGCGGTTCCCAAAGAGCTTTAGAACAAGGCCTAGTTTTCCCTTCAGGGTCTTTGGGCGGGGGACCCATTTCCAGCTGTATGGCGATCTTAGTGCCTGGCGTGGCGCCAAGTGGAAAGGGCGGTTTTGAGGCTGAAGGCAGCAGAAAAGCCTGCAGCCCCCAGGTCTGTGGGGCTACGCAAGAGGTTCCCAAATAGCTTTAGAACAAGGCATATTTTTCCCTGCTGGCTCCTTGGGCGGGGGACCCATATCTAGCCTTATGGCCATTTTGTGCCTGGAGCGACACCTAGTGGGAAAGCGTAATATTGAGGTTGAAGGCAGCAGGAAAGCCTGCAGCCCACAGGTCTGTGGGTGCTACGCAAGCGGTTCCCAAAGAGCTTTAGAACAAGGCCTAGTTTACCCTGCTATCTCGTTGTGCGGGGGACCCATCTCCAGCTGTAAGGCCATTTTTGTGCCTGGCGCGGCGCCAAGTGGAAAGGGCGGTTTTGAGTCTGAAGGCAGCAGAAAAGCCTGCAGCCCCCAGGTCTGTGGGGCTACGCAAGCGGTTCCCAAAGAGCTTTAGAACAAGGCATAGTTTTCCCTACTGGCTCCTTGGGCGGGAGACCCATCTCCAGCCGTATAGCCATTTTTGAGCCTGGCGCGACGCCAAGTGGGAAAGAGTGGTGTGGAGTCTGAAGGCAGCAGGAAAGCCCGCAGCCCCCAGGTCTTTGGGGCTAGGCAAGTGGTTCCCAAAGAGCTTTAGAAGAAGGCATTTTTTTCCCTGTTTGCTCCTTGTGCGGTCGACCCATCTCCAGCCGTATGGCTGTTTTTGTACCTCGCGTGGAACCAAGTGGGAAAGGGTGGTGTGGAGGGTGAAGGCAGCAGGAAAGCCCGCAGCCCCCAGGTCTGTGGGGCTATGCAAGCGGTTCCCAAAGAGCTTTAGAACAAGGCCTACTTTTCCCTGCTGGGTCTTTGGGCGGGGGACCCATCTCCAGCTGTATGGCCATTTTTGTGCCTTGCGCGGCGCCAAGTGGAAAGGGCGGTTTTGAGGCTGAAGGCAGCAGGAAACCCCGCAGCCCCCAGGTCTGTGGGGCTACGCAAGCGGTTCCCAAAGAGCTTTAGAACAAGGCCTAGTTTTCCCTGCTGGTTTTTTGGGCGGGGGACCCATCTCCAGCCCTATGGCCATTTTTGGGCCTGGAGCGACACCTAGTGGGAAAGCGTAGTATTGACGTTGAAGGCAGCAGGAAAGCATGCAGCCCCCAGGTCTGTGGGTGCTACGCAAGCGGTTCCCAAAGAGCTTTAGAACAAAGCATAGTTTTCCCTTCTGGGTCTTTGGGCGGAGACCCATCTCCAGCCGTAAGGCCATTTTTGTGCCTGGCGCGGCGCCAAGTGGAAAGGGCGGTTTTGAGGCTGAAGGCAGCAGGAAAGCCTGCAGCCCCCAGGTCTGTGGGGCTACGCAAGCGGTTCCCAAAGAGCTTTAGAACAAGGCCTAGTTTTCCCTGCTGGCTCCTTGGGCGTGGGACCCATCTCCAGCCGTATGGCCATTTTTGTAGCTAGCGCGGCACCAAGTGGGAAAGGGTGGTGTCGAGGCTGAAGGCAGCAGGAAAGCCCGCAGCCCCCAGGTCTGTGGGGATACGCAAGAGGTTCCCTAAGAGCTTTAGAACAAGGCCTAGTTTTCCCTGCTGGCTCCTTTGGCGGGGGACCCATGTCCAGCCTTATGGCCATTTTAGCTCCTGGCGCGGCGCCAAGTGGGAAAGGGTGATGTCGAGGCTGAAGGCAGCAGGAAAGCCCGCAGCTCCCAGGTCTGTGGGGCTACGCAAGCGGTTCCCAAAGGGCTTTAGAACAAGGCATAGTTTTCCCTGCTGGCTCTTTGGGCTGGGGACCCATCTCCAGCCGTATGGCTCTTTTTGTGCCTGGCGTGGCACCAAGTGGGAAAGGGTGGTGTCGAGGCTGAAGGCAGCAGGAAAGCCCGCAGCCCCCAGGTCTGTGGGGCTACGCAAGCGGTTCACAAAGAGCTTTAGAACAAGGCCTAGTTTTCCCTGCTGGGTCTTTGGGCGGGGAACCATCTCCAGCTGTATGGCCATTTTTGTGCCTGGCGCGGCGCCAAGTGGGAAAGGGTGGTGTCGAGGCTGAAGGCAGCAGAAAAACCTGCACCCCCCAGGTCTTTGGAGCTATGCAAGCGGTTCCCAAAGAGCTTTAGAACAAGGCCCAGTTTTCCCTGCTGGCTCCTTGTGCGGGCGACCCATCTCCAGCCATATGGCCATTTTTGTGCCTGGTGCGGTGCCAAGTGGGAAAGGGTGGTGTGGAGTCTGAAGGCAGCAGAAAAGCCCGCAGACCCCAGGTCTGTGGGGCTACGCAAGCGGTTCCCAAAGAGCTTTAGAACAAGGCCTAGTTTTCCCTGCTGGCTCCTTGGGCGGACAACCTATCTTCAGCCGTATGGCCATTTTTGTGCTTGGCGTGACGCCAAGTGGGAAAGGGTGGTGTCGAGGCTGAAGGCAGCAGGAAAGCCCGCAGCCCCCAGGTCTGTAAAGCTACGCAAGCGGTTCCCAAAGAGCTTTAGAACAAGGCCTAGTTTCCCCTGCTGGATCTTTGGGCGGGGGACCCATCTCCAGCCATATAGCCATTTTTGTGCCTGGCGCGGCACCAAGTGGGAAAGGGTGGTGTGGAGGCTGAAGGCAGCAGGAAAGCCCGCAGCACCCAGGTCTGTGGGGCTACGCAAGCGGTTCCCAAAGAGCTTTAGAACAAGGCATAGTTTTCCCTGCTGGCTCCTTGGGCGGGGGACCCATCTCCAGCCGTATGGCCATTATTGTGCCTGGCGCGGCGCCAAGTGGGAAAGGGTGGTGTGGAGGCTGAAGGCAGCAGGAAAGCCCGCAGCCCCCAGGTCTGTGGGGCTACGCAAGCGGTTCCCAAAGAGCTTTAGAACAAGGCATAGTTTTCCCTGCTGGCTCCTTGGGCGGGGGACCCATCTCCAGCCGTATAGCCATTTTTGTGCCTGGCGCGAAGCCAAGTGGGAAAGGGTGGTTTTGAGGCTGAAGGCAGCAGGAAAGCCCGCAGCCCCCAGGTCTGTGGGGCTACGCAAGCGTTTCCCAAAGAGCTTTAGAAGAAGGCATAGTTTTCCCTGCTGGCTCTTTGGGCGGGGGACCCACTTCCAGCCATATTGCTGTTTTTGTGCCTGGCGTGGCATCAAGTGGGAAAGGGTGGTGTCGAGGCTGAAGGCAGCAGGAAAGCCCGCAGCACCCAGGTCTGTGGGGCTACGCAAGCGGTTCCCAAAGAG
This sequence comes from Chroicocephalus ridibundus, assembly GCF_963924245.1. Classification (NCBI taxonomy): domain Eukaryota; kingdom Metazoa; phylum Chordata; class Aves; order Charadriiformes; family Laridae; genus Chroicocephalus; species Chroicocephalus ridibundus. Next base: position 325,296 of record NW_026961540.1, read on the forward strand.
GTTTACAACAAGGCATAGTTTTCCCTGCTGGCTCCTTGGGCAGGGGACCCATATCTAGGCGTATGGCCATTTTTGTGCCTGGCGCGGCGCCAAGTGGGAAAGGGTGGTGTGGAGGCTGAAGGCAGCAGGAAAGCCCGCAGCCCCCAGGTCTGTGGGGCTACGCAAGCGGTTCCCAAAGATCTTTAGAACAAGGCATAGTTTTCCCTGCTGGCTCCTTGGGCGGGGGACCCATCTCCAGCCGTATAGCCATTTTTGTGCCTGACGCGGCGCCAAGTGGGAAAGGGCGGTTTTGAGGCTGAAGGCAGCAGGAAAGCCCGCAGCCCCCAGGTCTGTGGGGCTACGCAAGCGTTTCTCAAAGAGCTTTAGAACAAGGCATAGTTTTCCCTGCTGGCTCTTTGAGCGGTGGACCTACCTCGACCCGTATGGCCATTTTTCTTTCTTGCGCGACGCCAATTGAGGAAGGGTGGTATGGAGGCTGAAGGCAGCAGGAAAGCCCGCAGCCCCCAGGTCTGTGGGGCTACGCAAGCGGTTCCCAAAGAGCTTTAGAACAAGGCATAGTTTTCCCTGCTGGCTCCTTGGGCAGGGGACCCATATCTAGGCGTATGGCCATTTTTGTGCCTGGCGCGGCGCCAAGTGGCAAAGGGTCATGTCAAGGCTGAAGGCAGCAGGAAAGCCCGCAGCCCCCAGGTCTGTGAGGCTACGCAAGAGGTTCCGAAATAGCTTTAGAACAAGGCTTAGTTTTCCCTGCTGGCTCCTTGGGCGGGGGACCCACTTCCAGCCATATTGCTGTTTTTGTGCCTGGCGTGGCACCAAGTGGGAAAGGGTGGTTTCGAGGATGAAGGCAGCAGGAAAGCCCGCAGCCCCCAGGTCTGTGGGGCTATGCAAGCGGTTCCCAAAGAGCTTTAGAACAAGGCCTAGTTTTTTCTGCTGGTTCCTTGGGCGGGGGACCCATCTCCAGGCGTATAGCCATTTTTGTGACTGGCACGACGCCAAGTGGGAAAGGGTGGTGTCGAGGCTGAAGGCAGCAGGAAAGCTTGCACACCCCAGGTCTGTGGGGCTACGCAAGCGGTTTCCAAAGAGCTTTAGAACAAGGCCTAGTTTTCCCTGCTGGGTCTTTGGGCGGGGGACTCATCTCCAGCCGTATGGCCATTTTTGTGCCTAGAGTGGCGCCAAGTGGCAAAGGGTCATGTCAAGGCTGAAGGCTGCAGGAAAGCCCGCAGCCCCCATGTCTGTGGGGCTACGCAAGCCGTTCCCATAGAGCTTTAGAACAAGGCATAGTTTTCCCTGCTGGCTCCTTGGGTGGGGGACCCATCTCCAGCTGTATGGCTATTTTTGTGCCTGGTGCGGCGCCAAGTGGGAAAGGGTGGTTTTGAGGCTGAAGGCAGCAGGAAAGCCCGCAGCCCCCAGGTCTGTGGGGCTACGCAAGCGGTTCCCAAAGATCTTTAGAACAAGGCATAGTTTTCCCTGCTGGCTCCTTGGGTGGGGGAACCATCTCCAGCCATATGGCCATTGTTGTGCCTGGTGCGGCGCCAAGTGGGAAAGGGTGGTGTCGAGGCTGAAGTCAGCAGAAAAACCTGTAGCCTCCCCGTCTTTGGGGCTACGCAAGCGGTTCCCAAAGAGCTGTAGAACAAGGCCTAGTTTTCCCTGCTGGCTCCTTGGGCGGGGGACCCATCTCCAACCGTATAGCCATTTTTGTGCCTGGCGCGAAGCCAAGTGGGAAAGGGCGGTTTTAAGGCTGAAGGCAGCAGGAAAGCCCGCAGCCCCCAGGTCTGTGGGGCTACGCAAGAGGTTCCGAAATAGCTTTAGAACAAGGCCTAGTTTTTCCTGTTTGCTCCTTGGGTGGACAACCTATCTTCAGCCGTATGGCCATTTTTGTGCCTGGAGCGACACCAAGTGGGAAAGGGTGTTTTTGAGGCTGAAGGCAGCAGGAAAGCCCGCAGCCCCCAGGTCTGTGGGGCTACGCCAGTGATTCCCAAAGAGCTTTAGAACAAGGCCTAGTTTTCCCTGCTGGCTCCTTGGGCGGGGGACCCATCTCCAGCCTTATGGCCATTTTTGTGCCTGGCGAAACACCAAGTGGGAAAGGGTGGTGTAGAGGCTGAAGGCAGCAGAAAAACCTGAAGCCTCCAGATCTTTGGGGCTACGCAAGCAGTTCCCAAAGAGCTTTAGAACAAGGCATAGTTTTCCCTGCTGGCTCCTTGGGCGGGGGACCCATCTCCAGCCGTATAGCCGTTTTTGTGCCTGGTGCGAAGCCAAGTGGGAAAGGGTGGTTTTGAGGCTGAAGGCAGCAGGAAAGCCCGCAGCCCCCAGGTCTGTGGGGCTACGCAAGCGGTTTCCAAAGAGCTTTAGAAGAAGGCATAGTTTTCCCTGCTGGCTCTTTGGGCGGGGGACGCACTTCCAGCCATATTGCTGTTTTTGTGCCTGGCGCGGCACCAAGTGGGAAAGGGTGGTGTCGAGGCTGAAGGCAGCAGGAAAGCCCGCAGCACCCAGGTCTGTGGGGCTACGCAAGCGGTTCCCAAAGAGGTTTAGAACAAGGCATAGTTTTCCCTCGTGGCTCCTTGGGCAGGGGACCCATATCTAGGCGTATGGCCATTTTTGTGCCTGGCGCGGCGCCAAGTGGGAAAGGGTGGTGTGGAGGCTGAAGGCCCCAGGAAAGCCCGCAGCCCCCAGGTCTGTGGGGCTACGCAAGCGGTTCCCAAAGAGCTTTAGAACAAGGCATAGTTTTCCATGCTGGCTCCTTGGGCGGGGGAACCATCTCCAGCCGTATGGCCATTTTTGCTCCTGGCGCGGCGCCAAGTGTGAAAGGGTGGTGTGGAGGCTGAAGGCAGCAGGAAAGCCCGCAGTCCCCAGTTCTGTGGGGCTACGCAAGCGGTTCCCAAAGATCTTTAGAACAAGGCATAGTTTTCCCTGCTGGCTCCTTGGGTGGGGGAACCATCTCCAGCCATATGGCGATTATTGTGCCTGGCGCGGCAGCAAGTGGGAAAGGGTGCTGTCGAGGCTGAAGTCAGCAGGAAAGCCCGCAGCCCCCAGGTCTGTAGGGCTACGCAAGCGGTTCCCAAAGAGCTTTAGAACAAGGCCTAGTTTTCCCTGCTGGCTCCTTGGGCGGGGGACCCATCTCCAGCCGTATAGCCATTTTTGTGCCTGCCGCGGCGCCAAGTGGGAAAGGGCGGTTTTGAGGCTGAAGGCAGCAGGAAAGCCTGCAGCCCCCAGGTCTGTGGGGCTACGCAAGCGTTTCCCAAAGAGCTTTAGAACAAGGCATAGTTTTCCCTGCTGGCTCCTTGGGCGGGGGACCCATCTCCAGCTGTATGGCCATTTTTGTGCCTGGTGCGGCGCCAAGTGGGAAAGGGTGGTTTTGAGGCTGAAGGCAGCAGGAAAGCCCGCAGCCCCCAGGTCTGTGGGGCTACGCAAGTGGTTCCCAAAGAGCTTTAGAACAAGGCATAGTTTTCCCTGCTGGCTCTTTGGGCGCGGGACCCATCTCCAGCCATATGGCCATTTTTGTGCCTGGCGCGACGCCAAGTGGGAAAGGGTGGTGTCGAGGCTGAAGGGAGCAGGAAAGCCCGCAGCCCCCAGGTCTGTGGGGCTACGCAAGCGGTTCCCAAAGAGCTTTAGAAGAAGGCATTGTTTTCCCTGCTGGCTCCTTGTGCGGCGGACCCTTCTCCAGCCATATGGCCATTTTTGTGCCTGGCGCGGCGCAAAGTGGGAAAGGGTGGTGGGGAGGCTGAAGGCAGCAGGAAAGCCCGCAGCCCCCAGGTGTGTGGGGCTACGCAAGCGGTTCCCAAGGAGGTTTAGAACACGGCATAGTTTTCCTGTTGGCTCCTTGGGCGGGGGACCCATATCTAGCCGTATGACCATTTTTGTGCCTGGCGGGGCGCCAAGTGGGAAAGGGTGGTGTCAAGGCTGAAGGCAGCAGGAAAGCCCGCAGCCCCCAGGTCTGTGGGGCTACGCAAGAGGTTCCGAAATAGCTATAGAACAAGGCTTAGTTTTTCCTGTTGGCTCCTTGGGCGGACAACCTATCTTCAGCCGTATGGCCATTTTTGTGCCTGGCGCGGTACCAAGTGGGAAAGGGTGGTGTCGAGGTTGAAGGCAGCAGGAAAGCCCGCAGCCCCCAGGTCTGTGGGGCTACGCAAGCGTTTCCCAAAGAGCTTTAGAACAAGGCATAATTTTCCCTGCTGGCTCTTTGAGCGGTGGACCTACCTCGACCCGTATGGCCACTTTTGTTTCTTGCGCGACGCCAAGTGAGGAAGGGTGGTGTGGAGGCTGAAGGCAGCAGGAAAGCCCGCAGCCCCCAGTTCTGTGGGGCTACGCAAGCGGTTCCCAAAGAGTTTTAGAACAAGGCATAGTTTTCCCTGCTGGCTCCTTGGGCAGGGGACCCATATCTAGATGTATGGCCATTTTTGTGCCTGGCGCGGCGCCAAGTGGGAAAGGGTGGTGTCAAGGCTAAAGGCAGCAGGAAAGCCCGCAGCCCCCAGGTCTGTGGGGCTACGCAAGAGGTTCCGAAATAGCTTTAGAACAAGGCCTAGTTTTTCCTGTTGGCTCCTTGGGCGGACAACCTATCTTCAGCCGTATGGCCATTTTTGTGCCTGGCGCGGCACCAAGTGGGAAAGGGTGGTGTCGAGGCTGAAGGCAGCAGGAAAGCCCTCAGCCCCCAGGTCTGTGGGGCTACGCCAGTGATTCCCAAAGAGCTTTAGAACAAGGCCTAGTTTTCCCTGCTGGCTCCTTGGGCGGGGGACCAATCTACAGCCTTATGGCCATTTTTGTGCCTGGCACGACGCCAAGTGGGAAAGGGTGATGTCGAGGCTGAAGGCAGCAGGAAAGCCCGCAGCCCCCAGGTCTGTGGGGCTACGCAAGCGGTTCCCAAACAGCTTTAGAACAAGGCCTAGTTTTCCCTGCTGGCTCCTTGGGCGGGGCACACATTTCCAGGCGTATAGCCATTTTTGTGCCTGGCGCGGCACCAAGTGGGAAAGGGTGGTGTCGAGGCTGAAGGCAGCAGGAAAGCTTGCAGACCCCAGGTCTGTGGGGCTACGCAAGCTGTTCCCAAAGAGCTTTAGAAGAAGGCATAGTTTTCCCTGCTGGCTCTTTGGGCGGGGGACCCACTTCCAGCCATATTGCTGGTTTTGTGCCTGGCGTGGCACCAAGTGGGAAAGGGTGGTGTCGAGGCTGAAGGCAGCAGGAAAGCCCGCAGCCCCCAGGTCTGTGGGGCTACGCAAGCAGTTCCCAAAGAGCTTTAGAACAAGGCATAGTTTTCCCTGCTGGCTCCTTGGGCAGGGGACCCATATCTAGGCATATGGCCATTTTTGTGCCTGGCGCGACTCCAAGTGGGAATGGGTGGTGTCGAGGCTGAAGGCAGCAGGAAAGCCCGCAGCCCCCAGGTCTGTGGGGCTATGCAAGAGGTTCCGAAATAGCTTTAGAACAAGGCCTAGTTTTTCCTGTTTGCTCCTTGGGCGGACAACCTATCTTCAGCCGTATGGCCATTTTTGTGCCTGGCGCGGCACCAAGTGGGAAAGGGTGGTGTCGAGGCTGAAGGCAGCAGGAAAGCCCGCAGCCCCCAGGTCTGTGGGGCTACGCAAGCGTTTCCCAAAGATCTTTAGAACAAGGCATAATATTCCCTGCTGGCTCTTTGGGTGGGGGAACCATCTCCAGCCATATGGCCATTGTTGTGCCTGGCGCGGCGCCAAGTGGGAAAGGGTGGTGTCGAGGCTGAAGCCAGCAGAAAAACCTGTAACCTCCAGGTCTTTGGGGCTACACAAGCGGTTCCCAAAGAGCTTTAGAACAAGGCCTAGTTTTCCCTGCTGGCTCCTTGGGCGGGGGACCCATCTCCAGCCGTATAGCCATTTTTGTGCGTGCCGCGGCGCCAAGTGGGAAAGGGCGGTTTTGAGGCTGAAGGCAGCAGGAAAGCCTGCAGCCCCCAGGTCTGTGGGGTATGCAAGCGGTTCCCAAATAGCTTTAGAACAAGGTCTAGTTTTTTCTGCTGGTTCCTTGGGCGGGGGACCACTCTCCAGCTGTATAGCCATTTTTGTGCCTGGCACGACGCCAAGTGGGAAAGGGTGATGTCGAGGCTGAAAGCAGCAGGAAAGCCCGCAGCCCGCAGGTCTGTGGGGCTACGCAAGCGGTTCCCACAGAGCTTTAAAACAAGGCATAGTTTTCCCTGCTGGCTCCTTGGGCGTGGGACCAATCTCCATCCGTATGGCCATTTTTGTGCCAGGCGCGGCGCCTAGTGGGAAAGGGTGGTGTCGAGGCTGAAGGCAGCAGGAAAGCTCGCAGCCCCAGGTCTGTGGGGCTACGCAAGCGGTTCCCAAAGAGCTTTAGAACAAGGCTTAGTTTTCCCTGCTGGTTCCTTGGGCGGGGGACCCATCTCCAGGCGTATAGCCATTTTTGTGCCTGGCGCGGCACCAAGTGGGAAAGGGTGGTGACGAGGCTGAAGGCAGCAGGAAAGCCCGCAGCCCCCAGGTCTGTGGGGCTACGCAAGCGGTTTCCAAAGAGCTTTAGAACAAGGCCTAGTTTTCCCTGCTGGGTCTTTGGGCGGGGGACTCATCTCCAGCCATATGGCCATTTTTGTGCCTAGACCGGCGCCAAGTGGCAAAGGGTCATGTCAAGGCTGAAGGCTGCAGGAAAGCCCGCAGCCCCCAGGTCTGTGGGGCTACGCAAGCCGTTCCCATAGAGCTTTAGAACAAGGCATAGTTTTCCCTGCTGGCTCCTTGGGCGGGGGACCCATCTCCAGCTGTATGGCCATTTTTGTGCCTGGCTGGGCGCCAAGTGGGAAAGGGTGGTGTGGAGGCTGAAGGCAGCAGGAAAGCCCGCAGCCCCCAGGTCTGTGGGGCTACGCAAGCCGTTCCCATAGAGCTTTAGAACAAGGCATAGTTTTCCCTGCTGTCTCTCTGGGCGGGGGACCCCTCTCCAGCCGTATGGCTGTTTTTGTGCCTGGAGTGGCACCAAGTGGGAAAGGGTGGTGTCGAGGCTGAAGGCAGCAGGAAAGCCTGCAGCCCCCAGGTGTGTGGGGCTACGCAAGTGGTTCCCAAAGAGCTTTAGAAGAAGGCATTGTTTTCCCTGCTGGCACCCTTGTGCGGGCGACCCATCTCCAGCCATATGGCCGTTTTTGTGCCTGGCGCGGCGCCAAGTGGGAAAGGGTGGTGTGGAGGCTGAAGGCAGCAGGAAAGCCCGCAGTCCCCAGGTCTGTGGGGCTACACAAGCGGTTCCCAATGAGCTTTAGAACAAGGCCTAGTTTTCCCTGCTGGCTCTTTGGGCGGAGGACCCATCTCCAGCCGTATGGCTGTTTTTGTGACTGGTGTGGCACCAAGTGGGAAAGGGTGGTGTGGAGGCTGAAGGTAGCAGGAAAGCCCGCAGCCCCCAGGTCTGTGGGGCTACGCAAGCCGTTCCCATAGAGCTTTAGAACAAGGCATAGTTTTCCCTGCTGTCTCTCTGGGCGGTGGACCCCTCTCCAGCCTTATGGCTGTTTTTGTGCCTGGAGTGGCACCAAGTGGGAAAGGGTGGTGTCGAGGCTGAAGGCAGCAGGAAAGCCTGCAGCCCCCAGGTGTGTGGGGCTACGCAAGTGGTTCCCAAAGAGCTTTAGAAGAAAGCATTGTTTTCCCTGCTGGCTCCTTGTGCGGGCGACCCATCTCCAGCCATATGGCCGTTTTTGTGCCTGGCGCGGCGCCAAGTGGGAAAGGGTGGTGTGGAGGCTGAAGGCAGCAGGAAAGCCATCAGCCCCCAGGTCTGTGGGGCTACGCAAGCGGTTCCCAAAGAGCTTTAGAACAAGGCCTAGTTTTCCCTGCTGGCTCTTTGGGCGGAGGACCCATCTCCAGCCGTATGGCTGTTTTTGTGACTGGCGTGGCACCAAGTGGGAAAGGGTGGTGTGGAGGCTGAAGGTAGCAGGAAAGCCCGCAGCCCCCAGGTCTGTGGGGCTACGCAAGCGGTTCCCAAAGAGCTTTAGAACAAGGCATAGTTTTCCCTGCTGGCTCTTTGGGCGGGGGACCCATCTCCAGCCGTATGGCTGTTTTTGTGCCTGGCGTGGCACCAAGTGGGAAAGGGTGGTGTCGAGGCTGAAGGCAGCAGGAAAGCCCGCAGCACCCAGGTCTGTGGGGCTATGCAAGCGGTTCCCAAAGAGCTTTAGAACAAGGCCTAGTTTACCATGCTGGCTCCTTGGGAGGGGGACCCATCTCCAGCTGTATGGCCATTTTTGTGCCTGGTGCGGCGCCAAGTGGGAAAGGGTGGTGTCGAGGCTGAAGGCAGCAGGAAAGCCCGCAGCCCCCAGGTCTGTGGGGCTACGCAAGCAGTTCCCAAAGGGCTTTAGAAGAAGGCATTGTTTTCCCTGCTGGGTCTTTGGACGGGGGACCCATCTCCAGCCATATGGCCATTTTTTCTGCCTGGCGCGGCGCCAAGTTGGAAAGGGTGATGTGGAGGCTGAAGGCAGCAGGAAAGCCCGCAGCCCCCAGGTCTGTGGGGCTACGCAAGCGGTTCCCAAACAGCTTTAGAACAAGGCCTATTTTTCCCTGCTGGCTCTTTGGGCGGGGGACCCATCTCCAGCCGTATGGCTGTTTTTGTGCCTGGCGTGGCACCAAGTGGGAAAGGGTGGTGTCGAGGCTGAAGGCAGCAGGAAAGCCCGCAGCCCCCAGGTCTGTGGGGCTACGCAAGCGGTTCCCAAAGAGCTTTAGAACAAGGCATAATTTTCCCTGCTGGCTCTTTGGGCGTGGGACGCATCTCCAGCCGTATGGCTGTTTTTGTGCCTGGCGTGGCGCCAAGTGGGAAAGGGTGGTGTCGAGGCTGAAGGCAGCAGGAAAGCCCGCAGCCCCCAGGTCTGTGGGGCTACGCAAGCGGTTCCCAAAGAGCTTTAGAAGAAGGCATTGTTTTCCCTGCTGGCTCCTTGTGCGGGCTTCCCATCTACATCCATATGGCCGTTTTTGTGCCTGGCGTGGCGCCAAGTGGGAAAGGGTGGTGTGGAGGCTGAAGGCAGCAGGAAAGCCCGCAGCCCCCAGGTCTGTGGGGCTACGCAAGCGGTTCGCAAAGAGCTTTAGAACAAGGCCTAGTTTTCCCTGCTGGCTCTTTGGGCGGGGGACCCATCTCCAGCCGTATGGCTGTTTTTGTGCCTGGCGTGGCACCAAGTGGGAAAGGGTGGTGTCGAGGCTGAAGGCAGCAGGAAAGCCTGCAGCCCCCAGGTCTGTAGGGCTATGCAAGCGGTTCCCAAAGAGCTTTAGAACAAGGCCTAGTTTACCCTGCTGGCCACTTGGGAGGGGGACCCATCTCCAGCTGTATGGCCATCTTTGTGCCTGGCGCGGCGCCAATTGGGAAAGGGTGGTGTCGAGGGTGAAGGCAGCAGAAAAGCCTGCAGCCTCCAGGTCTTTGGGGCTATGCAAGCGGTTCCCAAATAGCTTTAGAACAAGGCCTAGTTTTCCCTGCTGGCTCCTTGGGAGGGTGACCCATCTCCAGCCGTATAGCCATTTTTGTGCCTGGCACGACGCCAAGTGGGAAAGGGTGGTGTGGAGGCTGAAGGCAGCAGGAAAGCCCGCAGCCCCCAGGTCTGTGGGGCTACGCAAGCGGTTCCCAAAGAGCTTTAGAAGAAGGCATAGTTTTCCCTGGTGGCTCTTTTGGCGGGGGACCCACTTCCAGCCATATGGCTGTTTTTGTGCCTGGCGTGGCACCAAGTGGGAAAGGGTGTTTTTTAGGCTGAATGCAGCAGGAAAGCCTGCAGCCCCCAGGTCTTTGGGGCTATGCAAGCGGTTCCCAAAGAGCTTTAGAACAAGGCCTAGTTTTCCCTCCTGGGTCTTTGGGCGGGGGACACATTTCCAGCCGTATAGCCATTTTTGTACCTGCCGCGGCGCCAAGTGGGAAAGGGCGGTTTTGAGGCTGAAGGCAGCAGGAAAGCCCGCAGCCCCCAGGTCTGTGGGGCTACGTAAGCGTTTCCCAAAGAGCTTTAGAACAAGGCATAGTTTTCCCTGCTGGCTCCTTGGGCAGGGGACCCGTATCTAGACGTATGGCCATTTTTGTGCCTGGCGCGGCGCCAAGTGGGAAAGGGTGGTGTCAAGGCTGAAGGCAGCAGGAAAGCTTGCAGACCCAAGGTCTGTGGGGCTACGCAAGCGGTTTCCAAAGAGCTTTAGAACAAGGCATAGTTTTCCCTGCCGGGTCTTTGGGCGGGGGACTCATCTCCAGCCGTATGGCCATTTTTGTGCCTAGAGCGGCGCCAAGTGGCAAAGGGTCATGTCAAGGCTGAAGGCTGCAGGAAAGCCCGCAGCCCCCATGTCTGTGGGGCTACGCAAGCCGTTCCCAAAGAGCTTTAGAACAAGGCATAGTTTTCCCTGCTGGCTCCTTGGGCGGGGGACCCATCTCCAGCTGTATGGCCATTTTTGTGCCTGGTGCGGCGCCAAGTGGGAAAGGGTGGTTTTGAGGCTGAAGGCAGCAGGAAAGCCCGCAGCCCCCAGGTCTGTGGGGCTACGCAAGCGGTTCCCCAAGAGCTTTAGAAGAAGGCATTGTTTTCCCTGCTGGCTCCTTGTGCGGCGGACCCATCTCCAGCCATATGGCCATTTTTGTGCCTGGCGCGGCGCAAAGTGGGAAAGGGTGGTGTGGAGGCTGAAGGCAGCAGGAAAGCCCGCAGCCCCCAGGTGTGTGGGGCTACGCAAGCGGTTCCCAAGGAGGTTTAGAACACGGCATAGTTTTCCTGTTGGCTCCTTGGGCGGGGGACCCATATCTAGCCGTATGACCATTTTTGTGCCTGGCGGGGCGCCAAGTGGGAAAGGGTGGTGTCAAGGCTGAAGGCAGCAGGAAAGCCCGCAGCCCCCAGGTCTGTGGGGCTACGCAAGAGGTTCCGAAATAGCTTTAGAACAAGGCCTAGTTTTTCCTGTTGGCTCCTTGGGCGGACAACCTATCTTCAGCCGTATGGCCATTTTTGTGCCTGGCGCGGCACCAAGTGGGAAAGGGTGGTGTCGAGGCTGAAGGCAGCAGGAAAGCCCGCAGCCCCCAGGTCTGTGGGGCTACGCAAGAGGTTCCCAAAGAGCTTTAGAACAAGGCCTAGTTTTTCCTGTTGGCTCCTTGGGCGGACAACCTATCTTCAGCCGTATGGCCATTTTTGTGCCTGGCGCGGCACCAAGTGGGAAAGGGTGGTGTCGAGGCTCAAGGCAGCAGGAAAGCCCGCAGCCCCCAGGTCTGTGGGGCTACGCCAGTGATTCCCAAAGAGCTTTAGAACAAGGCCTAGTTTTCCCTGCTGGCTCCTTGGGCGGGGGACCCATCTCCAGCCTTATGGCCATTTTTACTCCTGGCGCGGCGCCAAGTGGGAAAGGGTGGTGTGGAGGCTGAAGGCAGCAGGAAAGCCCGCAGCCCCCAGGTCTGTGGGGCTACGCAAGTGGTTCCCAAAGAGCTTTAGAACAAGGCCTAGTTTTTTCTGCTGGCTCCTTGGGCGGGGGACCCATCTCCAGGCGTATAGCCATTTTTGTGCCTGGCACGACGCCAAGTGGGAAAGGGTGGTGTCGAGGCTGAAGGCAGCAGGAAAGCCCGCAGCCCCCAGGTCTGTGGGGCTACGCAAGCGGTTCCCAAACAGCTTTAGAACAAGGCCTAGTTTTCCCTGCTGGCTCCTTGGGCGGGGGACCCATCTCCAGGCGTATAGCCATTTTTGTGCCTGGCGCGGCACCAAGTGGGAAAGGGTGGTGTCGAGGCTGAAGGCAGCAGGAAAGCTTGCAGACCCCAGGTCTGTGGGGCTACGCAAGCGGTTTCCAAAGAGCTTTAGAACAAGGCATAGTTTTCCCTGCCGGGTCTTTGGGCGGGGGACTCATCTCCAGCCGTATGGCCATTTTTGTGCCTAGAGCGGCGCCAAGTGGCAAAGGGTCATGTCAAGGCTGAAGGCTGCAGGAAAGCCCGCAGCCCCCATGTCTGTGGGGCTACGCAAGCTGTTCCCAAAGAGCTTTAGAAGAAGGCATAGTTTTCCCTGCTGGCTCCTTGGGCGGGGGACCCATCTCCAGCTGTATGGCCATTTTTGTGCCTGGTGCGGCGCCAAGTCGGAAAGGGTGGTTTTGAGGCTGAAGGCACCAGGAAAGCCCGCAGCCCCAAGGTCTGTGGGGCTACGCAAGCGGTTCCCAAAGAGCTTTAGAACAGGGCATAGTTTTCCCTGCTGGCTCTTTGGGCGCGGGACCCATCTCCAGCCATATGGCCATTTTTGTGCCTGGCGCGACGCCAAGTGGGAAAGGGTGGTGTCGAGGCTGAAGGCAGCAGGAAAGCCCGCAGCCCCCAGGTCTGTGGGGCTACGCAAGCGGTTCCCAAAGAGCTTTAGAAGAAGGCATTGTTTTCCCTGCTGGCTCCTTGTGCGGCGGACCCATCTCCAGCCATATGGCCATTTTTGTGCCTGGCGCGGCGCAAAGTGGGAAAGGGTGGTGTGGAGGCTGAAGGCAGCAGGAAAGCCCGCAGCCCCCAGGTCTGTTGGGCTACGCAAGAGGTTCCGAAATAGCTTTAGAACAAGGCCTAGTTTTTCCTGTTTGCTCCTTGGGCGGACAACCTATCTTTAGCCGTATGGCCATTTTTGTGCCTGGCGCGGCACAAAGTGGGAAACGGTGGTGTCGAGGCTGAAGGCAGCAGGAAAGCCCGCAGCCCCCAGGTCTGTGGGGCTACGCCAGTGATTCCCAAAGAGCTTTAGAACAAGGCATAGTTTTCCCTGCTGGCTCTTTGGGCGGGGGACCCATCTGCAGCCGTATGGCCATTTTTGCTCCTGGCGCGGCGCCAAGTGGGAAAGGCTGGTGTCGAGGCTGAAGGCAGCAGAAAAACCTGTAGCCTCCAGGTCTTTGGGGCTACGCAAGCGTTTCCCAAAGAGCTTTAGAACAAGTCCTAGTTTTCCCTGCTGGCTCCTTTGGCGGGGGACCCATCTCCAGCCGTATAGCCATTTTTGTGCCTGGCGCGACGCCAAGTGGGAAAGGGTGGTGTGGAGGCTGAAGGCAGCAAGAAAGCCCGCAGCCCCCAGGTCTGTGGGGCTACGCAAGCGGTTCCCAAAGAGCTTTAGAAGAAGGCATAGTTTTCCCTGCTGGCTCTTTGGGCGGGGGACCCACTTCCAGCCATATGGCTGTTTTTGTGCCTGGCGTGGCACCAAGTGGGAAAGGGTGATGTCGAGGCTGAAGGCAGTAGGAAAGCCCGCAGCCGCCAGGTCTGTGGGGCTATGCAAGCGGTTCCCAAAGAGCTTTAGAAAAAGGCCTAGTTTTTTCTGCTGGCTCCTTGGGCGGGGGACCCATCTCCAGTCGTATAGCCATTTTTGTGCCTGGCACGACGCCAATTAGGAAAGGGTGGTGTCGAGGCTGAAGGCAGCAGGAAAGCCCGCAGCCCCCAGGTCTGTGGGGCTACGCAAGCGGTTCCCAAATAGCTTTAGAACAAGGCCTAGTTTTCCCTGCTGGCTCCTTGGGCGTGGGACCAATCTCCATCCGTATGGCCATTTTTGTGCCTGGTGCGGCGCCTCGTGGGAAAGGGTGGTGTCGAGGCTGAAGGCAGCAGGAAAGCTCGCAGCCCCAGGTCTGTGGGGCTATGCAAGCGGTTCCCAAAGAGCTTTAGAACAAGGCCTAGTTTTCCCTGCTGGCTCCTTGGGCGGGGGACCCATCTCCAGCCGTATAGCCATTTATGTGCCTGGAGCGACACCTAGTGGGAAAGCGTAGTATTCAGGCTGAAGGCAGCAGGAAAGCCTGCAGCCCCCAGGTCTGTGGGGCTACGCAAGCGGTTTCCAAAGAGCTTTAGAACAAGGCATATTTTTCCCTGCTGGGTCTTTGGGCGGGGGACTCATCTCCAGCCGTATGGCCATTTTTGTGCCTAGACCGGCGCCAAGTGGCAAAGGGTCATGTCAAGGCTGAAGGCTGCAGGAAAGACCGCAGCCCCCAGGTCTGTGGGGCTACGCAAGCCGTTCCCATAGAGCTTTAGAACAAGGCATAGTTTTCCCTGCTGGCTCCTTGGGCGGGGGACCCATCTCCAGCCGTATGGCCATTTTTGCTCCTGGCGCGGCGCCAAGTGGGAAAGGCTGGTGTCGAGGCTGAAGGCAGCAGAAAAACCTGTAGCCTCCATGTCTTTGGGGCTACGCAAGGGTTTCCCAAAGAGCTTTAGAACAAGGCATAGTTTTCCCTGCTGTCTCTCTGGGCGGGGGACCCCTCTCCAGCCGTATGGCTGTTTTTGTGCCTGGCGTGGCACCAAGTGGGAAAGGGTGGTGTCGAGGCTGAAGGCAGCAGGAAAGCCTGCAGCCCCCAGCTGTGTGGGGCTTCGCAAGCGGTTCCCAAAGAGCTTTAGAAGAAGGCATTGTTTTCCCTGCTGGCTCCTTGTGCGGGCGACCCATCTCCAGCCATATGGCCGTTTTTGTGCCTGGCGCGGCGCCAAGTGGGAAAGGGTGGTGTGGAGGCTGAAGGCAGCAGGAAAGCCCGCAGCCCCCAGGTCTGTGGGGCTACGCAAGCGGTTCCCAAAGAGCTTTAGAACAAGGCCTAGTTTTTCCTGCTGGCTCTTTGGGCGGGGGACCCATCTCCAGCCATATGGCTGTTTTTGTGCCTGGCGTGGCACCAAGTGGGAAAGGGTGGTGTCGAGGCTGAAGGCAGCAGGAAAGCCTGCAGCCCCCAGGTCTGTGGGGCTATGCAAGCGGTTCCCAAAGAGCTTTAGAACAAGGCCTAGTTTACCCTGCTGGCTCCTTGGGAGGGGGACCCATCTCCAGCTGTATGGCCATTTTTGTGCCTGGCGCGGCGCCAAGTGGGAAAGGGTGGTGTGGAGGCTGAAGGCAGCAGGAAAGCCCACAGCCCCCAGGTCTGTGGGGCTACGCAAGCGGTTCCCAAAGAGCTTTAGAACACGGCCTAGTTTTCCCTGCTGGCTCCTTGGGCGGGGGACCCATCTCCATCCATATGGCCATTTTTGTGCCTGGTGCGGCGCCTAGTGGGAAAGGGTGGTGTCGAGGCTGAAGGCAGCAGGAAAGCCTGCAGCCCCAGGTCTGTGGGGCTATGCAAGCGGTTCCCAAATAGCTTTAGAACAAGGCCTAGTTTTCCCTGCTGGCTCCTTGGGCGGGTGACCCATATCCAGGCGTATAGCCATTTTTGTGCCTGGCGCGGCACCAAGTGGGAAAGGGTGGTTTTGAGGCTGAAGGCAGCAGGCAAGACCGCAGCCCCCAGGTCTGTGGCGATACGCAAGCGGTTTCCAAAGAGCTTTAGAACAAGGCATAGTTTTCCCTGCTGGGTCTTTGGGCGGGGGACTCATCTCCAGCCGTATGGCCATTTTTGTGCCTAGAGTGGCGCCAAGTGGCAAAGGGTCATGTCAAGGCTGAAGGCAGCAGGAAAGCCCGCAGCCCCCAGGTCTGTGGGGCTAAGCAAGCGGTTCCCAAAGAGCTTTAGAACAAGGCATAGTTTTCCCTGCTGGCTCCTTGGGCGGGGGACCCATCTCCAGGCGTATAGCCATTTTTGTGCCTGGCGCGACGCCAAGTGGGAAAGGGTGGTTTTGATGCTCAAGGCAGCAGGAAAGCCCGCAGCCCCCAGGTCTGTGGGGCTACGCAAGCGGTTCCCAAACAGCTTTAGAACAAGGCATATTTTTCCCTGCTGGCTCCTTGGGTGGGGGAACCATCTCCAGCAATATGGCCATTTTTGTGCCTGGCGCGGCGCCAAGTGGGAAAGGGTGGTGTCGAGGCTGAATGCAGCAGAAAAACCTGTAGACCCCCAGGTCTTTGGGGCTACGCAAGCGGTTCCCATAGAGCTTTAGAACAAGGCCTAGTTTTCCCTGCTTGCTCCTTGAGCGGGGGACCCATCTCCAGCCGTATAGCCATTTTTGTGCCTGGCCCAACACCAAGTGGGAAAGGGTGGTGTCGAGGCTGAAGGCAGCAGGAAAGCCCGCAGCCCCCAGGTCTGTGGGGCTACGCAAGCGGTTCCCAAAGAGCTTTAGAAGAAGGCACAGTTTTCCCTGCTGGTTCCTTGGGCGGGGGACCCATCTCTAGCTGCATGGCCATTTTTGTACGTGGCGCGGAGCCAAGTTTGAAAGGGTGGTTTCGAGGCTGAAGGCAGCAGAAAGGACCGCAGTCCCAAGGTCTGTGTGGCTACACAAGAGGTTCCCAAATAGGTTTAGAACAAGGCCTAGTTTTCCCTGCTGGCTCCTTGGGCGGGTGACCCATCTCCAGCCGTATAGCCATTTTTGTGCCTGGCGCGGCACCAAGTGGGAAAGGGTGATTTTGAGGCTGAAGGCAGCAGGAAAGCCTGCAGCACCCAGGTCTGTGGGGCTACGCAAGCGGTTCCCTAAAGAGCTTTAGAACAAGGCATAGTTTTCCCTGCTGGCTCTTTGGGCGTGGGACCTACCGCGACCCGAATGCCCATTTTGTGCCTGGCGCGGCGCCAAGTGGGAAAGGGTGGTGTGGAGACTGAAGGCAGCAGGAAAGGCTGCAGCCCCCAGGTCTGTGGGGCTACGCAAGCGGTTCCCACAGAGCTTTAGAACAAGGCATTGTTTTCCCTGCTGGCTACTTGTGCGGGGGACCCATCTCCAGCCGTATGGCCATTTCTGTGCCTTGCGCAACGCCAAGTGAGAAAGGGTGGTGTCGAGGCTGAAGGCAGCAGGAAAGCCCGCAGCCCCCAGGTCTGTGGGGCTACGCAAGCGGTTCCCAAAGAGCTTTAGAACAAGGCATAGTTTTCCCTGCTGGCTCCTTGGGCGGGGGACCCATATCTAGCCGTATGGCCATTTTTTTGCCTGGCGCGGCGCCAACTGGGAAAGGGTGGTTTTGAGGCTGAGGGCAGCAGGAAGGCCCGCAGCCCCCAGGTCTGTGGGGCTACGCAAGCGGTTCCCAAATAGCTTTAGAACAAGGCCTAGTTTTTCCTACTGGCTCCTTGGGCGGGGGACCTATCTTCAGCTGTATAGCCATTTTTGTGCCTGGCGCGGCACCAAGTGGGAAAGGGTCATGTCGAGGCTGAAGGCAGCAGGAAAGCCTGCAGCCCCCAGGTCTGTGGGTCTACGCAAGTGATTCCCAAAGAGCTTTAGAACAAGGCATAGTTTTCCCAGCTGGCTCCTTGGGCGGGGGACCCATCTCCAGCCGTATGGCCATTTTTGCTCCTGGCGCGGCGCCAAGTGGGAAAGGGTGGTGTGGAGGCTGAAGGCAGCAGGAAAGCCTGCAGCCTCCAGGTCTGTGAGGCTATGCAAGCGGTTCCCAAAGAGCTTTAGAACAAGGCTTACTTTTCCCTGCTGGCTCTTTGGGCGCGGGACCCATCTCCAGCCATATGGCCATTTTTGTGCCTGGCGCGACGCCAAGTGGGAAAGGGTGGTGTCGAGGCTGAAGGCAGCAGGAAAGCCCGCAGCCCCCAGGTCTGTGGGGCTACGCAAGCGGTTCCCAAAGAGCTTTAGAAGAAGGCATTGTTTTCCCTGCTGGCTCCTTGTGCGGCGGACCCATCTCCAGCCATATGGCCATTTTTGTGCCTGGCGCGGCGCAAAGTGGGAAAGGGTGGTGTGGAGGCTGAAGGCAGCAGGAAAGCCCGCAGCCCCCAGGTCTGTTGGGCTACGCAAGAGGTTCCGAAATAGCTTTAGAACAAGGCCTAGTTTTTCCTGTTTGCTCCTTGGGCGGACAACCTATCTTTAGCCGTATGGCCATTTTTGTGCCTGGCACGGCACCAAGTGGGAAACGGTGGTGTCGAGCCTGAAGGCAGCAGGAAAGCCCACAGCCCCCAGGTCTGTGGGGCTACGCCAGTGATTCCCAAATAGCTTTAGAACAAGGCATAGTTTTCCCTGCTGGCTCCGTGGGCGGGGGGCCCATCTCCAGCCGTATGGCCATTTTTGCTCCTGGCGCGGCGCCAAGTGGGAAAGGCTGGTGTCGAGGCTGAAGGCAGCAAGAAAGCCCGCAGCCCCCAGGTCTGTGGGGCTACGCAAGCGGTTCCCAAAGAGCTTTAGAACAAGTCCTAGTTTTCCCTGCTGGCTCCTTTGGCGGGGGACCCATCTCCAGCCGTATAGCCATTTTTGTGCCTGGCGCGACGCCAAGTGGGAAAGGGTGGTTTTGAGGCTGAAGGCAGCAAGAAAGCCCGCAGCCCCCAGGTCTGTGGGGCTACGCAAGCGGTTCCCAAAGAGCTTTAGAAGAAGGCATAGTTTTCCCTGCTGGCTCTTTGGGCGGGGGACCCACTTCCAGCCATATGGCTGTTTTTGTGCCTGGCGTGGCACCAAGTGGGAAAGGGTGATGTCGAGGCTGAAGGCAGCAGGAAAGCCCGCAGCCGCCAGGTCTGTGGGGCTATGCAAGCGGTTCCCAAAGAGCTTTAGAACAAGGCCTAGTTTTTTCTGCTGGTTCCTTGGGCGGGGGACCCATCTCCAGCCGTATAGCCATTTTTGTGCCTGGCACGACGCCAATTAGGAAAGGGTGGAGTGGAGGCTGAAGGCAGCAGGAAAGTCCGCAGCCCCCAGGTCTGTGGGGCTACGCAAGCGGTTCCCAAATAGCTTTAGAACAAGGCATAGTTTTCCCTGCTGGCTCCTTGGGCGGGGGACACATCTCCAGCCGTATGGCTGTTTTTGTGCCTGGCGTGGCACCAAGTGGGAAAGGGTGGTGTGGAGGCTGAAGGCAGCAGGAAAGCCCGCAGCCCCCAGGTCTGTGGGGCTACGCAAGCGGTTCCCAAAGAGCTTTAGAACAAGGCATAGTTTTCCCTGCTGGCTCTTTGGGCGGGGGACCCATCTCCAGCCGTATGGCCGTTTTTGTGCCTGGCGTGGCACCAAGTGGGAAAGGGTGGTGTCGAGGCTGAAGACAGCAGGAAAGCCTGCAGCCCCCAGGTGTGTGGGGCTACGCAAGCGGTTCCCAAAGAGCTTTAGAAGAAGGCATTGTTTTCCCTGCTGGCTCCTTGTGCGGGGGTCCCATCTACAGCCATATGGCCGTTTTTGTGCCTGGCGCGGCTCCAAGTGGGAAAGGGTGGTGTGGAGGTTGAAGGCAGCAGGAAAGCCCGCAGCCCCCAGGTCTGTGGGGCTACGCAAGCGGTTCCCTAAGAGCTTTAGAACAAGGCCTAGTTTTCCCTCCTGGCTCTTTGGGCGAGGGACCCATCTCCAGCCGTATGGCTGTTTTTGTGCCTGGCGTGGCACCAAGTGGGAAAGGGTGGTGTCGAGGCTGAAGGCAGCAGAAAAACCTGTAGCCTCCAGGTCTTTGGGGCTACGCAAGGGTTTCCCAAAGAGCTTTAGAGCAAGTCCTAGTTTTCCCTGCTGGCTCCTTTGGCGGGGGACCCATCTCCAGCCGTATAGCCATTTTTGTGCCTGGCGCGACGCCAAGTGGGAAAGGGTGGTTTTGAGGCTGAAGGCAGCAAGAAAGCCCGCAGCCCCCAGCTCTGTGGGGCTACGCAAGCGGTTCCCAAAGAGCTTTAGAAGAAGGCATAGTTTATCCTGCTGGCTCTATGGACGGGGGACCCATCTCCAGCCGTCTGGCTGTTTTTGTGCCTGGCGCGGCTCCAAGTGGGAAAGGGTGGTGTCGAGGCTGAAGGCAGCAGGAAGGTCCGCAGCCCCGAGGTCTGTGGGGCTACGCAAGAGGTTCCGAAAGAGCTTTAGATCAAAGCCTAGTTTTTCCTGCTGGCTCCTTGGGCGGGGGACCTATCTTCAGCCGTATAGCCATTATTGTGCCTGGCGCGGCGCCAAGTGGGAAAGGGTGGTGTCGAGGCTGAAGGCAGCAGGAAAGCCCGCAGCCCCCAGGTCTGTGAGGCTACGAAAGCGGTTCCCAAAGAGCTTTAGAACAAGGCATAGTTTTCCCTGCTGGCTCCTTGGGTGGGGGAAGCATCTCCAGCCGTATGGCCATTTTTGTGCCTGGCGCGGCGCCAAGTGGGAAAGGGTGTTTTGGAGGCTGAAGGCAGCAGGAAAGCCCGCAGCCCCCAAGTCTGTGGGGCTAAGCAAGCGTTTCCCAAATAACTTTAGAACAAGGCCTAGTTTTCCCTGCTGGTTCTTTCGGCGTGGGACGCATCTCCAGCCGTATGGCTGTTTTTGTGCCTGGCGTGGCACCAATTTGGAAAGGGTGGTGTGGAGGCTGAAGGCAGCAGGAAAGCCTGCAGCCCCCAGGTCTGTGGGGCTACGCAAGCGGTTCCCAAAGAGCTTTAGAAGAAGGCATTGCTTTCCCTGCTGGCTCCTTGTGCGGGGGACCGATCTCCATCCATATGGCCGTTTTTGTGCCTGGCGCGACGCCAAGTGGGAAAGGGTGGTGTCGAGGCTGAAGGCAGCAGGAAAGCCCGCACCCTACAGGTCTGTGGGGCTACGCAAGCGGTTCCCAAAGAGCTTTAGAATAAGGCATAGTTTTCCCTGCTGGCTCCTTGGGTGGGGGAACCATCTCCAGCCATATGGCCATTTATGTGCCTGGCGCGGCGCCAAGTGGGAAAGGATGGTGTCGAGGCTGAATGCAGCAGAAAAACCTGTAGCCCCCAGGTCTGTGGGGCTACGCAAGCGGTTCCCAAAGAGCTTTAGAACAAGGCCTAGTTTTCCCAGCTTGCTCCTTGGGCGGGGGACCCATCTCCAGCCGTATGGCCATTTTTGTGCCTGGTGCGGCGCCAAGTGGGAAAGGGTGTTTTTGAGGCTGAAGATAGCAGGAAAGCCCGCAGCCCCCAGGTCTGTGGGGCTACGCAAGCGTTTCCAAAGAGCTTTAGAACAAGGCATAGTTTATCCTGCTGGCTCTATGGGCGGGGGACCCATCTCCAGCCGTCTGGCTGTTTTTGTGCCTGGCGTGGCGCCAAGTGGGAAAGGGTGGTGTCGAGGCTGAAGGCAGCAGGAAAGCCCGCAGCCCCCAGGTCTGTGGGGCTACGCAAGCGGTTCCCAAAGAGCTTTAGAAGAAGGCATAGTTTTCCCTGCTGGTTCCTTGGGCGGGGGACCCATCTCTAGCTGCATGGCCATTTTTGTACGTGGCGCGGAGCCAAGTGGGGAAGGGTGGTGTGGAGGCTGAAGGCAGCAGGAATGCCCGCAGTCCCAAGGTCTGTGTGGCTACACAAGAGGTTCCCAAATAGGTTTAGAACAAGGCCTAGTTTTCCCTGCTGGCTCCTTGGGCGGGTGACCCATCTCCAGCCGTATAGCCATTTTTGTGCCTGGCGCGGCACCAAGTGGGAAAGGGTGGTTTTGAGGCTGAAGGCAGCAGGAAAGCCTGCAGCACCCAGGTCTGTGGGGCTACGCAAGCGGTTCCCAAAGAGCTTTAGAAGAAGGCATAGTTTATCCTGCTGGCTCTATGGACGGGGGACCCATCTCCAGCCGTCTGGCTGTTTTTGTGCCTGGCGCGGCTCCAAGTGGGAAAGGGTGGTGTCGAGGCTGAAGGCAGCAGGAAGGTCCGCAGCCCCGAGGTCTGTGGGGCTACGCAAGAGGTTCCGAAAGAGCTTTAGATCAAAGCCTAGTTTTTCCTGCTGGCTCCTTGGGCGGGGGACCTATCTTCAGCCGTATAGCCATTATTGTGCCTGGCGCGGCGCCAAGTGGGAAAGGGTGGTGTCGAGGCTGAAGGCAGCAGGAAAGCCCGCAGCCCCCAGGTCTGTGAGGCTACGAAAGCGGTTCCCAAAGAGCTTTAGAACAAGGCATAGTTTTCCCTGCTGGCTCCTTGGGTGGGGGAAGCATCTCCAGCCGTATGGCCATTTTTGTGCCTGGCGCGGCGCCAAGTGGGAAAGGGTGTTTTGGAGGCTGAAGGCAGCAGGAAAGCCCGCAGCCCCCAAGTCTGTGGGGCTAAGCAAGCGTTTCCCAAATAACTTTAGAACAAGGCCTAGTTTTCCCTGCTGGTTCTTTCGGCGTGGGACGCATCTCCAGCCGTATGGCTGTTTTTGTGCCTGGCGTGGCACCAATTTGGAAAGGGTGGTGTGGAGGCTGAAGGCAGCAGGAAAGCCTGCAGCCCCCAGGTCTGTGGGGCTACGCAAGCGGTTCCCAAAGAGCTTTAGAAGAAGGCATTGCTTTCCCTGCTGGCTCCTTGTGCGGGGGACCGATCTCCATCCATATGGCCGTTTTTGTGCCTGGCGCGACGCCAAGTGGGAAAGGGTGGTGTCGAGGCTGAAGGCAGCAGGAAAGCCCGCACCCTACAGGTCTGTGGGGCTACGCAAGCGGTTCCCAAAGAGCTTTAGAATAAGGCATAGTTTTCCCTGCTGGCTCCTTGGGTGGGGGAACCATCTCCAGCCATATGGCCATTTATGTGCCTGGCGCGGCGCCAAGTGGGAAAGGATGGTGTCGAGGCTGAATGCAGCAGAAAAA
Source organism: Chroicocephalus ridibundus (assembly GCF_963924245.1). Lineage (NCBI taxonomy): Eukaryota > Metazoa > Chordata > Aves > Charadriiformes > Laridae > Chroicocephalus > Chroicocephalus ridibundus. Next base: position 347,385 of record NW_026961540.1, read on the forward strand.
CCTGTAGCCCCCAGGTCTGTGGGGCTACGCAAGCGGTTCCCAAAGAGCTTTAGAACAAGGCCTAGTTTTCCCAGCTTGCTCCTTGGGCGGGGGACCCATCTCCAGCCGTATGGCCATTTTTGTGCCTGGTGCGGCGCCAAGTGGGAAAGGGTGTTTTTGAGGCTGAAGATAGCAGGAAAGCCCGCAGCCCCCAGGTCTGTGGGGCTACGCAAGCGTTTCCAAAGAGCTTTAGAACAAGGCATAGTTTATCCTGCTGGCTCTATGGGCGGGGGACCCATCTCCAGCCGTCTGGCTGTTTTTGTGCCTGGCGTGGCGCCAAGTGGGAAAGGGTGGTGTCGAGGCTGAAGGCAGCAGGAAAGCCCGCAGCCCCCAGGTCTGTGGGGCTACGCAAGCGGTTCCCAAAGAGCTTTAGAAGAAGGCATAGTTTTCCCTGCTGGTTCCTTGGGCGGGGGACCCATCTCTAGCTGCATGGCCATTTTTGTACGTGGCGCAGAGCCAAGTGGGGAAGGGTGGTGTGGAGGCTGAAGGCAGCAGGAATGCCCGCAGTCCCAAGGTCTGTGTGGCTACACAAGAGGTTCCCAAATAGGTTTAGAACAAGGCCTAGTTTTCCCTGCTGGCTCCTTGGGCGGGTGACCCATCTCCAGCCGTATAGCCATTTTTGTGCCTGGCGCGGCACCAAGTGGGAAAGGGTGGTTTTGAGGCTGAAGGCAGCAGGAAAGCCTGCAGCACCCAGGTCTGTGGGGCTACGCAAGCGGTTCCCTAAAGAGCTTTAGAACAAGGCATAGTTTTCCCTGCTGGCTCTTTGGGTGTGGGACCTACCGCGACCCGTATGCCCATTTTGTGCCTGGCGCGGCGCCAAGTGGGAAAGGGTGGTGTGGAGGCTGAAGGCAGCAGGAAAGGCTGCAGCCCCCAGGTCTGTGGGGCTACGCAAGCGGTTCCCACAGAGCTTTAGAACAAGGCATTGTTTACCCTGCTAGCTACTTGTGCGGGGGACCCATCTCCAGCCGTATGGCCATTTCTGTGCCTTGCGCAACGCCAAGTGAGAAAGGGTGGTGTCGAGGCTGAAGGCAGCAGGAAAGCCCGCAGCCCCCAGGTCTGTGGGGCTACGCAAGCGGTTCCCAAAGAGCTTTAGAATAAGGCCTAGTTTTCCCTGCTGGCTCCTTGGGCGGGGGACCCATATCTAGCCGTATGGCCATTTTTTTGCCTGGCGCGGCGCCAACTGGGAAAGGGTGGTTTTGAGGCTGAGGGCAGCAGGAAGGCCCGCAGCCCCCAGGTCTGTTGGGCTACGCAAGAGGTTCCGAAATAGCTTTAGAACAAGGCCTAGTTTTTCCTGTTTGCTCCTTGGGCGGACAACCTATCTTTAGCTGTATGGCCATTTTTGTGCCTGGCGCGGCACCAAGTGGGAAAGGGTCATGTCGAGGCTGAAGGCAGCAGGAAAGCCTGCAGCCCCCAGGTCTGTGGGTCTACGCAAGTGATTCCCAAAGAGCTTTAGAACAAGGCATAGTTTTCCCAGCTGGCTCCTTGGGCGGGGGACCCATCTCCAGCCGTATGGCCATTTTTGCTCCTGGCGCGGCGCCAAGTGGGAAAGGGTGGTGTGGAGGCTGAAGGCAGCAGGAAAGCCTGCAGCCTCCAGGTCTGTGAGGCTATGCAAGCGGTTCCCAAAGAGCTTTAGAACAAGGCTTAGTTTTCCCTGCTGGCTCTTTGGGCGCGGGACCCATCTCCAGCCATATGGCCATTTTTGTGCCTGGCGCGACGCCAAGTGGGAAAGGGTGGTGTCGAGGCTGAAGGCAGCAGGAAAGCCCGCAGCCCCCAGGTCTGTGGGGCTACGCAAGCGGTTCCCAAAGAGCTTTAGAAGAAGGCATTGTTTTCCCTGCTGGCTCCTTGGGCGGCGGACCCATCTCCAGCCATATGGCCATTTTTGTGCCTGGCGCGGCGCAAAGTGGGAAAGGGTGGTGTGGAGGCTGAAGGCAGCAGGAAATCCCGCAGCCCCCAGGTCTGTTGGGCTACGCAAGAGGTTCCGAAATAGCTTTAGAACAAGGCCTAGTTTTTCCTGTTTGCTCCTTGGGCGGACAACCTATCTTTAGCTGTATGGCCATTTTTGAGCCTGGCGCGGCACCAAGTGGGAAACGGTGGTGTCGAGGCTGAAGGCAGCAGGAAAGCCCGCAGCCCCCAGGTCTGTGGGGCTACGCCAGTGATTCCCAAATAGCTTTAGAACAAGGCATAGTTTTCCCTGCTGGCTCCGTGGGCGGGGGGCCCATCTCCAGCCGTATGGCCATTTTTGCTCCTGGCGCGGCGCCAAGTGGGAAAGGCTGGTGTCGAGGCTGAAGGCAGCAGAAAAACCTGTAGCCTCCAGGTCTTTGGGGCTACGCAAGCATTTCCCAAAGAGCTTTAGAACAAGTCCTAGTTTTCCCTGCTGGCTCCTTTGGCGTGGGACCCATCTCCAGCCGTATAGCCATTTTTGTGCCTGGCGCGACGCCAAGTGGGAAAGGGTGGTTTTGAGGCTGAAGGCAGCAAGAAAGCCCGCAGCCCCCAGGTCTGTGGGGCTACGCAAGCGGTTCCCAAAGAGCTTTAGAAGAAGGCATAGTTTTCCCTGCTGGCTCTTTGGGCGGGGGACCCACTTCCAGCCATATGGCTGTTTTTGTGCCTGGCGTGGCACCAAGTGGGAAAGGGTGATGTCGAGGCTGAAGGCAGCAGGAAAGCCCGCAGCCGCCAGGTCTGTGGGGCTATGCAAGCGGTTCCCAAAGAGCTTTAGAACAAGGCCTAGTTTTTTCTGCTGGTTCCTTGGGCGGGGGACCCATCTCCAGCCGTATAGCCATTTTTGTGCCTGGCACGACGCCAATTAGGAAAGGGTGGTGTGGAGGCTGAAGGCAGCAGGAAAGCCCGCAGCCCCCAGGTCTGTGGGGCTACGCAAGCGGTTCCCAAATAGCTTTAGAACAAGGCATAGTTTTCCCTGCTGGCTCTTTGGGCGGGGGACACATCTCCAGCCGTATGGCTGTTTTTGTGCCTGGCGTGGCACCAAGTGGGAAAGGGTGGTGTGGAGGCTGAAGGCAGCAGGAAAGCCCGCAGCCCCCAGGTCTGTGGGGCTACGCAAGCGGTTCCCAAAGAGCTTTAGAACAAGGCATAGTTTTCCCTGCTGGCTCTTTGGGCGGGGGACCCATCTCCAGCCGTATGGCGGTTTTTGTGCCTGGCGTGGCACCAAGTGGGAAAGGGTGGTGTCGAGGCTGAAGACAGCAGGAAAGCCTGCAGCCCCCAGGTCTGTGGGGCTACGCAAGCGGTTCCCAAAGAGCTTTAGAAGAAGGCATTGTTTTCCCTGCTGGCTCCTTGTGCGGGGGTCCCATCTACAGCCATATGGCCGTTTTTGTGCCTGGCGCGGCTCCAAGTGGGAAAGGGTGGTGTGGAGGCTGAAGGCAGCAGGAAAGCCCGCAGCCCCCAGTTCTGTGGGGCTACGCAAGCGGTTCCCTAAGAGCTTTAGAACAAGGCCTAGTTTTCCCTGCTGGCTCTTTGGGCGAGGGTCCCATCTCCAGCCGTATGGCTGTTTTTGTGCCTGGCGTGGCACCAAGTGGGAAAGGGTGGTGTCGAGGCTGAAGGCAGCAGAAAAACCTGTAGCCTCCAGGTCTTTGGGGCTACGCAAGGGTTTCCCAAAGAGCTTTAGAGCAAGTCCTAGTTTTCCCTGCTGGCTCCTTTGGCGGGGGACCCATCTCCAGCCGTATAGCCATTTTTGTGCCTGGCGCGACGCCAAGTGGGAAAGGGTGGTTTTGAGGCTGAAGGCAGCAAGAAAGCCCGCAGCCCCCAGGTCTGTGGGGCTACGCAAGCGGTTCCCAAAGAGCTTTAGAAGAAGGCATAGTTTTCCCTGCTGGCTCCTTGGGCGGGGGACCCACTTCCAGCCATATGGCTGTTTTTGTGCCTGGCGTGGCACCAAGTGGGAAAGGGTGATGTCGAGGCTGAAGGCAGCAGGAAAGCCCGCAGCCCCCAGGTCTGTGGGGCCATGCAAGCGGTTCCCAAAGAGCTTTAGAACAAGGCCTAGTTTTTTCTGCTGGTTCCTTGGGCGGGGGACCCATCTCCAGCCGTATAGCCATTTTTGTGCCTGGCACGACGCCAATTAGGAAAGGGTGGTGTGGAGGCTGAAGGCAGCAGGAAAGCCTGCAGCCTCCAGGTCTGTGAGGCTATGCAAGCGGTTCCCAAAGAGCTTTAGAACAAGGCCTAGTTTTCCCTGCTTGCTCCTTGAGCGGGGGACCCATCTCCAGCCGTATAGCCATTTTTCTGCCTGGCGCAACACCAAGTGGGAAAGGGTGGTGTCGAGGCTGAAGGCAGCAGGAAAGCCCGCAGCCCCCAGGTCTGTGGGGCTACGTAAGTGGTTCCCAAAGAGCTTTAGAACAAGCATAATTTTCCCTGCTGGCTCCTTGGGTGGGGGACCCATCTCCAGCCGTATCGCCATTTTTGTGCCTGGTGCGGCGCCAAGTGGGAAAGGGTGTTTTTGAGGCTGAAGGCAGCAGGAAAGCCCGCAGCCCCCAGGTCTGTGGGGCTACGCAAGCGTTTCCAAAGAGCTTTAGAACAAGGCATAGTTTATCCTGCTGGCTCTATGGGCAGGGGACCCATCTCCAGCCGTATGGCTGTTTTTGTGCCTGGCGTGGCGCCAAGTGGGAAAGGGTGGTGTCGAGGCTGAAGGCAGCAGGAAAGCCCGCAGCCCCCAGGTCTGTGGGGCTACGCAAGCTGTTCCCAAAGAGCTTTAAAACAAAGAATAAATTTCCCTGTTGGCTCCTTGGGCAAGGGACCCACCTCGACCCGTATGGCCATATTTGTGCCTGGCGCGGCGCCAAGTTGGAAAGGGTGGTGTGGAGGCTGAAGGCAGCAGGAAATCCCACAGCCCCAGGTCTGTGGGGCTACGCAAGCGGTTCCCAAGGAGGTTTAGAACACGGCATAGTTTTCCCTGCTCGCTCCTTGGGCGGGGGACCCATATCTAGCCGTATGACCATTTTTGTGCCTGGCGCGGCGCCAAGTGGGAAAGGGTGGTGTCGAGGCTTAAGGCAGCAGGAAGGCCCGCAGCCCCAAGGTCTGTGGGGCTACGCAAGAGGTTCCCAAAGAGCTTTAGAAGAAGGCATTGTTTTCCCTGCTGGCTCCTTGTGCGGGGGACCGATCTCCAGCCATATGGCCGTTTTTGTGCCTGGCGCGACGCCAAGTGGGAAAGGGTGGTTTTGAGGCTGAAGGCAGCAGGAAAGCCCGCAGCCCCCAGGTCTGTGGGGCTACGCAAGCGGTTCCCAAAGAGATTTAGAACAAGCATAATTTTCCCTGCTGGCTCCTTGTGCGGGGGACCCATCTCCAGCCGTATGGCCATTTTTGTGCCTGGTGCGGCGCCAAGTGGGAAAGGGTGTTTTTGAGGCTGAAGGTAGCAGGAAAGCCCGCAGCCCCCAGGTCTGTGGGGCTACGCAAGCGTTTCCAAAGAGCTTTAGAAGAAGGCATAGTTTATCCTGCTGGCTCTATGGGCGAGGGACCCATCTCCAGCCGTATGGCTGTTTTTGTGCCTGGCGTGGCGCCAAGTGGGAAAGGGTGTTTTTGAGGCTGAAGGCAGCAGGAAAGCCCGCAGCCCCCAGGTCTGTGGGGCTACGCAAGCGGTTCCCAAAGAGCTTTAGAAGAAGGCATAGTTTTCCCTGCTGGCTCCTTGGACGGGGGACCCATCTCCAGCTGCATGGCCATTTTTGTGCCTGGAGCGACACCTAGTGGGAAAGCGTAGTATTGAGGTTGAAGGCAGCAGGAAAGCCTGTAGCCCCCAGGTCTGTGGGGCTACACAAGCGGTTCCCTAAGAGCTTTAGAACAAGGCCTAGTTTTCCCTGCTGGGTCTTTGGGCGGGGGACCCATCTCCACCCGTATGGCCATTTTTGCTCCTGGCGCGGCGCCAAGTGGGAAAGGGTGGTGTGGAGGCTGAAGGCAGCAGGAATGCCCGCAGCCCCCAGGTCTGTGTGGCTACACAAGAGGTTCCCAAATAGGTTTAGAACAAGGCCTAGTTTTCCCTGCTGGCTTCTTGGGCGGGTGACCCATCTCCAGCCGTATAGCCATTTTTGTGCCTGGCGCGGCACCAAGTGGGAAAGGGTGGTTTTGAGGCTGAAGGCAGCAGGAAAGGCTGCAGCCCCCAGGTCTGTGGGGCTACGCAAGCGGTTCCCTAAAGAGCTTTAGAACAAGGCATTGTTTTCCCTGCTGGCTCTTTGGGCGTGGGACCTACCGCGACCCGTATGCCCATTTTGTGCCTGGCGCGGCGCCAAGTGGGAAAGGGTGGTGTGGAGGCTGAAGGCAGCAGGAAAGCCTGCAGCCCCCAGGTCTGTGGGGCTACGCAAGCGGTTCCCACAGAGCTTTAGAACAAGGCATTGTTTTCCCTGCTGGCTACTTGTGCGGGGGACCCATCTCCAGCCGTATGGCCATTTCTGTGCCTTGCGCAACGCCAAGTGAGAAAGGGTGGTGTCGAGGCTGAAGGCAGCAGGAAAGCCCGCAGCCCCCAGGTCTGTGGGGCTACGCAAGCGGTTCCCAAAGAGCTTTAGAACAAGGCATAGTTTTCCCTGCTGCCTCCTTGGGCGGGGGACCCATATCTAGCCGTATGGCCATTTTTGTGCCTGGCGCGGCGCCAATTGGGAAAGGGTGGTTTTGAGGCTGAGGGCACCAGGAAAGCCCGCAGCCCCCAGGTCTGTGGGGCTACGCAAACGGTTCCCAAATAGCTTTAGAACAAGGCCTAGTTTTTCCTGCTGGCTCCTTGGGCGGGGGACCTATCTTCAGCCGTATAGCCATTTTTGTGCCTGGCGTGGCACCAAGTGGGAAAGGGTCATGTCAAGGCTGATGGCAGCAGGAAAGCCTAGAGCCCCCAGGTCTGTGGGGCTACGCAAGTGATTCCCAAAGAGCTTTAGAACAAGGCATAGTTTTCCCAGCTGGCTGCTTGGGCGGGGGACCCATCTCCAGCCGTATGGCCATTTTTGCTCCTGGCGCGGCGCCAAGTGGGAAAGGGTGGTGTGGAGGCTGAAGGCAGCAGGAAAGCCTGCAGCCCCCAGGTCTGTGGGGCTACGCAAGCGGTTCCCACAGAGCTTTAGAACAAGGCATTGTTTTCCCTGCTGGCTCCTTGTGCGGGGGACCCATCTCCAGCCGTATGGCCATTTCTGTGCCTTGCGCAACGCCAAGTGAGAAAGGGTGGTGTCGAGGCTGAAGGCAGCAGGAAAGCCCGCAGCCCCCAGGTCTGTGGGGTACGCAAGCGGTTCCCAAAGAGCTTTAGAACAAGGCATAGTTTTCCCTGCTGGCTCCTTGGGCGGGGGACCCATATCTAGCCGTATGGCCATTTTTGTGCCTGGCGCGGCGCCAATTGGGAAAGGGTGGTTTTGAGGCTGAGGGCAGCAGGAAAGCCCGCAGCCCCCAGGTCTGTGGGGCTACGCAAGCGGTTCCCAAATAGCTTTAGAACAAGGCCTAGTTTTTCCTGCTGGCTCCTTGGGCGGGGGACCTATCTTCAGCCGTATAGCCATTTTTGTGCCTGGCGTGGCACCAAGTGGGAAAGGGTCATGTCAAGGCTGATGGCAGCAGGAAAGCCCGCAGCCCCCAGGTCTGTGGGGCTACGCAAGCGGTTCCCAAATAGCTTTAGAACAAGGCCTAGTTTTTCCTGCTGGCTCCTTGGGCGGGGGACCTATCTTCAGCCGTATAGCCATTTTTGCTCCTGGCGCGGCGCCAAGTGGGAAAGGGTGGTGTGGAGGCTGAAGGCAGCAGGAAAGCCCGCAGCCCCCAGGTCTGTGGGGCTAAGCAAGCGGTTCCCAAAGAGCTTTAGAAGAAGGCATAATTTTCCCAGCTGGCTCCTTGGGCGGGGGACCCATCTCCAGCCGTATGGCCATTTTTGTGCCTGGTGCGGCGCCAAGTCGGAAAGGGTGATGTCGAGGCTGAATGCAGCAGGAAAGCCCGCAGCCCCCATGTCTGTGGGGCTACGCAAGCGTTTCCAAAGAGCTTTAGAACAAGGCATAGTTTATCCTGCTGGCTCTATGGGCGGGGGACCCATCTCCAGCCGTATGGCTGTTTTTGTGCCTGGCGTGGCGCCAAGTGGGAAAGGGTGGTGTGGAGGCTGAAGGCAGCAGGAAAGCCCGCAGCCCCCAGGTGTGTGGGGCTACGCAAGCGGTTCCCAAAGAGCTTTAGAAGAAGGCATAGTTTTCCCTGCTGGTTCCTTCGGCGGGGGACCCATCTCCAGCTGCATAGCCATTTTTGTGCCTGGAGCGACACCTAGTGGGAAAGCGTAGTATTGAGGCTGAAGGCAGCAGGAAAGCCTGCAGCCCCCAGGTCTGTGGGGCTACGCAAGTGATTCCCAAAGAGCTTTAGAACAAGGCATAGTTTTCCCAGCTGGCTCCTTGGGCGGGGGACCCATCTCCACCCGTATGGCCATTTTTGCTCCTGGCGCGGCGCCAAGTGGGAAAGGGTGGTGTCGAGGCTGAATGCAGCAGGAAAGCCCGCAGCCCCCAAGTCTGTGGGGCTACGCAAGCGGTTTCCAAAGAACTTTAGAACAAGGCCTAGTTTTCCCTGCTGGTTCTTTCGGCGTGGGACGCATCTCCAGCCGTATGGCTTCTTTTGTGCCCGGCGTGGCACGAATTGGGTAATGGTGGTGTGGAGGCTGAAGGCAGCAGGAAAGCCCGCAGCCCCCAGGTCTTTGGGGCTACGCAAGCGGTTCCCAAAGAGCTTTAGAAGAAGGCATTGTTTTCCCTGCTGGCTCCTTGTGCGGGGGACCCATCTCCAGCCGTATAGCCATTTTTTTGCCTGGCGCGACGCCAAGTGGGAAAGGGTGGTGTCGAGGCTGAAGGCAGCAGGAAAGCCCGCAGCCCCCAGGTCTGTGGGGCTACGCAAGCGGTTCCCAAAGAACTTTAGAACAAGGCCTGGTTTTCCCTGCTGGTTCTTTCAGCGTGGGACGCATCTCCAGCCGTATGGCTGTTTTTGTGACTGGCGTGGCACCAAGTGGGAAAGGGTGGTGTGGAGGCTGAAGGCAGCAGGAAAGCCTGCAGCCCCCAGGTGTGTGGGGCTACGCAAGCGGTTCCCAAGGAGGTTTAGAACACGGCATAGTTTTCCCTGCTGGCTCCTTGGGCGGGGGACCCATATCTAGCCGTATGACCATTTTTGTGCCTGGCGGGGCGCCAAGTGGGAAAGGGTGGTGTCGAGGCTGAAGGCAGCAGGAAGGCCCGCAGCCCCGAGGTCTGTGGGGCTACGCAAGAGGTTCCGAAATAGCTTTAGATCAAGGCCTAGTATTTCCTGCTGGCTCCTTGGGCAGGGGACCTATCTTCAGCCGTATAGCCATTTTTGTGCCTGGCGCGGCGCCAAGTGGGAAAGGGTGGTTTTGAGGCTGAAGGCAGCAGGAAAGCCTGCAGCCCCCAGGTCTGTGGGTGCTACGCAAGCGGTTCCCTAAAGAGCTTTAGAACAAGGCATAATTTTCCCTGCTGGCTCTTTGGGCGTGGGACCTACCGCGACCCGTATGCCCATTTTGTGCCTGCCGCGGCGCAAATTTGGAAAGGATGGTGTGGAGGCTGAAGGCAGCAGGAAAGCCTGCAGCCCCCAGGTCTGTGGGGCTACGCAAGCTGTTCCCACAGAGCTTTAGAACAAGGCATTGTTTTCCCTGCTGGCTCCTTGTGCGGAGGACCCATCTCCAGCCGTATGGCCATTTCAGTGCCTTGCGCGACGCCAAGTGAGAAAGGGTGGTGTCAAGGCTGAAGGCAGCAGGAAAGCCCGCAGCCCCCAGGTGTGTGGGGCTACGCAAGCGGTTCCCAAAGAGCTTTAGAACAAGGCATAGTTTTCCCTGCTGGCTCCTTGGGCTTGGGACCCATATCTAGCCGTATGGCCATTTTTGTGCCTGGCGCGGCGCCAACTGGGAAAGGGTGGTTTTGAGGCTGAGGGCAGCAGGAAGGCCAGCAGCCCCCAGGTCTGTGGGGCTACGCAAGCGGTTCCCAAATAGCTTTAGAACAAGGTCTAGTTTTTCCTGCTGGCTCCTTGGGCGGGGGACCTATCTTCAGCCGTATAGCCATTTTTGTGCCTGGCGCGGCGCCAAGTGGGAAAGGGTGGTTTTGAGGCTGAAGGCAGCAGGAAAGCCTGCAGCCCCCAGGTCTGTGGGGCTACACAAGCGGTTCCCTAAAGAGCTTTAGAACAAGGCATAGGTTTCCCTGCTGGCTCTTTGGGCGTGGGACCTACCGTGACCCGTATGCCCATTTTGTGCCTGGCGCGGCGCCAAGTGGGAAAGGGTGGTGTGGAGGCTGAAGGCAGCAGGAACGCCTGCAGCCCCCAGGTCTGTGGGGCTACGCAAGCGGTTTCAACAGAGCTTTAGAACAAGGCATTGTTTTCCGTGCTGGCTACTTGTGCGGGGGACCCATCTCCAGCCGTATGGCCATTTCTGTGCCTTGCGCGACGCCAAGTGAGAAAGGGTGGTTTTGAGGCTGAGAGCAGCAGGAAGGCCCGCAGCCCCCAGGTCTGTGGGGCTACGCAAGCGGTTCACAAATAGCTTTAGAACAAGGCCTAGTTTTTCCTGCTGGCTCATTGGGTGGGGGACCTATCTTAGCCGTATAGCCATTTTTGTGCCTGGCGCGGCACCAAGTGGGAAAGGGTCATGTCAAGGGTGATGGCTGCAGGAAAGCCCGCAGCCCCCAGGTCTGTGGGGCTACGCAAGTGATTCCCAAAGAGCTCTACAACAAGGCAAAGTTTTCCCAGCTGGCTCCTTGGGCGGGGGACCCATCTCCAGCCGTATGGCCATTTTTGCTCCTGGCGCGGCGCCAAGTGGGAAAGGGTGGTGTCGAGGCTGAATGCAGCAGGAAAGCCTGCAGCCCCCAGGTCTGTGGGGCTACGCAAGCGGTTCCCAAAGAACTTTAGAACAAGGCCTAGTTTTCCCTGCTGGTTCTTTCGGCGTGGGACGCATCTCCAGCCGTATGGCTGTTTTTGTGCCTGGCGTGGCACCAAGTGGGAAAGGGTGGTGTCGAGGCTGAAGGCAACAGGAAAGCCCGCAGCCCCCAGGTCTGCGGGGCTACGCAAGCGGTTTCCAAAGAGCTTTAGAAGAAGGCATTGTTTTCCCTGCTGGCTCGTTGTGCGGGGACCAATCTCCAGCCATATGGCCATTTTTGTGCCTGGCGCGACGCCAAGTGGGAAAGGGTGGTGTCGAGGCTGAAGGCAGCAGGAAAGCCTGCAGCCCCCAGGTGTGTGGGGCTACGCAAGCGGTTCCCAAAGAGCTTTAGAACAAGGCCTAGTTTTCCCTGCTGGGTCTTTGGGCGGGGGACACATCTCCAGCCGTATGGCCATTTTTGTACCTGGCGCGGCGCCAAGTGGGAAAGGGTGGTGTGGAGGCTGAAGGCAGCAGAAAAGACCGCAGCCCCGAGGTCTGTGGGGCTACGCAAGCGGTTCCCAAAGAGCTTTAGAACACGGCATTGTTTTCCCTGCTGGGTCCTTGGGCGGGGGACCCATCTCCAGCCGTATGGCCATTTTTGGGCCTGGAGCGACACCTAGTGGGAAAGCATAGTATTGAGGCTGAAGGCAGCAGGAAAGCCTGCAGCCCCCAGGTCTGTGGGTGCTACGCAAGCGGTTCCCACAGAGGTTTAGAACAAGGCATAGTTTTCCCTGCTGGCTCTTTGGGCGGTGGACCTACCTCGACCCGTATGCCCATTTTTGTGCCTGGCGCGGCGCCAATTGGAAAAGGGTGGTTTTGAGGCTGAAGGCAGCAGGAAAGCCTGCAGCCCCCAGGTATGTGGGGCTACGCAAGCGGTTCCCACAGAGCTTTAGAACAAGGCATTGTTTTCCCTGCTGGCTCATTGGGTGGGGGACCTATCTTAGCCGTATAGCCATTTTTGTGCCTGGCGCGGCACCAAGTGGGAAAGGGTCATGTCAAGGGTGATGGCTGCAGGAAAGCCCGCAGCCCCCAGGTCTGTGGGGCTACGCAAGTGATTCCCAAAGAGCTCTACAACAAGGCAAAGTTTTCCCAGCTGGCTCCTTGGGCGGGGGACCCATCTCCAGCCGTATGGCCATTTTTGCTCCTGGCGCGGCGCCAAGTGGGAAAGGGTGGTGTCGAGGCTGAAGGCAGCTGGAAAGCCCTCAGCCCCCAGGTCTGTGGGGCTACGCAAGGGATTCACAAATAGCTTTAGAACAAGGCCAAGTTTTTCCTGCTGGCTCCTTGGGCGGGGGACCTATCTACAGCCGTATAGCCATTTTTGTGCCTGGCGCGGCACCAAGTGGGAAAGGGTCATGTCAAGGTTGAAGGCAGCTGGAAAGCCCTCAGCCCCCAGGTCTGTGGGGCAACGCAAGGGATTCACAAAGAGCTTTAGAACAAGGCATAGTTTTCCCTGCTGGTTCTTTTGGCATGTGACGCATCTCCAGCCGTATGGCGGTTTTTGTGTCTGGCGTGGCACCAAGTGGGAAAGGGTGGTGTGGAGGCTGAAGGCAGCAGGAAAGCCCGCAGCCCCCAGGTCTGTGTGGCTACGCAAGAGGTTCCCAAAGAGCTTTAGAAGAAGGCATTGTTTTCCCTGCTGGCTCCTTGGGCGGGAGACCCATCTCCAGCCATATGGCCATTTTTGTGCCTGGCGTGGGGCCAAGTGGGAAAGGGTGGTGTGGAGGCTGAAGGCAGCAGGAAAGCCCGCAGCCCCCAATTCTGTGGGGCTACGCAAGCATTTCCCAAAGAGCTTTAGAACAAGGCATAGTTTTCCCTGCTGGCTCCTTGGGCGGGGGACCCATCTCCAGCCATATGGCCGTTTTTGTGCCTGGCGCGGCGCCAAGTGGGAAAGGGTGGTGTGGAGGCTGAAGGCAGCAGGAAAGCCCGCAGCCCCCAGGTCTGTGGGGCTACGCAAGCGGTTCCCTAAGAGCTTTAGAACAAGGCCTAGTTTGCCCTGCTGGTTCCTTGGGCGGGGGACCCATCTTCAGCCGTATGGCCATTTTTGTGCCTGGAGCGACACCTAGTGGGAAAGCGTAGTATTGAGGCTGAAGGCAGCAGGAAAGCCTGCAGCCCCCAGGTCTGTGGGGCTACTCAAGCGGTTCCCAAAGAGCTTTAGAACAAGGCCTAGTTTTCCCTGCTGGGTCTTTGGGCAGGGGACACATCTCCAGCCGTATGGCCATTTTTGTACCTGGCGTGGCGCCAAGTGGGAAAGGGTGGTGTGGAGGCTGAAGGCAGCAGAGAAGCCCGCAGCCACCAGGTCTGTGGGTGCTACGCAAGCGGTTCCCAAAGAGCTTTAGAAGAAGGCATTGTTTTCCCTACTGGCTCCTTGTGCGGGGGACCCATCTCCAGCCATATGGCCATTTTTGTGCCTGGCGCGACGCCAAGTGGGAAAGGGTGGTGTCGAGGCTGAAGGCAGCAGGAAAGCCCGCAGCCCCCAGGTCTGTGTGGCTTCGCAAGCGGTTCCTAAAGAGCTTTAGAAGAAGGCATTGTTTTCCCTACTGGCTCCTTGTGCGGGGGACCCATCTCCAGCCATATGGCCATTTTTGTGCCTGGAGGGACGCCAAGTGGGAAAGGGTGGTGTCGAGGCTGAAGGCAGCAGGAAAGCCTACAGCCCCCAGGTCTGTGGGTGGTACACAAGTGGTTCCCAAAGACCTTTAGAACACGGCCTAGTTTTTCCTGCTGGCTCTTTGGGCGGTGGACCTACCTCGACCCGTATGCCCATTTTTGTGCCTGGCGCGGCGGCAATTGGGAAAGGGTGGTTTTGACGCTGAAGGCAGCAGGAAAGCCTGCAGCCCCCAGGTCTGTGGGGCTACGCAAGAGGTTCCCAAAGAGCTTTAGAACAAGGCATTGTTTTTCCTGCTGGCTCCTTGGGCAGGGGACATATCTTCAGCCGTATAGCCATTTTTGTGCCTGGCGCGGCACCAAGTGGGAAACGGTCATGACAAGGTTGAAGGCAGCTGGAAAGTCCTCAGCCCCCAGGTCTGTGGGGCTACGCAAGGGATTCACAAAGAGCTTTAGAACAAGGCACAGTTTTCCTGCTGGCTCCTTGGGTGCGGGAACCATCTCCAGCCGTATGGCCATTTTTGTGCCTGGTGCGGCGCCAAGTGGGAAAGGGTGGTGTGGAGGCTGAAGGCAGCAGGAAAGCCCGCAGCCCCCAGGTGTGTGGGGCTACGCAAGCGTTTCCAAAGAGCTTTAGAACAAGGCATAGTTTTCCCTGCTGGCTCTTTGGGCGGGGGACCCATCTCCAGCCGTATGGCTATTTTTGTGCCTGGCGTGGCACCAAGTAGGAAAGGGTAGTGTCGAGGCTGAAGGCAGCAGGAAAGCCTGCAGCCCCCAGGTCTGTGGGGCTACGCAAGCGGTTCCCAAAGAGCTTTAGAATAAAGCCTGGTTTTCCCTGCTGGTTCCTTGGGCGTGGGACCAATCTCCATCCGTATGGCCATTTTTGTGCCTGGCGCGGCGCCAAGTGGGAAAGGGTGGTGTCGAGGCTGAAGGCAGCAGAAAAGCTCGCAGCCCCAGGTCTGTGGGGCTACACAAGCGGTTCCCTAAGAGCTTTAGAACAAGGCCTAGTTTTCCCTGCTGGCTCCTTGGGCGGGGGACCCATCTCCAGCCGTATGGCCATTTTTGTGCCTGGAGCGACACCTAGTGGGAAAGCGTAGTATTGAGGCTGAAGGCAGCAGGAAAGCCTGCAGCCCCCAGGTCTGTGGGTGCTACGCAAGCGGTTCCCAAAGAGCTTTAGAACAAGGCCTAGTTTTCGCTGCTGGGTCTTTGGGCAGAGGACACATCTCCAGCCGTATGGGCATTTTTGTACCTCGCGTGGCGCCAAGTGGGAAAGGTTGGTGTCAAGGCTGAAGGCAGCAGGAAGGCCCGCAGCACCCAGGTCTTTGGGGCTATGCAAGCGTTTCCCAAAGAGCTTTAGATCAAGGCATTGTTTTCCCTGCTGGCTCCTTGTGTGGGGGACACATCTCCAGCCATATGGCCATTTTTGTGCCTGGTGCAGCGCCAAGTGGGAAAGGGAGTTTTTGAGGCTGAAGGCAGCAAGAAAGCCCACAGCCCCCAGGTCTCTGGGTCTACGCAAGCGTTTCCCAAATAACTTTAGAACAAGTCCTAGTTTTCCTTGCTGATTCTTTCGGCGTGAGATGCATCTCCAGCCATATGGCCATTTTTGTGCCTGGCGCTACGACAAGTGGGAAAGGATGGTGTCGAGGCTGAAGGCAGCAGGAAAGCCCGCAGCCCCCAGGTCTGCGGGGCTACGCAAATGGTTTTCAAAGAGCTTTAGAACAAGACCTGGTTTTCCCTGCTGGCTCCTTGGGCGTGGGACCAATCTCCATCCGTATGGCCATTTTTGTGCCTGGCGCGGCGCCAAGTGGGAAAGGGTGGTGTGGAGGCTGAAGGCAGCAGGAAAGCCCGCAGCCCCCAGGTCTGTGGGGCTACGCAGGTGGTTCCCAAAGAGCTTTAGAACAAGGCCTAGTTTTCCCTGCTGGGTCTTTGGGCGGGGGACACATCTATAGCCGTATGGCCATTTTTGTACCTGGCGCGGCGCCAAGTGGGAAAGGGTGGTGTGGAGGCTGAAGGCAGCAGAAAAGCCCGCAGCCCCCAGGTCTGTGGGGCTACGCAAGCGGTTCCCATAGAGCTTTAGAACAAGGCCTAGTTTTCCCTGCTGGCTCCTTGGGCGGGTGACCCATCTCCAGCCGTATAGCCATTTTTGTGCCTGGCGCGAAGCCAAGTGGGAAAGGGTGGTGTCGAGGCTGAAGGCAGCAGGAATGCCCGCAGCCCCCAGGTCTGTGGGGCTACGCAACAGGTTCTCAAATTGCTTTAGAACAAGGCCTAGTTTTTCCTGCTGGCTCCTTGGGCGGGGGACCTATCTACAGCCGTATAACCATTTTTGTGCCTGGCGCGGCACCAAGTGGGAAAGGGTCATGTCAAGGTTGAAGGCAGCTGGAAATCCCGCAGCCCCCAGGTCTGTGGGGCTACGCAAGCGGTTCCCAAAGAGCTTTAGAACAAGGCATAGTTTTCCCTGCTGGTTCTTTTGGCGTGGGACGCATCTCCAGCCGTATGGCTGTTTTTGTGTCTGGCGCGGCGCCAAGTGGGAAAGGGTGGTGTCGAGGCTGAAGGCAGCAGGAAAGCCTGCATCCCCCAGGTCTGTGGGTGCTACGCAAGCGGTTCCCAAAGAGCTTTAGAACACGGCGTAGTTTTCCCTGCTGGGTCTTTGGGCGGGGGACCAATCTCCATCCGTATGGCCATTTTTGTGCCTGGCGTGGCGCCAAGTGGGAAAGGGTGGTGTCGAGGCTGAAGGCAGCAGGAAAGCCTGCAGCCCCCAGGTCTGTGGGGCTACGCAAGCGGTTCCCAAAGAGCTTTAGAACAAGGCATATTTTTCCCTGCTGGCTCCTTGGGTGGGGGACCCATCTCCAGCCGTATGGCCATTTTTGTGCCTGGTGCGGCGCCAAGTGGGAAAGGGTGGTGTCGAGGCTGAAGGCAGCAGGAAAGCCCGCAGCCCCCAGGTGTGTGGGGCTACGCAAACGGTTCCCAAAGAGCTTTAGAAGAAGGCCTAGTTTTCCCTGCTGGCTCCTTGTGCGGGCGACCCATCTCCAGTCACATGGCCATTTTTGTGCCTGGCGCGGCGCCAAGTGGAAAGGGTGGTGTGGAGGCTGAAGGCAGCAGGAAAGTCCGCAGCCCCCAGATCTGTGGGGCTACGCAAGCGTTTTCCAAAGAGCTTTAGAACAAGGCCTAGTTTTCCCTGCTGGCTCCTTGGGCGGGGGACCCATCTCCAGCCGTATAGCCATTTTTGTGCCTGGCGCGACGCCAAGTGGGAAAGGGTGGTGTCGAGGCTGAAGGCAGCAGGAAAGCCTGCAGCCCCCAGGTCTGCGTGGCTACGCAAGCGTTTCCCAAAAAGCTTTAGAACAAGGCCTGGTTTTCCCTGCTGGTTCCTTGGGCGTGGGACCAATCTCCATCCGTATGGCCATTTTTTTGCCTGGTGCGGCGCCAAGTGGCAAAGGGTGGTGTCGAGGCTGAAGGCAGCAGGAAAGCTCGCAGCCCCAGGTCTGTGGGGCTACGCAAGCAATACCCTAAGAGCTTTTGAACAAGGCATAGTTTTCCCTGCTGGTTCCTTGGGCGGAGGACCCATCTCCAGCCTTATGGCCATTTTTGTGCCTGGAGCGACACCTAGTGGGAAAGCGTAGTATTGAGGCTGAAGGCAGCAGGAAAGCTCGCAGCCCCAGGTCTGTGGGGCTACGCAAGCGGTACCCTAAGAGCTTTTGAACAAGGCATTGTTTTCCCTGCTGGCTCCTTGTGCGGGGGACACATCTCCAGCCGTATGGCCATTTCTGTGCCTGGCGTGGCACCAAGTGGGAAAGGGTCATGTCAAGGCTGAAGGCAGCAGGAAAGCCCGCAGCCCCCAGGTCTGTGGGGCTACGCAAGCGATTCCCATAGAGCTTTAGAACAAGGCCTAGTTTTCCCTGCTGGCTCCTTGGGCGGGGGACCCATCTCCAGCCGTATAACCATTTTTGCTCCTGGCGCGGCGCCAAGTGGGAAAGGGTGGTGTCGAGGCTGAAGGCAGCAGAAAGGCCCGCAGCCCCCAGGTCTGTGGTTGCTAGGCAAGCGGTTCCCAAAGAGCTTTAGAACACGGCCTAGTTTTCCCTGCTGGGTCTTTGGGCGGGGGACCAATCTCCATCCGTATGGCCATTTTTTTGCCTGGCATGGCGCCAAGTGGGAAAGGGTGGTGTCGAGGCTGAAGGCAGCAGGAAGGCCCGCATCCCCCAGGTCTGTGGGGCTACGCAAGAGGTTCCCAAATAGCTTTAGAAGAAGGCCTAGTTTTTCCTGCTGGCTCCTTGGGCGGGGGACCTATCTTCAGCTGTATAGCCATTTTTGTGCCTGGCGTGGCACCAAGTGGGAAAGTGTGGTGTCGAGGCTGAAGGCAGCAGGAAAGCCCGCAGCCCCCAGGTCTGTGGGGCTACGCCAGCGTTTCCCAAAGAGCTTTAGAACAAGGCATAGTTTTCCCTGCTGGCTCCTTGGGTGGGGGACCCATCTCCAGCCGTATGGCCATTTTTGTGCCTGGTGCGGCGCCAAGTGGGAAAGGGTGGTGTGGAGGCTGAAGGCAGCAGGAAAGACCGCAGCCCCCAGGTGTGTGGGGCTACGCAAGCGGTTCCCAAAGAACTTTAGAACAAGGCCTAGTTTTCCCTGCTGGCTCTTTCGGCGTGGGACGCATCTCCAGCCGTATGGCTGTTTGTGTGCCTGGCGTGGCACCAAGTGGGAAAGGGTGGTGTCGAGGCTGAAGGCAGCAGGAAAGCCCGCAGCCCCCAGGTCTGTGGGGCTACGCAAGCGGTTCCCAAAGAGCTTTAGAACAAGGCATTGTTTTCCCTGCTGGTTCCTTGTGCGGGGGACCCATCTCCAGCCATATGGCCATTTTTGTGCCTGGCGCGACGCCAAGTGGGAAAGGGTGGTGTGGAGGCTGAAGGCAGCAGGAAGGCCCGCAGCCCCCAGGTCTGTGGGGCTACGCAAGCGTTTCCCAAAGAGCTTTAGAACAAGGCCTAGTTTTCCCTGCTGGCTCTTTGGGCGGGGGACCCATCTCCAGCCGTATAGCCATTTTTGTGCCTGGCGCGACGCCAAGTGGGAAAGGGTTGTGTCGAGGCTGAAGGCAGCAGGAAAGCCTGCAGCCCCCAGGTCTGCGTGGCTACGCAAGCGTTTCCCAAAAAGCTTTAGAACAAGGCCTGGTTTTCCCTGCTGGTTCCTTGGGCGTGGGACCAATCTCCATCCGTATGGCCATTTTTTTGCCTGGCATGGCGCCAAGTGGGAAAGGGTGGTGTGGAGGCTGAAGGCAGCAGGAAAGCCCGCAGCCCCCAGGTCTGTGGGGCTACGCAAGCGTTTCCCAAAGAGCTTTAGAACAAGGCATAGTTTTCTCTGCTGGCTCTTTGAGCGGTAGACCTACCTCGACCCGTATGCCTATTTCTGTGCCTGGCGCGGCGCCAAGTGGGAAAGGGTGGTGTCGAGGCTGAAGGCAGCAGGAAGGCCCGCATCCCCCAGGTCTGTGGGGCTACGCAAGAGGTTCCCAAATAGCTTTAGAAGAAGGCCTAGTTTTTCCTGCTGGCTCCTTGGGCGGGGGACCTATCTTCAGCTGTATAGCCATTTTTGTGCCTGGCGTGGCACCAAGTGGGAAAGTGTGGTGTCGAGGCTGAAGGCAGCAGGAAAGCCCGCAGCCCCCAGGTCTGTGGGGCTACGCCAGCGTTTCCCAAAGAGCTTTAGAACAAGGCATAGTTTTCCCTGCTGGCTCCTTGGGTGGGGGACCCATCTCCAGCCGTATGGCCATTTTTGTGCCTGGTGCGGCGCCAAGTGGGAAAGGGTGGTGTGGAGGCTGAAGGCAGCAGGAAAGACCGCAGCCCCCAGGTGTGTGGGGCTACGCAAGCGGTTCCCAAAGAACTTTAGAACAAGGCCTAGTTTTCCCTGCTGGCTCTTTCGGCGTGGGACGCATCTCCAGCCGTATGGCTGTTTGTGTGCCTGGCGTGGCACCAAGTGGGAAAGGGTGGTGTCGAGGCTGAAGGCAGCAGGAAAGCCCGCAGCCCCCAGGTCTGTGGGGCTACGCAAGCGGTTCCCAAAGAGCTTTAGAACAAGGCATTGTTTTCCCTGCTGGTTCCTTGTGCGGGGGACCCATCTCCAGCCATATGGCCATTTTTGTGCCTGGCGCGACGCCAAGTGGGAAAGGGTGGTGTGGAGGCTGAAGGCAGCAGGAAGGCCCGCAGCCCCCAGGTCTGTGGGGCTACGCAAGCGTTTCCCAAAGAGCTTTAGAACAAGGCCTAGTTTTCCCTGCTGGCTCTTTGGGCGGGGGACCCATCTCCAGCCGTATAGCCATTTTTGTGCCTGGCGCGACGCCAAGTGGGAAAGGGTTGTGTCGAGGCTGAAGGCAGCAGGAAAGCCTGCAGCCCCCAGGTCTGCGTGGCTACGCAAGCGTTTCCCAAAAAGCTTTAGAACAAGGCCTGGTTTTCCCTGCTGGTTCCTTGGGCGTGGGACCAATCTCCATCCGTATGGCCATTTTTTGCCTGGTGCGGCCCCAAGTGGGAAAGGGTTGTGTCGAGGCTGAAGGCAGCAGGAAAGCTCGCAGCCCCAGGTCTGTGGTGCTACGCAAGCGGTACCTTAAGAGCTTTTGAACAAGGCATAGTTTTCCCTGCTGGTTCCTTGGGCGGAGGACCCATCTCCAGCTTTATGCCCATTTTTGTGCCTGGAGCGACACCTAGTGGGAAAGCGTAGTATTGAGGCTGAAGGCAGCAGGAAAGCCTGCAGCCCCCAGGTGTGTGGGGCTACGCAAGCGGTTCCCAAAGAACTTTAAAACAAGGCCTAATTTTCCCTGCTGGTTCTTTTGGCGTGGGACGCATCTCCAGCCGTATGGCTTTTTTTGTGCCTGGCGTGGCACCAAGTGGGAAAGGGTGGTGTGGAGGCTGAAGGCAGCAGGAAAGCCCGCAGCCCCCAGGTCTGTGGGGCTACGCAAGCGTTTCCCAAAGAGCTTTAGAAAAAGGCATTGTTTTCCCTGCTGGTGCCTTTTGCGGGCGACCCATCTCCAGCCATATGGCCGTTTTTGTGCCTGGCGCGACGCCAAGTGGGAAAGGGTGGTGTCGAGGCTGAAGGCAGCAGGAAAGCCCGCAGCCCCCAGGTCTGTGGGTGCTACGCAAGCGGTTCCCAAAGAGCTTTAGAACACGGCCTAGTTTTCTCTGCTGGGTCTTTGGGCGGGGGACCAATCTCCATCCGTACGGCCATTTTTTTGCCTGGCGTGGCGCCAAGTGGGAAAGGGTGGTGTGGAGGCTGAAGGCAGCAGGAAAGCCCGCAGCCCCCAGGTCTGTGGGTCTACGCAAGGGTTTCCCAAAGAGCTTTAGAACAAGGCATATTTTTCTCTGCTGGCTCTTTGAGCGGTAGACCTACCTCGACCCGTATGACCATTTCTGTGCCTCGCGCGGCGCCAAGTGGGAAAGGGTGGTGTCGAGGCTGAAGGCAGCAGGAAGGCCCGCATCCCCCAGGTCTGTGGGGCTACGCAAGAGGTTCCCAAATAGCTTTAGAACAAGGCCTAGTTTTTCCTGCTGGCTCCTTGGGCGGGGGACCTATCTTCAGCTGTATAGCCATTTTTGTGCCTGGCGTGGCACCAAGTGGGAAAGGGTCATGTCAAGGCTGAAGGCAGCAGGAAAGCCCGCAGCCCCCAGGTCTGTGGGGCTACGCCAGTGATTCCCAAAGAGCTTTAGAACAAGGCCTAGTTTTCCCTGCTGGCTCCTTGGGCGGGGGACCCATCTCCAGCCGTATGTCCATTTTTCTCCTGGCGCGGCACCAAGTGGGAAAGTGTTGTGTGGAGGCTGAAGGCAGCAGGAAAGCCCGCAGCCCCCAGGTCTGTGGGGCTACGCAAGCGTTTCCCAAAGAGCTTTAGAACAAGGCATAGTTTTCCCTGCTGGCTCCTTGGGTGGGGGACCCATCTCCATCCGTATGGCCATTTTTGTGCCTGGTGCGGCGCCAAGTGGGAAAGGGTGGTGTGGAGGCTGAAGGCAGCAGGAAAGACCGCAGCCCCCAGGTGTGTGGGGCTACGCAAGCGGTTCCCAAAGAACTTTAGAACAAGGCATAGTTTTCCCTGCTGGCTCTTTCGGCGTGGGACGCATCTCCAGTCGTATGGCTGTTGGTGTGCCTGGCGTGGCACCAAGTGGGAAAGGGTGGTGTCGAGGCTGAAGGCAGCAGGAAAGCCCGCAGCCCCCAGGTCTGTGAGGCTACGCAAGCGGTTCCCAAAGAGCTTTAGAACAAGGCATTGTTTTCCCTGCTGGTTCCTTGTGCGGGGGACCCATCTCCAGCCATATGGCCATTTCTGTGCCTGGCGCGACGCCAAGTGGGAAAGGGTGGTGTGGAGGCTGAAGGCAGCAGGAAAGTCCGCAGCCCCCAGATCTGTGGGGCTACGCAAGCGTTTCCCAAAAAGCTTTAGAACAAGGCCTGGTTTTCCCTGCTGGTTCCTTGGGCGTGGGACCAATCTCCATCCGTATGTCCATTTTTGTTCCTGGCGCGGCGCCAAGTGGGAAAGGGTGGTGTCGAGGCTGAAGGCAGTAGGAAAGCTCTCAGCCCCCAGGTCTGTGGTGCTACGCAAGAGGTACCCTAAGAGCTTTTGAACAAGGCATAGTTTTCCCTGCTGGTTCCTTGGGCGGAGGACCCATCTCCAGCCTTATGGCCATTTTTGTGCCTGGAGCGACACCTAGTGGGAAAGCGTAGTATTCAGGCTGAAGGCAGCAGGAAAGCCTGCAGCCCCCAGGTCTGTGGGGCTACGCAAGCGGTTCCCAAAGAGCTTTAGAAAAAGGCATAGTTTTCCCTGCTGGCTCTTTGAGCGGTAGACCTACCTCGACCCGTATGCCCATTTCTGTGCCTCGCGCGGCGCCAAGTGGGAAAGGGTGGTGTCGAGGCTGAAGGCAGCAGGAACGCCCGCATCCCCCAGGTCTGTGGGGCTACGCAAGAGGTTCCCAAATAGCTTTAGAACAAGGCCTAGTTTTTCCTGCTGGCTCCTTGGGCGGGGGACCTATCTTCAGCTGTATAGCCATTTTTGTCCCTGGCGTGGCACCAAGTGGGAAAGAGTCATGTCAAGGCTGAAGGCAGCAGGAAAGCCCGCAGCCCCCAGGTCTGTGGGGCTACGCAAGTGATTCCCAAAGAGCTTTAGAACAAGGCATAGTTTTCCCTGCTGGCTCCTTGGGTGGGGGACCCATCTCCAGCCGTATGTCCATTTTTGCTCCTGGCGCGGCGCCAAGTGGGAAAGTGTGGTGTCGAGGCTGAAGGCAGCAGGAAAGCCTGCAGCCCCCAGGTCTGTGGGGCTACGCAAGCGTTTCCCAAAGAGCTTTAGAACAAGGCCTAGTTTTCCCTGCTGGCTCCTTGGGTGGGGGAACCATCTCCAGCCGTATGGCCATTTTTGTGCCTGGTGCGGCGCCAAGTGGGAAAGGGTGTTTTTGAGGCTGAAGGCAGCAGGAAAGCCCGCAGCCCCCAGGTGTGTGGAGCTACGCAAGCGGTTCCCAAAGAACTTTAGAACAAGGCCTAGTTTTCCCTGCTGGCTCTTTCGGCGTGGGACGCATCTCCAGCCGTATGGCTGTTTGTGTGCCTGGCGTGGCACCAAGTGGGAAAGGGTGGTGTCGAGGCTGAAGGCAGCAGGAAAGCCCGCAGCCCCCAGGTCTGTGGGGCTACGCAAGCGGTTCCCAAAGAGCTTTAGAACAAGGCATTGTTTTCCCTGCTGGTTCCTTGTGCGGGGGACCCATCTCCAGCCATATGGCCATTTTTGTGCCTGGCGCGACGCCAAGTGGGAAAGGGTGGTGTGGAGGCTGAAGACAGCAGGAAAGTCCGCAGCCCCCAGATCTGTGGGGCTACGCAAGCGTTTCCCAAAGAGCTTTAGAATAAGGCCTAGTTTTCCCTGCTGGCTCTTTGGGCGGGGGACCCATCTCCAGCCGTATAGCCATTTTTGTGCCTGGCGCGACGCCAAGTGGGAAAGGGTTGTGTCGAGGCTGAAGGCAGCAGGAAAGCCTGCAGCCCCCAGGTCTGCGTGGCTACGCAAGCGTTTCCCAAAAAGCTTTAGAACAAGGCCTGGTTTTCCCTGCTGGTTCCTTGGGCGTGGGACCAATCTCCATCCGTATGGCCATTTTTGTGCCTCGTGCGTCGCCAAGTGGGAAAGGGTGGTGTCGAGGCTGAAGGCAGCAGGAAAGCTCGCAGCCCCAGGTCTGTGGTGCTACGCAAGCGGTCCCCTAAGAGCTTTTGAACAAGGCATAGTTTTCCCTGCTGGTTCCTTGGGCGGAGGACCCATCTTCAGCCTTATGGCCATTTTTGTGCCTGGAGCGACACGTAGTGGGAAAGCGTAGTATTGAGGCTGAAGGCAGCAGGAAAGCCTGCAGCCCCCAGGTCTTTGGGGCTACGCAAGCGGTTCCCAAAGAGCTTTAGAACAAGGCATAGTTTTCCCTGCTGGCTCTTTGAGCGGTAGACCTACCTCGACCCGTATGCCCATTTCTGTGCCTGGCGCGGCGCCAAGTGGGAAAGGGTGGTGTCGAGGCTGAAGGCAGCAGGAAGGCCCGCATCCCCCAGGTCTGTGGGGCTACGCAAGAGGTTCCCAAAGAGCTTTAGAAGAAGGCCTAGTTTTTCCTGCTGGCTCCTTGGGCGGGGGACCTATCTTCAGCTGTATAGCCATTTTTGTGCCTGGCGTGGCACCAAGTGGGAAAGGGTCATGTCAAGGCTGAAGGCAGCAGGAAAGCCCGCAGCCCCCAGGTCTGTGGGGCTACGCAAGTGATTCCCAAAGAGCTTTAGAACAAGGCCTAGTTTTCCCTGCTGGCTCCTTGGGCGGGGGACCCATCTCCAGCCGTATGGCTTTTTTTGTGCCTGGCGTGGCACCAAGTGGGAAAGGGTGGTGTGGAGGCTGAAGGCAGCAGGAAAGCCCGCAGCCCCCAGGTCTGTGGGGCTATGCAAGCGGTTCCCAAAGAGCTTTAGAAAAAGGCATAGTTTTCCCTGCTGGCTCTTTGAGCGGTAGACCTACCTCGACCCGTATGCCCATTTCTGTGCCTGGCGCGGCGCCAAGTGGGAAAGGGTGGTGTCGAGGCTGAAGGCAGCAGGAAAGGCTGCAGCCCGCAGGTCTGTGGGGCTACGCAAGCGGTTCCCACAGAGCTTTAGAAGAAGGCATTGTTTTCCCTGCTGGCTCCTTGTGCGGGGGACCCATCTCCAGCCGTATGGCCATTTCTGTGCCTGGCGCGGCGCCAAGTGGGAAAGGGTGGTGTCGAGGCTTAAGGCAGCAGAAAGGCCCGCTGCCCCCAGGTGTGTGGGGCTACGCAAGCGGTTCCCAAAGAACTTTAGAACAAGGCCTAATTTTCCCTGCTGGTTCTTTTGGCGTGGGACGCATCTCCAGCCATATGGCTTTTTTTGTGCCTGGCGTGGCACCAAGTGGGAAAGGGTGGTGTGGAGGCTAAAGGCAGCAGGAAAGCCCGCAGCCCCCAGGTCTGTGGGGCTATGCAAGCGGTTCCCAAAGAGCTTTAGAACAAGGCCTAGTTTTTCCTGCTGGCTCCTTGGGCGGGGGACCTATCTTCAGCTGTATAGCCATTTTTGTGCCTCTCGTGGCACCAAGTGGGAAAGGGTCATGTCAAGGCTGAAGGCAGCAGGAAAGCCCGCAGCCCCCAGGTCTGTGGGGCTACGCAAGTGATTCCCAAAGAGCTTTAGAACAAGGCCTAGTTTTCCCTGCTGGCTCCTTGGGCGGGGGACCCATCTCCAGCCGTATGTCCATTTTTGCTCCCGGCGCGGCGCCAAGTGGGAAAGGGTGGTGTCGAGGCTGAAGGCAGCAGAAAGGCCCGCAGCCCCCAGGTGTGTGGGGCTACGCAAGCGGTTCCCAAAGAACTTTAAAACAAGGCCTAATTTTCCCTGCTGGTTCTTTTGGCGTGGGACGCATCTCCAGCCGTATGGCTTTTTTTGTGCCTGGCATGGCACCAAGTGGGAAAGGGTGGTGTGGAGGCTGAAGGCAGCAGGAAAGCCCGCAGCCCCCAGGTCTGTGGGGCTACGCAAGCGTTTCCCAAAGAGCTTTAGAACAAGGCATAGTTTTCCCTGCTGGCTCCTTGTGCGGGGGGCCCATCTCCAGCCATAGGGCCGTTTTTGTGCCTGGCGCGACGCCAAGTGGGAAAGGGTGGTGTCGAGGCTGAAGGCAGCAGGAAAGCCCGCAGCCCCCAGGTCTGTGGGGCTACGCAAGCGGTTCCCAAAGAGCTTTAGAAGAAGGCATTGTTTTCCCTGCTGGCTCCTTTTGCGGGCGACCCATCTCCAGCCATATGGCCATTTTTGTGCCTGGCGCGACGCCAAGTGGGAAAGGGTGGTGTCGAGGCTGAAGGCAGCAGGAAAGCCCGCAGCCCCCAGGTCTGTGGGTGCTACGCAAGCGGTTCCCAAAGAGCTTTAGAACACGGCCTAGTTTTCCCTGCTGGCTCCTTGGGCGGGGGACCCATCTCCATCCGTATGGCCATTTTTTTGCCTGGCGTGGCGCCAAGTGGGAAAGGGTGGTGTGGAGGCTGAAGGCAGCAGGAAAGCCCGCAGCCCCCAGGTCTGTGGGGCTACGCAAGCGTTTCCCAAAGAGCTTTAGAACAAGGCATAGTTTTCTCTGCTGGCTCTTTGAGCGGTAGACCTACCTCGACCCGTATGCCCATTTCTGTGCCTGGCGCGGCGCCAAGTGGGAAAGGGTGGTGTCGAGGCTGAAGGCAGCAGGAAGGCCCGCATCCCCCAGGTCTGTGGGGCTACGCAAGAGGTTCCCAAATAGCTTTAGATCAAGGCCTAGTTTTTCCTGCTAGCTCCTTGGGCGGGGGACCTATCTTCAGCTGTATAGCCATTTTTGTTCCTGGCGTGGCACCAAGTGGGAAAGGGTCATGTCAAGGCTGAAGGCAGCAGGAAAGCCCGCAGCCCCCAGGTCTGTGGGGCTACGCAAGTGATTCCCAAAGAGCTTTAGAACAAGCCATAGTTTTCCCTGCTGGCTCCTTGGGCGGGGGACCCATCTCCAGCCGTATGTCCATTTTTGTTCCTGGCGCGGCGCCAAGTGGGAAAGTGTTGTGTCGAGGCTGAAGGCAGCAGGAAAGCCCGCAGCCCCCAGGTCTGTGGGGCTACGCAAGCGTTTCCCAAAGAGCTTTAGAACAAGGCATAGTTTTCCCTGCTGGCTCCTTGGGTGGGGGACCCATCTCCAGCCGTATGGCCATTTTTGTGCCTGGTGCGGCGCCAAGTGGGAAAGGGTGGTGTCGAGGCTGAAGGCAGCAGGAAAGCCCGCAGCCCCCAGGTCTGTGGGGCTACGCAATCGGTTCCCAAAGAGCTTTAGAACAAGGCCTGGTTTTCCCTGCTGGCTCGTCGGGCGTGGGACGCATCTCCAGCCATATGGCCATTTTTGTGCCTGGCGTGGCGCCAAGTGGGAAAGGGTGGTGTCGAGGCTGAAGGCAGCAGGAAAGCTTGCAGCCCCGAGGTCTGTGGGTGCTACGCAAGCGGTTCCCAAAGAGCTTTAGAACAAGGCATAGTTTTCCCTGCTGGCTCTTTGGGCGGGGGACCCATCTCCAGCCGCATGGCCATTATTGTGCCTGGAGCGACACCTAGTGGGAAAGCGTAGTATTGAGGCTGAAGGCAGCAGGAAAGCCTGCAACCCCCAGGTCTGTGGGTGCTACGCAAGTGGTTCCCAAAGAGCTTTAGAACAAGGCCTAGTTTTCCCTGCTGGGTCTTTGAGCGGGGGACACATCTATAGCCGTATGGCTGTTTTTGTGCCTGGCGTGGCACCAAGTGGGAAAGAGTGGTGTGGAGGCTGAAGGCAGCAGGAAAGCCCGCAGCCCCCAGGTCTGTGGGGCTACGCAAGCGGTTCCCAAAGAGCTTTAGAAAAAGGCCTAGTTTTCCCTGCTGTTTCCGTGGGTGGGGGACCCATCTCCAGCTGTATGGCCATTGTTGTGCCTGGTGCGGCGCCAAGTGGGAAAGGGTGGTGTCGAGGCTGAAGGCAGCAGGAAAGCCCGCAGCCCCCAGGTGTGTGGGGCTACGCAAGCGGTTCCCAAAGGGCTTTAGGACAAGGCATAGTTTTCCCTGCTGGCTCTTTCGGTGTGGGACGCATCTCCAGCCGTATGGCTGTTTTTGTGCCTGGCGTGGCACCAAGTGGGAAAGGGTGGTTTGGAGGTTGAAGGTAGCAGGAAAGGTCGCAGCCCCTGGTCTGTGGGGCTAATCAAGCGGTTCCCATAGAGCTTTAGAACAAGGCATAGTTTTCCAGCTGGTTCCTTGGGAGGGTGACCCATCTCCAGCCGTATGGCCATTTTTGTGCCTGGCGTGGCGCCAAGTGGGAAAGGGTGGTGTGGAGGCTGAAGGCAGCAGGAAAGCCTGCAGCCCCCAGGTCTGTGGGGCTACGCAAGCGGTTCCCACAGAGCTTTAGAACAAGGCATTTTTTTCCCTGCTGGCTCCTTGGGTGGGGGACCCATCTCCAGCCGTATGGCCATTTTTGTGCCTCTCGCGACGCTAAGTGGGAAAGGGTGTTTTTGAGGCTGAAGGCAGCAGGAAAGCCCGCAGCCCCCAGGTCTTTGGCGCTACGCAAGCAGTTCCCAAAGAGCTTTAGAACAAGGCATAGTTTTCCCTGCTGGCTCTTTCGGCGTGGGACGCATCTCCAGCTGTATGGCTGTTTTTGTGCCTGGCGTGGCAACAAGTGGGAAAGGGTGGTGTCGAGGCTGAAGGCAGCAGGAAAGCCCGCAGCCCCCAGGTCTGTGGGGCTACGCAAGTGGTTCCC
Organism: Chroicocephalus ridibundus; assembly: GCF_963924245.1. NCBI lineage: Eukaryota > Metazoa > Chordata > Aves > Charadriiformes > Laridae > Chroicocephalus > Chroicocephalus ridibundus. The sequence continues at coordinate 375,494 of NW_026961540.1, forward strand.
AAAGAGCTTTAGAAGAAGGCCTAGTTTTCCCTGCTGGCTCCTTGTGCGGGCGACCCATCTCCAGCCGTATAGCCATTTTTGTGCCTGGCGCGGCGCCAAGTGGGAAAGGGTGGTGTGGAGGCTGAAGGCACCAGGAAAGCCCGCAGCCCCCAGGTCTGCGGGGCTACGCAAGCGGTTCCCAAAGAGCTTTAGAACAAGGCATAGTTTTCCCTGCTGGCTCTTTGGGCGGCGGACCCATCTCCAGCCGCATGGCCATTATTGTGCCTGGAGCGACACCTAGTGGGAAAGCGTAGTATTAAGGCTGAAGGCAGCAGGAAAGCCTGCAGCCCCCAGGTCTGTGGGTGCTACACAAGCGGTTCCCAAAGAGCTTTAGAACAAGGCCTAGTTTTCCCTGCTGGGTCTTTGAGCGGGGGACACATCTCCAGCCGTATGGCTGTTTTTGTGCCTGGCGTGGCACCAAGTGGGAATGAGTGGTGTGGAGGCTGAAGGCAGCAGGAAAGCCCGCAGCCCCAAGTCTGTGGGGCTACGCAAGCGGTTCCCAAAGAGCTTTAGAACAAGGCATAGTTTTCCCTGCTGGTTCCGTGGGTGGGGGACCCATCTCCAGCCGTATGGCCATTTTTGTGCCTGGTGCGGCGCCAAGTGGGAAAGGGTGGTGTCGAGGCTGAAGGCAGCAGGAAAGCCCGCAGCCCCCAGGTGTGTGGGGCTACGCAAGCGGTTCCCAAAGGGCTTTAGAACAAGGCATAGTTTTCCCTGCTGGTTCCTTGGGCGGAGGACCCATCTCCAGCCTTATGGCCATTTTTGTGCCTGGAGCGACACCTAGTGGGAAAGCGTAGTATTGAGGCTGAAGGCAGCAGGAAAGCCTGCAGCCCCCAGGTCTGTGGGGCTACGCAAGCGGTTCCCAAAGAGCTTTAGAACAAGGCATAGTTTTCCCTGCTGGGTCTTTGAGCGGTAGACCTACCTCGACCCGTATGCCCATTTCTGTGCCTGGCGCGGCGCCAAGTGGGAAAGGATGGTGTCGAGGCTGAAGGCAGCAGGAAGGCCCGCATCCCCCAGGTCTGTGGGGCTACGCAAGAGGTTCCCAAATAGCTTTAGAACAAGGCCTAGTTTTTCCTGCTGGCTCCTTGGGCGGGGGACCTATCTTCAGCTGTATAGCCATTTTTGTGCCTGGCGTGGCACCAAGTGGGAAAGGGTCATGTCAAGACTGAAGGCAGCAGGAAAGCCCGCAGCCCCCAGGTCTGTGGGGCTACGCAAGTGATTCCCAAAGAGCTTTAGAACAAGGCCTAGTTTTCCCTGCTGGCTCCTTGGGCGGGGGACCCATCTCCAGCCGTATGGCTTTTTTTGTGCCTGGCGTGGCACCAAGTGGGAAAGTGTGGTGTGGAGGCTGAAGGCAGCAGGAAAGCCCGCAGCCCCCAGGTCTGTGGGGCTACGCAAGCGGTTCCCTAAGAGCTTTAGAACAAGGCATAGTTTTCCCTGCTGGCTCTTTGAGCGGTAGACCTACCTCGACCCGTATGCCCATTTCTGTGCCTGGCGCGGCGCCAAGTGGGAAAGGGTGGTGTCGAGGCTGAAGGCAGCAGGAAGGCCCGCATCCCCCAGGTCTGTGGGGCTACGCAAGATGTTCCCAAATAGCTTTAGAACAAGGCCGAGTTTTTCCTGCTGGCTCCTTGGGCGGGGGACCTATCTTCAGCTGTATAGCCATTTTTGTGCCTGGCGTGGCACCAAGTGGGAAAGGGTCATGTCAAGGCTGAAGGCAGCAGGAAAGCCCGCAGCCCCCAGGTCTGTGGGGCTACGCAAGCGGTTCCCAAAGAGCTTTAGAACAAGGCATTGTTTTCCCTGCTGGCTCCTTGTGCGGGGGACCCATCTCCAGCCATATGCCCATTTTTGTGCCTGGCGCGACGCCAAGTGGGAAAGGGTGGTGTGGAGGCTGAAGGCAGCAGGAAAGCCCGCAGCCCCCAGGTCTGTGGGACTACGCAAGCGGTTCCCAAAGAGCTTTAGAACAAGGCCTAGTTTTCCCTGCTGGCTCTTTGGGCGGGGGACCCATCTCCAGCCGTATAGCCATTTTTGTGCCTGGCGCGACGCCAAGTGGGAAAGGGTTGTGTCGAGGCTGAAGGCAGCAGGAAAGCCTGCAGCCCCCAGGTCTGCGTGGCTACGCAAGCGTTTCCCAAAAAGCTTTAGAACAAGGCCTGGTTTTCCCTGCTGGTTCCTTGGGCGTGGGACCAATCTCCATCCGTATGGCCATTTTTTTACCTGGTGCGGCGCCAAGTGGGAAAGGGTGGTGTCGAGGCTGAAGGCAGCAGGAAAGCTCGCAGCCCCAGGTCTGTGGTGCTAGGCAAGCGGTACCCTAAGAGCTTTTGAACAAGGCATAGTTTTCCCTGCTGGTTCCTTGGGCGGAGGACCCATCTCCAGCCTTATGGCCATTTTTGTGCCTGGAGCGACACCTAGTGGGAAAGCGTAGTATTGAGGCTGAAGGCAGCAGGAAAGCCTGCAGCCCCCAGGTCTGTGGGGCTACGCAAGCGGTTCCCAAAGAGCTTTAGAACAAGGCATAGTTTTCCCTGCTGCCTCTTTGGGCGGGGGACCCATCTCCAGCCGTATGGCTGTTTTTGTGCCTGGCGTGGCACCAAGTGGGAAAGGGTGTTTTTGAGGCTGAAGGCAGCAGGAAAGGCTGCAGCCCGCAGGTCTGTGGGGCTACGCAAGCGGTTCCCACAGAGCTTTAGAAGAAGGCACTGTTTTCCCTGCTGGCTCCTTGTGCGGGGGACCCATCTCCAGCCGTATGGCCATTTCTGTGTCTTGCGCGGCGCCAAGTGGGAAAGGGTGATGTCGAGGCTTAAGGCAGCAGAAAGGCCCGCAGCCCCCAGGTGTGTGGGGCTACGCAAGCGGTTCCCAAAGAACTTTAGAACAAGGCCTAATTTTCCCTGCTGGTTCTTTTGGCGTGGGACGCATCTCCAGCCATATGGCTTTTTTTGTGCCTGGCGTGGCACCAAGTGGGAAAGGGTCATGTCAAGGCTGAAGGCAGCAGGAAAGCCCGCAGCCCTCAGGTCTGTGGGGCTACGCAAGTGATTCCCAAAGAGCTTTAGAACAAGGCCTAGTTTTCCCTGCTGGCTCCTTGGGCGGGGGACCCATCTCCAGCCGTATGTCCATTTTTGCTCCTGGCGCGGCGCCAAGTGGGAAAGGGTGGTGTCGAGGCTGAAGGCAGCAGAAAGGCCCGCAGCCCCCAGGTGTGTGGGGCTACGCAAGCGGTTCCCAAAGAACTTTAAAACAAGGCCTAATTTTCCCTGCTGGTTCTTTTGGCGTGGGTCGCATCTCCAGCCGTATGGCTTTTTTTGTGCCTGGCATGGCACCAAGTGGGAAAGGGTGGTGTGGAGGCTGAAGGCAGCAGGAAAGCCCGCAGCCCCCAGGTCTGTGGGGCTACGCAAGCGTTTCCCAAAGAGCTTTAGAACAAGGCATTGTTTTCCCTGCTGGCTCCTTTTGCGGGCGACCCATCTCCAGCCATATGGCCATTTTTGTGCCTGGCGCGACGCCAAGTGGGAAAGGGTGGTGTCGAGGCTGAAGGCAGCAGGAAGGCCCGCATCCCCCAGGTCTGTGGGGCTACGCAAGAGGTTCCCAAATAGCTTTAGAACAAGGCCTAGTTTTTCCTGCTGGCTCCTTGGGCGGGGGACCTATCTTCAGCTGTATAGCCATTTTTGTGCCTGGCGCGGCACCAAGTGGGAAAGGGTCATGTCAAGGCTGAAGGCAGCAGGAAAGCCCGCAGCCCCCAGGTCTGTGGGGCTACGCAAGTGATTCCCAAAGAGCTTTAGAACAAGGCGTAGTTTTCCCTGCTGGCTCCTTGGGCGGGGGACCCATCTCCAGCCGTATGTCCATTTTTGTTCCTGGCGCGGCGCCAAGTGGGAAAGGGTGGTGTCGAGGCTGAAGGCAGCAGGAAAGCCCGCAGCCCCCAGGTGTGTGGGGCTACGCAAGCGTTTCCCAAAGAGCTTTAGAACAAGGCCTAGTTTTCCCTGCTGGCTCCTTGGGTGGGGGACCCATCTCCAGCCGTATGGCCATTTTTGTGCCTGGTGCGGCGCCAAGTGGGAAAGGGTGTTTTTGAGGCTGAAGGCAGCAGGAAAGCCCGCAGCCCCCAGGTGTGTGGGGCTACGCAAGCGGTTCCCAAAGAACTTTAGAACAAGGCCTAGTTTTCCCTGCTGGCTCTTTCGGCGTGGGACGCATCTGCAGCCGTATGGCTGTTTGTGTGCCTGGCGTGGCACCAAGTGGGAAAGGGTGGTGTCGAGGCTGAAGGCAGCAGGAAAGCCCGCAGCCCCCAGGTCTGTGGGGCTACGCAAGCGGTTCCCAAAGAGCTTTAGAACAAGGCATTGTTTTCCCTGCTGGCTCCTTGTGCGGGGGACCCATCTCCAGCCATATGGCCATTTTTGTGCCTGGCGCGACGCCGAGTGGGAAAGGGTGGTGTGGAGGCTGAAGGCAGCAGGAAAGTCCGCAGCCCCCAGATCTGTGGGGCTACGCAAGCGTTTCCCAAAGAGCTTTAGAACAAGGCGTAGTTTTCCCTGCTGGCTCTTTGGGCGGGGGACCCATCTCCAGCCGTATAGCCATTTTTGTGCCTGGCGCGACGCCAAGTGGGAAAGGGTTGTGTCGAGGCTGAAGGCAGCAGGAAAGCCTGCAGCCCCCAGGTCTGCGTGGCTACGCAAGCGTTTCCCAAAAAGCTTTAGAACAAGGCCTGGTTTTCCCTGCTGGCTCCTTGGGCGTGGGACCAATCTCCATCCGTATGGCCATTTTTTTGCCTGGTGCGGCGCCAAGTGGGAAAGGGTGGTGTCGAGGCTGAAGGCAGCAGGAAAGCTCGCAGCCCCAGGTCTGTGGGGCTACGCAAGCAATACCCTAAGAGCTTTTGAACAAGGCATAGTTTTCCCTGCTGGTTCCTTGGGCGGAGGACCCATCTCCAGCCTTATGGCCATTTTTGTGCCTGGAGCGACACCTAGTGGGAAAGCGTAGTATTGAGGCTGAAGGCAGCAGGAAAGCCTGCAGCCCCCAGGTCTGTGGGGCTACGCAAGCGGTTCCCAAAGAGCTTTAGAACAAGGCATAGTTTTCCTTGCTGCCTCTTTGGGCGGGGAACCCATCTCCAGCCGTATGGCTGTTTTTGTGCCTGGCGTGGCACCAAGTGGGAAAGGGTGGTTTTGAGGCTGAAGGCAGCAGGAAAGGCTGCAGCCCGCAGGTCTGTGGGGCTACGCAAGCGGTTCCCACAGAGCTTTAGAAGAAGGCATTGTTTTCCCTGCTGGCTCCTTGTGCGGGGGACCCATCTCCAGCCGTATGGCCATTTCTGTGCCTGGCGCGGCGCCAAGTGGGAAAGGGTGGTGTCGAGGCTTAAGGCAGCAGAAAGGCCCGCAGCCCCCAGGTGTGTGGGGCTACGCAAGCGGTTCCCAAAGAACTTTAGAACAAGGCCTAATTTTCCCTGCTGGTTCTTTTGGCGTGGGACGCATCTCCAGCCATATGGCTTTTTTTGTGCCTGGCGTGGCACCAAGTGGGAAAGGGTGGTGTGGAGGCTAAAGGCAGCAGGAAAGCCCGCAGCCCCCAGGTCTGTGGGGCTATGCAAGCGGTTCCCAAAGAGCTTTAGAACAAGGCCTAGTTTTTCCTGCTGGCTCCTTGGGCGGGGGACCTATCTTCAGCTGTATAGCCATTTTTGTGCCTCTCGTGGCACCAAGTGGGAAAGGGTCATGTCAAGGCTGAAGGCAGCAGGAAAGCCCGCAGCCCCCAGGTCTGTGGGGCTACGCAAGTGATTCCCAAAGAGCTTTAGAACAAGGCCTAGTTTTCCCTGCTGGCTCCTTGGGCGGGGGACCCATCTCCAGCCGTATGTCCATTTTTGCTCCTGGCGCGGCGCCAAGTGGGAAAGGGTGGTGTCGAGGCTGAAGGCAGCAGGAAAGCCCGCAGCCCCCAGGTGTGTGGGTGCTACGCAAGCGGTTCCCAAAGAGCTTTAGAACACGGCCTAGTTTTCCCTGCTGGGTCTTTGGGCGGGGGACCAATCTCCATCCGTATGGCCATTTTTTTGCCTGGCGTGGCGCCAAGTGGGAAAGGGTGGTGTGGAGGCTGAAGGCAGCAGGAAAGCCCGCAGCCCCCAGGTCTGTGGGTCTACGCAAGCGTTTCCCAAAGAGCTTTAGAACAAGGCATAGTTTTCTCTGCTGGCTCTTTGAGCGGTAGACCTACCTCGACCCGTATGCCCATTTCTGTGCCTGGCGCGGCGCCAAGTGGGAAAATGTGGTGTCGAGGCTGAAGGCAGCAGGAAGGCCCGCATCCCCCAGGTCTGTGGGGCTACGCAAGAGGTTCCCAAATAGCTTTAGATCAAGGCCTAGTTTTTCCTGCTAGCTCCTTGGGCGGGGGACCTATCTTCAGCTGTATAGCCATTTTTGTGCCTGGCGTGGCACCAAGTGGGAAAGGGTCATGTCAAGGCTGAAGGCAGCAGGAAAGCCCGCAGCCCCCAGGTCTGTGGGGCTACGCAAGTGATTCCCAAAGAGCTTTAGAACAAGGCATAGTTTTCCCTGCTGGCTCCTTGGGCGGGGGACCCATCTCCAGCCGTATGTCCATTTTTGTTCCTGGCGCGGCGCCAAGTGGGAAAGTGTGGTGTCGAGGCTGAAGGCAGCAGGAAAGCCCGCAGCCCCCAGGTCTGTGGGGCTACGCAAGCGTTTCCGAAAGAGCTTTAGAACAAGGCATAGTTTTCCCTGCTGGCTCCTTGGGTGGGGGACCCATCTCCAGCCGTATGGCCATTTTTGTGCCTGGTGCGGCGCCAAGTGGGAAAGGGTGGTGTGGAGGCTGAAGGCAGCAGGAAAGACCGCAGCCCCCAGGTTTGTGGGGCTACGCAAGAGGTTCCCAAAGAACTTTAGAACAAGGCCTAGTTTTCCCTGCTGGCTCTTTCGGCGTGGGACGCATCTCCAGCCGTATGGCTGTTTGTGTGCCTGGCGTGGCACCAAGTGGGAAAGGGTGGTGTCGAGGCTGAAGGCAGCAGGAAAGCCCGCAGCCCCCAGGTCTGTGGGGCTACGCAAGCGGTTCCCAAAGAGCTTTAGAACAAGGCATTGTTTTCCCTGCTGGTTCCTTCTGCGGGGGACCCATCTCCAGCCATATGGCCGTTTTTGTGCCTGGCGCGACGCCAAGTGGGAAAGGGTGGTGTCGAGGCTGAAGGCAGCAGGAAAGCCCGCAGCCCCCAGGTCTGTGGGGCTACGCAAGCGGTTCCCAAAGAGCTTTAGAAGAAGGCATTGTTTTCCCTGCTGGCTCCTTTTGCGGGCGACCCATCTCCAGCCATATGGCCATTTTTGTGCCTGGCGCGAAGCCAAGTGGGAAAGGGTGGTGTCGAGGCTGAAGGCAGCAGGAAAGCCCGCAGCCCCCAGGTCTGTGGGGCTACGCAAGCGTTTCCCAAAGAGCTTTAGAACAAGGCCTAGTTTTCCCTGCTGGCTCTTTGGGCGGGGGACCCATCTCCAGCCGTATAGCCATTTTTGTGCCTGGCGCGACGCCAAGTGGGAAAGGGTTGTGTCGAGGCTGAAGGCAGCAGGAAAGCCTGCAGCCCCCAGGTCTGCGTGGCTACGCAAGCGTTTCCCAAAAAGCTTTAGAACAAGGCCTGGTTTTCCCTGCTGGTTCCTTGGGCGTGGGACCAATCTCCATCCGTATGGCCACTTTTTTTGCCTGGTGCGGCGCCAAGTGGGAAAGGGTGGTGTCGAGGCTGAAGGCAGCAGGAAAGCTCGCAGCCCCAGGTCTGTGGTGCTACGCAAGCGGTACCCTAAGAGCTTTTGAACAAGGCATAGTTTTCCCTGCTGGTTCCTTGGGCGGAGGACCCATCTCCAGCCTTATGGCCATTTTTGTGCCTGGAGCGACACCTAGTGGGAAAGCGTAGTATTCAGGCTGAAGGCAGCAGGAAAGCCTGCAGACCCCAGGTCTGTGGGGCTACGCAAGCGGTTCCCAAAGAGCTTTAGAACAAGGCATAGTTTTCCCTGCTGGCTCTTTGAGCGGTAGACCTACCTCGACCCGTATGCCCATTTCTGTGACTGGCGCGGCGCCAAGTGGGAAAGGGTGGTGTCGAGGCTGAAGGCAGCAGGAAGGCCCGCATCCCCCAGGTCTGTGGGGCTACCAAGAGGTTCCCAAATAGCTTTAGAACAAGGCCTAGTTTTTCCTGCTGGCTCCTTGGGCGGGGGACATATCTTCAGCTGTATAGCCATTTTTGTGCCTGGCGTGGCACCAAGTGGGAAAGGGTCATGTCAAGGCTGAAGGCAGCAGGAAAGCCCGCAGCCCCCAGGTCTGTGGGGCTACGCAAGTGATTCCCAAAGAGCTTTAGAACAAGGCCTAGTTTTTCCTGCTGGCTCCTAGGGCGGGGGACCCATCTCCAGCCGTATGGCTTTTTTTGTGCCTGGCGTGGCACCAAGTGGGAAAGGGTGGTGTGGAGGCTGAAGGCAGCAGGAAAGCCCGCAGCCCTCAGGTCTGTGGGACTACGCAAGCGGTTCCCAAAGAGCTTTAGAAGAAGGCATAGTTTTCCCTGCTGGCTCCTTGTGCGGGGGGCCCATCTCCAGCCATATGGCCGTTTTTGTGCCTGGCGCGACGCCAAGTGGGAAAGGGTGGTGTCGAGGCTGAAGGCAGCAGGAAAGCCCGCAGCCCCCAGGTCTGTGGGGCTACGCAAGCGGTTCCCAAAGAGCTTTAGAACAAGGCATAGTTTTCCCTGCTGGCTCCTTTTGCGGGCGACCCATCTCCAGCCATATGGCCATTTTTGTGCCTGGCGCGACGCCAAGTGGGAAAGGGTGTTGTGGAGGCTGAAGGCAGCAGGAAAGCCCGCAGCCCCCAGGTCTGTGGGTGCTACGCAAGCGGTTCCCAAAGTGCTTTAGAACACGGCCTAGTTTTCCCTGCTAGGTCTTTGGGCGGGGGACCAATCTCCATCCGTATGGCCATTTTTGTGCCTGGCGTGGCGCCAAGTGGGAAAGGGTGGTGTGGAGGCTGAAGGCAGCAGGAAAGCCCGCAGCCCGCAGGTCTGTGGGGCTACGCAAGAGGTTCCCAAAGAGCTTTAGAACAAGGCCTAGTTTTTCCTGCTGGCTCCTTGGGCGGGGGACCTATCTTCAGCTGTATAGCCATTTTTGTGCCTGGTGTGGCACCAAGTGGGAAAGGATCATGTCAAGTCTGAAGGCAGCAGGAAAGCCCGCAGCCCCCAGGTCTGTGGGGCTACGCAAGTGATTCCCAAAGTGCTTTAGAACAAGGCATAGTTTTCCCTGCTGGCTCCTTGGGTGGGGGACCCATCTCCAGCCGTATGTCCATTTTTCCTCCTGGCGCGGCGCCAAGTGGGAAAGTGTGGTGTCGAGGCTGAAGGCAGCAGGAAAGTCCGCAGCCCCCAGATATGTGGGGCTACGCAAGCGTTTCCAAAGAGCTTTAGAACAAGGCCTAGTTTTCCCTGCTGGCTCTTTGGACGGTGGACCTACCTTGACCCGTATGCCCATTTTTGTGCCTGGCGTGGCGCCAATTGGGAAAGGGTCGTTTTGAGGCTGAAGGCAGCAGGAAAGGCTGCAGCCTGCAGGTCTGTGGGGCTACGCAAGCGGTTCCCACAAAGCTTTAGAACAACGCATAGTTTTCCCTGCTGGCTCCTTGTGCGGGGGACCCATCTCCAGCCGTATGGCCATTTCTGTGCCTGGCGCGGCGCCAAGTGGGAAATGGTGATGTCGAGGCTTAAGGCAGCAGAAAGGCCCGCAGCCCCCGGGTGTGTGGGGCTACGCAAGCGTTTCCCAAAGGACTTTTGAACAAGGCCTAATTTTCCCTGCTGGTTCTTTTGGCGTGGGACGCATCTCCAGCCATATGGCTTTTTTTGTGACTGGCGTGGCACCAAGTGGGAAAGGGTGGTCTCGAGGCTGAAGGCAGCAGGAAAGCCCGCAGCCCCCAGGTCTGTGGGGCTACGCAAGCGGTTCCCAAAGAGCTTTAGAACAAGGCATTTTTTTCCCTGCTGGCTCCTTTTGCGGGCGACCCATCTCCAGCCATATGGCCATTTTTGTGCCTGGCGTGGCACCAAGTGGGAAAGGGTGGTGTGGAGGCTGAAGGCAGCAGGAAAGCCCGCAGCCCCCAGGTCTGTGGGGCTACGCAAGCGGTTCCCAAAGAGCTTTAGAACAAGGCATAGATTTACCTGCTGGCTCTTTGGGCGGGGGACCCATCTCCAGCCGTATAGCCATTTTTGTGCCTGGCGCGCCGCCAAGTGGGAAAGGGTGGTGTCGAGGCTGAAGGCAGCAGGAAAGCCCGCAGCCCCCAGGTCTGTGGGGCTACGCAAGCGGTTCCCAAAGAGCTTTAGAACAAGGCCTGGTTTTCCCTGCTGGCTCCTCGGGCGTGGGACGCATCTCCAGCCATATGGCCATTTTTGTGCCTGGCGCGGCGCCAAGTGGGAAAGGGTGGTGTCGAGGCTGAAGGCAGCAGTAAAGCTCGCAGCCCCAGGTCTGTGGGGCTACGCAAGAGGTTCCCAAATAGCTTGAGAACAAGGCCTAGTTTTTCCTGCTGGCTCCTTGGGCGGGGGACCTATCTTCAGCCGTATAGCCATTTTTGTTCCTGGCGCGGCACCAAGTGGGAAAGGGTCATGTCAAGGTTGAAGGCAGCTGGAAAGCCCTCAGCCCCAGGTCTGTGGGTCTACGCAAGGGATTCCCAAATAGCTTTAGAACAAGGCATAGTTTTCCCTGCTGGCTCCTTGTGCGGGGACCCATCTCCAGCCGTATAGCCATTTTTGTGCCTGGAGTGACACCTAGTGGGAAAGCGTAGTATTGAGGCTGAAGGCAGCAGGAAAGCCTGCAGCCCCCAGGTCTGTGGGTGCTACGCAAGCGGTTCCCAAAGAGCTTTAGAACAAGGCATTGTTTTCTCTGCTGGCTCCTTGTGCGGGGGACGCATCTCCAGCCATATGGCCATTTTTGTGCCTGGCGCGGCGCCAAGTGGGAAAGGGTGGTGTCGAGGCTGAAGGCAGCAGGAAAGCCCGCAGCCCCCAGGTCTCTGGGGCTACGCAAGCGTTTCCAAAAGAGCTTTAGAACAAGGCATAGATTTCCCTGCTGGCTCTTTGGGCGGGGGACCTATCTCCAGTCATATGGCTGTTTTTGTGCCTGGCGTGGCACCAAGTGGGAAAGGGTGGTGTCGAGGCTGAAGGCAGCAGGAAAGCCCGCAGCCCCCAGGTCTGTGGGGCTACGCAAGCGGTTCCCAAAGAGCTTTAGAAGAAGGCATTGTTTTCCCTGCTGGCTCCTTTGGCGGGCGACCCATCTCCAGCCATATGGCCATTTTTGTGCCTGGCGCGACGCCAAGTGGGAAAGGGTGGTATCGAGGCTAAAGGCAGAAGGAAAGCCCGCAGCCCCAAGGTCTGTGGGGCTACGCAAGAGGTTCCCTAAAGAGCTTTAGAACAAGGCATAGTTTCCCCTGCTGGCTCCTTTGGCGGGGGACCCATCTCAAGCCGTATAGCCATTTTTGTGCCTGGCGCGATGCCAAGTGGGAAAGGGTGGTGTCAAGGATGAAGGCAGCAGGAAAGCCCGCAGCCCCCAGGTCTGTGGGGCTACGCAAGCGGTTCCCAAAGAGCTTTAGAACAAGGCCTACTTTTCCCTGCTGGGTCTTTGGGCAGGGGACATATCTCCAGCCGTATGGCCATTTTTATACCTGGCGTGGCGCCAAGTGGGAAAGGGTGGTGTGGAGGCTGAAGGCAGTAGAAAAGCCCGCAGCCCCCGGTCTGTGGGTGCTACGCAAGCGGTTCCCAAAGAGCTTTAGAACAAGGCATAGTTTTCCCTGCTGGCTCTTTGGGCGGGGGACCCATCTCCAGCCGCATGGCAATTATTGTGCCTGGAGCGACACCTAGTGGGAAAGCGTAGTATTGAGGCTGAAGGCAGCAGGAAAGCCTGCAACCCCCAGGTCTGTGGGTGCTACGCAAGCGGTTCCCAAAGAGCTTTAGAACAAGGCCTAGTTTTCCCTGCTGGGTCTTTGAGCGGGGGACACATCTCCAGCCGTATGGCTGTTTTTGTGCCTGGCGTGGCACCAAGTGGGAAAGAGTGGTGTGGAGGCTGAAGGCAGCAGGAAAGCCCGCAGCCCCCAGGTGTGTGGGGCTACGCAAGCGGTTCCCAAAGGGCTTTAGAACAAGGCATAGTTTTCCCTGCTGGCTCTTTCGGTGTGGGACGCATCTCCAGCCGTATGGCTGTTTTTGTGCCTGGCGTGGCACCAAGCGGGAAAGGGTTGTGTGGAGGCTGAAGGCAGCAGGAAACGTTGCAGCCCCTGGTCTGTGGGGCTACGCAAGCGGTTCCCAAAGAGCTTTAGAACAAGGCATAGTTTTCCCTGCTGGTTCCTTGGGAGGGGGACCCATCTTAAGCCGTATGGCCATTTTTGTGCCTGGAGCGACACCTAGTGGGAAAGCGTAGTATTGAGGCTGAAGGCAGCAGGAAAGCCTGCAGCCCCCATGTCTGTGGGTGCTACGCAAGCGGTTCCCAAAGAGCTTTAGAAGAAGGCATTGTTTTCCCTGCTGGCTCCTTGTGCGGGGGACGCATCTCCAGCCATATGGCGATTTTTGTGCCTAGCGCGGCGCCAAGTGGGAAAGGGTGGTGTCGAGGCTGAAGGCAGCAGGAAAGCTTGCAGCCCCAGGTCTGTGGGGCTACGCAAGCGGTGCCCTAAGAGCTTTAGAAGAAGGCGTTGTTTTCCCTGCTGGCTCCTTGTGTGGCGGACCCATCTCCAGCCATATGGCCATTTTTGTGCCTGGCGCGACGCCAAGTGGAAAGGGTGGTGTCGAGGCTGAAGGCAGCAGGAAAGCCCGCAGCCCCCAAGTCTGTGGGGCTATGCAAGCGGTTCCCAAAGAGCTTTAGAACAAGGCCTAGTTTACTCTGCTGGCACCTTGGGTGGGGGACCCATCTCCAGCCGTATAGCCATTTTTGTGCCTGGCGTGGCACAAGTGGGAAAGGGTGGTGTCGAGGCTGAAGGCAGCAGGAAAGCCCGCAGCCCCCAAGTCTGTGGGGCTATGCAAGAGGTTCCCAAAGAGCTTTAGAACAAGGCCTGGTTTTCCCTGCTGGCTCCTTGGGCGTGGGACAAATCTCCATCCGTATGGTCATTTTTGTGCCTGGCGCGGCGCCAAGTGGGAAAGGGTGGTGTCGAGGCTGAAGGCAGCAGGAAAGCTTGCAGCCCCGAGGTCTGTGGGTGCTACGCAAGCGGTTCCCAAAGAGCTTTAGAACAAGGCCTAGTTTTCCCTGCTGGGTCTTTGGGCAGGGTACACATCTCCACCCGTATGGCCATTTTTATACCTGGCGTGGCGCCAAGTTGGAAAGGGTGGTGTGGAGGCTGAAGGCAGTAGAAAAGCCCGCAGCCCCCAGGTCTGTGGGTGCTACGCAAGCGGTTCCCAAAGAGCTTTAGAACACGGCATAGTTTTCCCTGCTGGGTCTTTGAGCGGGGGACACATCTCCAGCCGTATGGCCATTTTTGTGCCTGGCGTGGCGCCAAGTAGGAAAGGGTGGTGTCGAGGCTGAAGGCAGCAGGAAAGCCTGCAGCGCCCAGGTCTGTGGGGCTACGCAAGCGGTTCCCAAAGAGCTTTAGAACAAGGCCTAGTTTTCCCTGCTGGCTCTTTGGGCGGGGGACCCATCTCCAGCCGCATGGCCATTATTGTGCCTGGAGCGACACCTAGTGGGAAAGAGTAGTATTAAGGCTGAAGGCAGCAGGAAAGCCTGCAGCCCCCAGGTCTGTGGGTGCTACGCAAGCGGTTCCAAAGAGCTTTAGAACAAGGCCTAGTTTTCCCTCCTGGGTCTTTGAGCGGGGGACACATCTCCAGCCGTATGGCTGTTTTTGTGCCTGGCGTGGCACCAAGTGGGAAAGAGTGGTGTGGAGGCTGAAGGCAGCAGGAAAGCCCGCAGCCCCCAGGTCTGTGGGGCTACGCAAGAGGTTCCCTAAGAGCTTTAGAACAAGGCATATTTTTCCCTGCTGGTTCCTTGGGTGGGGGACCCATCTCCAGCCGTATGGCCATTTTTGTGCCTGGTGCGGCGCCAAGTGGAAAAGGGTGTTTTTGAGGCTGAAGGCAGCAGGAAAGCCCGCAGCCCCCAGGTCTGTGGGTGCTACGCAAGCGGTTCCCAAAGAGCTTTAGAACAAGGCATTGTTTTCCCTGCTGGCTCCTTGGGCGGGCGACCCATCTCCAGCCATATGGCCATATTTGTCCTGGCGCGACGCCAAGTGGGAAAGGGTGGTGTCGAGGCTGAAGGCAGCAGAAAAGCCCGCAGCCGCCAGGTGTGTGGGGCTACGCAAGTGGTTCCCAAAGAGCTTTAGAACAAGGCATAGTTTTCCCTGCTGGCTCTTTGGGCGGGGGACCCATCTCCAGCCATATATCCATTTTTGTGCCTGGCGTGGCACAAGTGGGAAAGGGTGGTGTCGAGGCTGAAAGCAGCAGGAAAGCCCGCAGCCCCCAGGTCTGTGGGGCTATGCAAGCGGTTCCCAAAGAGCTTTAGAACAAGGCCTAGTTTACTCTGCTGGCTCCTTGGGTGGCGGACCCATCTCCAGCCGTATAGCCATTTTTGTGCCTGGCGCGGCGCCAAGTGGGAAAGGGTGGTGTGGAGGCTGAAGGCAGCAGGAAAGCCCGCAGCCCCCAGGTCTGTGGGGCTACGCAAGAGGTTCCCAAATACCTTTAGAACAAGGCCTAGTTTTCCCTGCTGGCTCCTTGGGCGGGTGACCCATCTCCAGCCGTATGGCCATTTTTATACCTGGTGTGGCGCCAAGTGGGAAAGGGTGGTGTGGAGGCTGAAGGCAGTAGAAAAGCCCGCAGCCCCCAGGTCTGTGGGTGCTACGCAAGCGGTTCCCAAAGAGCTTTAGAACAAGGCATAGTTTTCCCTGCTGGGTCTTTGAGCGGGGGACACATCTCCAGCCGTATGGCCATATTTGTGCCTGGTGTGGCGCCAAGTGGGAAAGGGTGGTGTCGAGGCTGAAGGCAGCAGGAAAGCCCGCAGCCCCCAGGTCTGTGGGGCTACGCAAGCGGTTCCCAAAGAGCTTTAGAACAAGGCATAGTTTTCCCTGCTGGCTCTTTGGGCGGGGGACCCATCTCCAGCCGCATGGCCATTATTGTGCCTGGAGCGACACCTAGTGGGAAAGCGTAGTAGTGAGGCTGAAGGCAGCAGGAAAGCCTGCAACCCCAAGGTCTGTGGGTGCTACGCAAGCGGTTCCCAAAGAGCTTTAGAACAAGGCCTAATTTTCCCTGCTGGGTCTTTGAGCGGGGGACACATCTCCAGCCGTATGGCTGTTTTTGTGCCTGGCGTGGCACCAAGTGGGAAAGAGTGGTGTGGAGGCTGAAGGCAGCAGGAAAGCCCGCAGCCCCCAGGTCTGTGGGGCTACGCAAGCGGTTCCCAAAGAGCTTTAGAACAAGGCATAGTTTTCCCTGCTGGTTCCGTGGGTGGGGGACCCATCTCCAGCCGTATAGCCATTTTTGTGCCTGGTGCGGCGCCAAGTGGGAAACGGTGGTGTCGAGGGTGAAGGCAGCAGGAAAGCCCGCAGCCCCCAGGTGTGTGCGGCTACGCAAGCGGTTCCCAAAGGTCTTTAGAACAAGGCATAGTTTTCCCTGCTGGCTCTTTCAGTGTGGGACGCATCTCCAGCCGTATGGCTGTTTTTGTGCCTGGCGTGGCACCAAGCGGAAAAGGGTGGTGTGGAGGCTGAAGGCAGCAGGAAAGGTCGCAGCCCCTGGTCTGTGGGGCTACGCAAGCGGTTCCCAAAGAGCTTTAGAACAAGGCATAGTTTTCCTGCTGGTTCCTTGCGCGGGGGACCCATCTCCAGCCGTATGGCCATTTTTATACCTGGTGTGGCGCCAAGTGGGAAAGGGTGGTGTGGAGGCTGAAGGCAGTAGAAAAGCCCGCAGCCCCCGGTCTGTGGGTGCTACGCAAGCGGTTCCCAAAGAGCTTTAGAACAAGGCATAGTTTTCCCTGCTGGCTCTTTGGGCGGGGGACCCATCTCCAGCCGCATGGCAATTATTGTGCCTGGCGCGATGCCAAGTGGGAAAGGGTGGTGTCAAGGCTGAAGGCAGCAGGAAAGCCCGCAGCCCCCAGGTCTGTGGGGCTACGCAAGCGGTTCCCAAAGAGCTTTAGAACAAGGCCTACTTTTCCCTGCTGGGTCTTTGAGCGGGGGACAAATCTCCAGCCGTATGGCTGTTTTTGTGCCTGGTGCGGCGCCAAGTGGGAAAGAGTGGTGTGGAGGCTGAAGGCAGCAGGAAAGCCCGCAGCCCCAAGGTCTGTGGGGCTACGCAAGAGGTTCCCAAATAGCTTCAGAACAAGGCCTAGTTTTCCCTGCTGGCTCCTTGGGCGGGTGACCCATCTCCAGCCGTATGGCCATTTTTGTGCCTGGCGTGGCACCAAGTGGGAAAGGGTGGTTTTGAGGCTGAAGGCAGCAGGAAAGCCTGCAGCCCCCAGGTCTGCGGGGCTACGCAAGCGGTTCCCACAGAGCTTTAGAACAAGGCCTAGTTTTCCCTGCTGGCTCTTTCGGCGTGGGACGCATCTCCAGCCGTATGGCCATTTTTGTGCCTGGCGTGGCAACAAGTGAGAAAGGGTGGTGTCGAGGCTGAAGGCAGCAGGAAAGCCCGCAGCCCCCAGGTCTGTGGGGCTACGCAAGTGGTTCCCAAAGAGCTTTAGAAGAAGGCCTAGTTTTCCCTGCTGGCTCCTTGTGCGGGCGACCCATCTCCAGCCGTATAGCCATTTTTGTGCCTGGCGCGGCGCCAAGTGGGAAAGGGTGGTGTGGAGGCTGAAGGCAGCAGGAAAGCCCGCAGCCCCCAGGTCTGTGGGGCTACGCAAGAGGTTCCCAAAGAGCTTTAGAACAAAGCCTGGTTTTCCCTGCTGGCTCATTGGGCAGGTGACCCATCTCCATCCGTATGGTCATTTTTGTGCCTGGCGCCGCGCCAAGTGGGAAAGGGTGGTGTCGAGGCTGAAGGCAGCAGGAAAGCTTGCAGCCCCGAGGTCTCTGGGTGCTACGCAAGCGGTTCCCAAAGAGCTTTAGAACAAGGCCTAGTTTTCCCTGCTGGGTCTTTGGGCAGGGGACCCATCTCCAGCCGCATGGCAATTATTGTGCCTGCAGCGACACCTAGTGGGAAAGAGTAGTATTGAGGCTGAAGGCAGCAGGAAAGCCTGCAACCCCCAGGTCTGTGGGTGCTACGCAAGCGGTTCCCAAAGAGCTTTAGAACAAGGCCTAGTTTTCCCTGCTGGGTCTTTGAGTGGGGGACACATCTATAGCCGTATGGCTGTTTTTGTGCCTGGCGTGGCACCAAGTGGGAAAGAGTGGTGTGGAGGCTGAAGGCAGCAGGAAAGCCCACAGCCCCTAGGTGTGTGGGGCTACGCAAGCGGTTCCCAAAGGGCTTTAGAACAAGGCATAGTTTTCCCTGCTGGCTCTTTCGGTGTGGGACCCATCTCCAGCCGTATGGCTGTTTTTGTGCCTGGCGTGGCACCAAGCGGGAAAGGGTGGTGTGGAGGCTGAAGGCAGCAGGAAAGGTTGCAGCCCCTGGTCTGTGGGGCTACGCAAGCGGTTCCCATAGAGCTTTAGAACAAGGCATAGTTTTCCCTGCTGGTTCCTTGGGAGGGGGACCCAGCTTAAGCCGTATGGCCATTTTTGTGCCTGGAGCGACACCTAGTGGGAAAGCGTAGTATTGAGGCTGAAGGCAGCAGGAAAGCCTGCAGCCCCCAGGTCTGTGGGTGCTACGCAAGCGGTTCCCAAAGAGCTTTAGAAGAAGGCATTGTTTTCCCTGCTGGCTCCTTGTGCGGCGGACGCATCTCCAGACATATGGCCATTTTTGTGCCTAGCGCGGCGCCAAGTGGGAAAGGGTGGTGTCGAGGCTGAAGGCAGCAGGAAAGCTTGCAGCCCCAGGTCTGTGGGGCTACGCAAGTGGTGCCCTAAGAGCTTTACAAGAAGGCGTTGTTTTCCCTGCTGGCTCCTTGTGTGGCGGACCCATCTCCAGCCATATGGCCATTTTTGTGCCTGGCGCGACGCCAAGTGGGAAAGGGTGGTGTCGAGGCTGAAGGCAGCAGGAAAGCCCGCAGCCCCCAGGTCTGTGGGGCTACGCAAGAGGTTCCCAAAGAGCTTTAGAACAAAGCCTGGTTTTCCCTGCTGGCTCATTGGGCAGGTGACCCATCTCCATCCGTATGGTCATTTTTGTGCCTGGCGCCGCGCCAAGTGGGAAAGGGTGGTGTCGAGGCTGAAGGCAGCAGGAAAGCTTGCAGCCCCGAGGTCTCTGGGTGCTACGCAAGCGGTTCCCAAAGAGCTTTAGAACAAGGCCTAGTTTTCCCTGCTGGGTCTTTGGGCAGGGGACACATCTCCAGCCGTATGGCCATTTTTATACCTGGCGTGGCGCCAAGTGGGAAAGGGTGGTGTGGAGGCTGAAGGCAGTAGAAAAGCCCGCAGCCCCCGGTCTGTGGGTGCTACGCAAGCGGTTCCCAAAGAGCTTTAGAACAAGGCATAGTTTTCCCTGCTGGCTCTTTGGGCGGGGGACCCATCTCCAGCCGCATGGCAATTATTGTGCCTGGAGCGACACCTAGTGGGAAAGAGTAGTATTGAGGCTGAAGGCAGCAGGAAAGCCTGCAACCCCCAGGTCTGTGGGTGCTACGCAAGCGGTTCCCAAAGAGCTTTAGAACAAGGCCTAGTTTTCCCTGCTGGGTCTTTGAGTGGGGGACACATCTATAGCCGTATGGCTGTTTTTGTGCCTGGCGTGGCACCAAGTGGGAAAGAGTGGTGTGGAGGCTGAAGGCAGCAGGAAAGCCCACAGCCCCTAGGTGTGTGGGGCTACGCAAGCGGTTCCCAAAGGGCTTTAGAACAAGGCATAGTTTTCCCTGCTGGCTCTTTCGGTGTGGGACGCATCTCCAGCCGTATGGCTGTTTTTGTGCCTGGCGTGGCACCAAGCGGGAAAGGGTGGTGTGGAGGCTGAAGGCAGCAGGAAAGGTTGCAGCCCCTGGTCTGTGGGGCTACGCAAGCGATTCCCATAGAGCTTTAGAACAAGGCATAGTTTTCCCTGCTGGTTCCTTGGGAGGGGGACCCAGCTTAAGCCGTATGGCCATTTTTGTGCCTGGAGCGACACCTAGTGGGAAAGCGTAGTATTGAGGCTGAAGGCAGCAGGAAAGCCTGCAGCCCCCAGGTCTGTGGGTGCTACGCAAGCGGTTCCCAAAGAGCTTTAGAAGAAGGCATTGTTTTCCCTGCTGGCTCCTTGTGCGGCGGACGCATCTCCAGACATATGGCCATTTTTGTGCCTAGCGCGGCGCCAAGTGGGAAAGGGTGGTGTCGAGGCTGAAGGCAGCAGGAAAGCTTGCAGCCCCAGGTCTGTGGGGCTACGCAAGTGGTGCCCTAAGAGCTTTACAAGAAGGCGTTGTTTTCCCTGCTGGCTCCTTGTGTGGCGGACCCATCTCCAGCCATATGGCCATTTTTGTGCCTGGCGCGACGCCAAGTGGGAAAGGGTGGTGTCGAGGCTGAAGGCAGCAGGAAAGCCCGCAGCCCCCAAGTCTGTGGGGCTATGCAAGAGGTTCCCAAAGAGCTTTAGAAGAAGGCCTGGTTTTCCCTGCTGGCTCCTTGGGCGTGGGACAAATCTCCATCCGTATGGTCATTTTTGTGCCTGGCGCCGCGCCAAGTGGGAAAGGGTGGTGTCGAGGCTGAAGGCAGCAGGAAAGCTTGCAGCCCCGAGGTCTCTGGGTGCTACGCAAGCGGTTCCCAAAGAGCTTTAGAACAAGGCCTAGTTTTCCCTGCTGGGTCTTTGGGCAGGGGACACATCTCCAGCCGTATGGCCATTTTTATACCTGGCGTGGCGCCAAGTGGGAAAGGGTGGTTTTGAGGCTGAAGGCAGTAGAAAAGCCCGCAGCCCCCGGTCTGTGGGTGCTACGCAAGCGGTTCCCAAAGAGCTTTAGAACAAGGCATAGTTTTCCCTGCTGGCTCTTTGGGCGGGGGACCCATCTCCAGCCGCATGGCAATTATTGTGCCTGGAGCGACACCTAGTGGGAAAGAGTAGTATTGAGGCTGAAGGCAGCAGGAAAGCCTGCAACCCCCAGGTCTGTGGGTGCTACGCAAGCGGTTCCCAAAGAGCTTTAGAACAAGGCCTAGTTTTCCCTGCTGGGTCTTTGAGTGGGGGACACATCTATAGCCGTATGGCTGTTTTTGTGCCTGGCGTGGCACCAAGTGGGAAAGAGTGGTGTGGAGGCTGAAGGCAGCAGGAAAGCCCACAGCCCCTAGGTGTGTGGGGCTACGCAAGCGGTTCCCAAAGGGCTTTAGAACAAGGCATAGTTTTCCCTGCTGGCTCTTTCGGTGTGGGACGCATCTCCAGCCGTATGGCTGTTTTTGTGCCTGGCGTGGCACCAAGCGGGAAAGGGTGGTGTGGAGGCTGAAGGCAGCAGGAAAGGTTGCAGCCCCTGGTCTGTGGGGCTACGCAAGCGATTCCCATAGAGCTTTAGAACAAGGCATAGTTTTCCCTGCTGGTTCCTTGGGAGGGGGACCCAGCTTAAGCCGTATGGCCATTTTTGTGCCTGGAGCGACACCTAGTGGGAAAGCGTAGTATTGAGGCTGAAGGCAGCAGGAAAGCCTGCAGCCCCCAGGTCTGTGGGTGCTACGCAAGCGGTTCCCAAAGAGCTTTAGAAGAAGGCATTGTTTTCCCTGCTGGCTCCTTGTGCGGCGGACGCATCTCCAGACATATGGCCATTTTTGTGCCTAGCGCGGCGCCAAGTGGGAAAGGGTGGTGTCGAGGCTGAAGGCAGCAGGAAAGCTTGCAGCCCCAGGTCTGTGGGGCTACGCAAGTGGTGCCCTAAGAGCTTTACAAGAAGGCGTTGTTTTCCCTGCTGGCTCCTTGTGTGGCGGACCCATCTCCAGCCATATGGCCATTTTTGTGCCTGGCGCGACGCCAAGTGGGAAAGGGTGGTGTCGAGGCTGAAGGCAGCAGGAAAGCCCGCAGCCCCCAAGTCTGTGGGGCTATGCAAGAGGTTCCCAAAGAGCTTTAGAAGAAGGCCTGGTTTTCCCTGCTGGCTCCTTGGGCGTGGGACAAATCTCCATCCGTATGGTCATTTTTGTGCCTGGCGCGGCGCCAAGTGGGAAAGGGTGGTGTCGAGGCTGAAGGCAGCAGGAAAGCTTGCAGCCCCGAGGTCTGTGGGTGCTACGCAAGCGGTTCCCAAAGAGCTTTAGAACAAGGCCTAGTTTTCCCTGCTGGGTCTTTGGGCAGGGGACACATCTCCAGCCGTATGGCCATTTTTATACCTGCCGTGGCGCCAAGTTGGAAAGGGTGGTGTGGAGGCTGAAGGCAGTAGAAAAGCCCGCAGCCCCCAGGTCTGTGGGTGCTACGCAAGCGGTTCCCAAAGAGCTTTAGAACACGGCATAGTTTTCCCTGCTGGGTCTTTGAGCGGGGGACACATCTCCAGCCGTATGGCCATTTTTGTGCCTGGCGTGGCGCCAAGTAGGAAAGGGTGGTGTCGAGGCTGAAGGCAGCAGGAAAGCCTGCAGCCCCCAGGTCTGTGGGGCTACGCAAGCGGTTCCCAAAGAGCTTTAGAACAAGGCCTAGTTTTCCCTGCTGGCTCTTTGGGCGGGGGACCCATCTCCAGCCGCATGGCCATTATTGTGCCTGGAGCGACACCTAGTGGGAAAGAGTAGTATTAAGGCTGAAGGCAGCAGGAAAGCCTGCAGCCCCCAGGTCTGTGGGTGCTACGCAAGCGGTTCCCAAAGAGCTTTAGAACAAGGCCTAGTTTTCCCTGCTGGGTCTTTGAGCGGGGGACACATCTCCAGCCGTATGGCTGTTTTTGTGCCTGGCGTGGCACCAAGTGGGAAAGAGTGGTGTGGAGGCTGAAGGCAGCAGGAAAGCCCGCAGCCCCCAGGTCTCTGGGGCTACGCAAGCGGTTCCTAAAGAGCTTTAGAACAAGGCATATTTTTCCCTGCTGGTTCCTTGGGTGGGGGACCCATCTCCAGCCGTATGGCCAATTTTGTGCCTGGTGCGGCGCCAAGTGGAAAAGGGTGTTTTTGAGGCTGAAGGCAGCAGGAAAGCCCGCAGCCCCCAGGTCTGTGGGTGCTACGCAAGCGGTTCCCAAAGAGCTTTAGAAGAAGGCATTGTTTTCCCTGCTGGCTCCTTGGGCGGGCGACCCATCTCCAGCTATATGGCCATTTTTGTCCTGACGCGACGCCAAGTGGGAAAGGGTGGTGTCGAGGCTGAAGGCAGCAGAAAAGCCCGCAGCCGCCAGGTGTGTGGGGCTACGCAAGTGGTTCCCAAAGAGCTTTAGAACAAGGCATAGTTTTCCCTGCTGGCTCTTTGGGCGGGGGACCCATCTCCAGCCGTATGGCCATTTTTGTGCCTGGCGTGGCGCCAAGTAGGAAAGGGTGGTGTCGAGGCTGAAGGCAGCAGGAAAGCCTGCAGCCCCCAGGTCTGTGGGGCTACGCAAGCGGTTCCCAAAGAGCTTTAGAACAAGGCATAGTTTTCCCTGCTGGCTCTTTGGGCGGGGGACCCATCTCCAGCCGCATGGCCATTATTGTGACTGGAGCGACACCTAGTGGGAAAGAGTAGTATTAAGGCTGAAGGCAGCAGGAAAGCCTGCAGCGCCCAGGTCTGTGGGTGCTACGCAAGCGGTTCCCAAAGAGCTTTAGAACAAGGCCTAGTTTTCCCTGCTGGGTCTTTGAGCGGGGGACACATCTCCAGCCGTATGGCTGTTTTTGTGCCTGGCGTGGCACCAAGTGGGAAAGAGTGGTGTGGGGGCTGAAGGCAGCAGGAAAGCCCGCAGCCCCCAGGTCTCTGGGGCTACGCAAGCGGTTCCCAAAGAGCTTTAGAACAAGGCATATTTTTCCCTACTGGTTCCTTGGGTGGGGGACCCATCTCCAGCCGTATGGCCATTTTTGTGCCTGGTGCGGCGCCACGTGGAAAAGGGTGTTTTTGAGGCTGAAGGCAGCAGGAAAGCCCGCAGCCCCCAGGTCTGTGGGTGCTACGCAAGCGGTTCCCAAAGAGCTTTAGAAGAAGGCATTGTTTTCCCTGCTGGCTCCTTGGGCGGGCGACCCATCTCCAGCCATATGGCCATTTTTGTCCTGGCGCGACGCCAAGTGGGAAAGGGTGGTGTCGAGGCTGAAGGCAGCAGAAAAGCCCGCAGCCGCCAGGTGTGTGGGGCTACGCAAGTGGTTCCCAAAGAGCTTTAGAACAAGTCATAGTTTTCCCTGCTGGCTCTTTGGGCGGGGGACCCATCTCCAGCCGTATAGCCATTTTTGTGCCTGGCGTGGCACAAGTGGGAAAGGGTGGTGTCGAGGCTGAAAGCAGCAGGAAAGCCCGCAGCCCCCAGGTCTGTGGGGCTATGCAAGAGGTTCCCAAAGAGCTTTAGAACAAGGCCTAGTTTACTCTGCTGGCTCCTTGGGTGGCGGACCCATCTCCAGCCGTATAGCCATTTTTGTGCCTGGCGCGGCGCCAAGTGGGAAAGGGTGGTGTGGAGGCTGAAGGCAGCAGGAAAGCCCGCAGCCCCCAAGTCTGTGGGGCTACGCAAGAGGTTTCCAAATACCTTTAGAACAAGACCTAGTTTTCCCTGCTGGCTCCTTGGGCGGGTGACCCATCTCCAGCCGTATGGCCATTTTTATACCTGGTGTGGCGCCAAGTGGGAAAGGGTGGTGTGGAGGCTGAAGGCAGTAGAAAAGCCCGCAGCCCCCAGGTCTGTGGGTGCTACGCAAGCGGTTCCCAAAGAGCTTTAGAACAAGGCCTAGTTTTCCATGCTGGGTCTTTGAGCGGGGGACACATCTCCAGCCGTATGGCCATATTTGTGCCTGGTGTGGCGCCAAGTGGGAAAGGGTGGTGTCGAGGCTGAAGGCAGCAGGAAAGCCCGCAGCCCCCAGGTCTGTGGGGCTACGCAAGCGGTTCCCAAAGAGCTTTAGAACAAGGCATAGTTTTCCCTGCTGGCTCTTTGGGCGGGGGACCCATCTCCAGCCGCATGGCCATTATTGTGCCTGGAGCGACACCTAGTGGGAAAGCGTAGTATTGAGGCTGAAGGCAGCAGGAAAGCCTGCAACCCCCAGGTCTGTGGGTGCTACGCAAGCGGTTCCCAAAGAGCTTTAGAACAAGGCCTAATTTTCCCTGCTGGGTCTTTGAGCGGGGGACACATCTCCAGCCGTATGGCTGTTTTTGTGCCTGGCGTGGCACCAAGTGGGAAAGAGTGGTGTGGAGGCTGAAGGCAGCAGGAAAGCCCGCAGCCCCCAGGTCTGTGGGGCTACGCAAGCGGTTCCCAAAGAGCTTTAGAACAAGGCCTAGTTTTCCCTGCTTGTTCCGTGGGTGGGGGACCCATCTCCAGCCGTATAGCCATTTTTGTGCCTGGTGCGGCGCCAAGTGGGAAACGGTGGTGTCGAGGGTGAAGGCAGCAGGAAAGCCCGCAGCCCCCAGGTGTGTGCGGCTACGCAAGCGGTTCCGAAAGGGCTTTAGAACAAGGCATAGTTTTCCCTGCTGGCTCTTTCGGTGTGGGACGCATCTCCAGCCGTATGGCTGTTTTTGTGCCTGGCGTGGCACCAAGCGGAAAAGGGTGGTGTGGAGGCTGAAGGCAGCAGGAAAGGTCGCAGCCCCTGGTCTGTGGGGCTACGCAAGCGGTTCCCAAAGAGCTTTAGAACAAGGCATAGTTTTCCTGCTGGTTCCTTAGGCGGGGGACCGATCTCCAGCCGTATGGCCATTTTTGTGCCTGGAGGGACACCTAGTGGGAAAGCGTAGTATTGAGGCTGAAGGCAGCAGAAAAGCCCGCAGCCCCCAGGTCTGTGGGGCTACGCAAGAGGTTCCCTAAAGAGCTTTAGAACAAGGCATAGTTTCCCCTGCTGGCTCCTTTGGCGGGGGACCCATCTCAAGCCGTATAGCCATTTTTGTGCCTGGCGCGATGCCAAGTGGGAAAGGGTGGTGTGGAGGCTGAAGGCAGCAGGAAAGCCCGCAGCCCCCAGGTCTGTGGGGCTACGCAAGCGGTTCCCAAAGAGCTTTAGAACAAGGCCTACTTTTCCCTGCTGGGTCTTTGAGCGGGGGACAAATCTCCAGCCGTATGGCTGTTTTTGTGCCTGGTGCGGCGCCAAGTGGGAAAGAGTGGTGTGGAGGCTGAAGGCAGCAGGAAAGCCCGCAGCCCCAAGGTCTGTGGGTCTACGCAAGAGGTTCCCAAATAGCTTCAGAACAAGGCCTAGTTTTCCCTGCTGGCTCCTTGGGCGGGTGACCCATCTCCAGCCGTATGGCCATTTTTGTGCCTGGCGTGGCGCCAAGTGGGAAAGGGTGGTTTTGAGGCTGAAGGCAGCAGGAAAGCCTGCAGCCCCCAGGTCTGTGGGGCTACGCAAGCGGTTCCCACAGAGCTTTAGAACAAGGCATTTTTTTCCCTGCTGGCTCCTTGGGTGGGGGATCCATCTCCAGCCGTATGGCCATTTTTGTGCCTGGCGAGACGCCAAGTGGGAAAGGGTGTTTTTGAGACTGAAGGCAGCAGGAAAGCCCGCAGCCCCCAGGTGTGTGGGGCTACGCAAGCAGTTCCCAAAGAACTTTAAACAAGGCCTAGTTTTCCCTGCTGGCTCTTTCGGCGTGGGACGCATCTCCAGCCGTATGGCTGTTTTTGTGCCTGGCGTGGCAACAAGTGGGAAAGGGTGGTGTCGAGGCTGAAGGCAGCAGGAAAGCCCGCAGCCCCCAGGTCTGTGGGGCTACGCAAGTGGTTCCCAAAGAGTTTTAGAGGAAGGCCTAGTTTTCCCTGCTGGCTCCTTGTGCGGGCGACCCATCTCCAGCCGTATAGCCATTTTTGTGCCTGGCGCGGCGCCAAGTGGGAAAGGGTGGTGTGGAGGCTGCAGGCAGTAGAAAAGCCCGCAGCCCCCAGGTCTGTGGGTGCTACGCAAGCGGTTCCCAAAGAGCTTTAGAACAAGGCCTAGTTTTCCCTGCTGGGTCTTTGAGCGGGGGACACATCTCCAGCCGTATGGCCATATTTGTGCCTGGTGTGGCGCCAAGTGGGAAAGGGTGGTGTCGAGGCTGAAGGCAGCAGGAAAGCCCGCAGCCCCCAGGTCTGTTGGTCTACGCAAGCGGTTCCCAAAGAGCTTTAGAACAAGGCATAGTTTTCCCTGCTGGCTCTTTGGGCGGGGGACCCATCTCCAGCCGCATGGCCATTATTGTGCCTGGAGCGACACCTAGTGGGAAAGCGTAGTATTGAGGCTGAAGGCAGCAGGAAAGCCTGCAACCCCCAGGTCTGTGGGTGCTACGCAAGCGGTTCCCAAAGAGCTTTAGAACAAGGCCTAATTTTCCCTGCTGGGTCTTTGAGCGGGGGACACATCTCCAGCCGTATGGCTGTTTTTGTGCCTGGCGTGGCACCAAGTGGGAAAGAGTGGTGTGGAGGCTGAAGGCAGCAGGAAAGCCCGCAGCCCCCAGGTCTGTGGGGCTTCGCAAGCGGTTCCCAAAGAGCTTTAGAACAAGGCCTAGTTTTCCCTGCTGGTTCCGTGGGTGGGGGACCCATCTCCAGCCGTATAGCCATTTTTGTGCCTGGTGCGGCGCCAAGTGGGAAACGGTGGTGTCGAGGGTGAAGGCAGCAGGAAAGCCTGCAACCCCCAGGTCTGTGGGTGCTACGCAAGCGGTTCCCAAAGAGCTTTAGAACAAGGCCTAATTTTCCCTGCTGGGTCTTTGAGCGGGGGACACATCTCCAGCCGTATGGCTGTTTTTGTGCCTGGCGTGGCACCAAGTGGGAAAGAGTGGTGTGGAGGCTGAAGGCAGCAGGAAAGCCCGCAGCCCCCAGGTCTGTGGGGCTACGCAAGCGGTTCCCAAAGGGCTTTAGAACAAGGCATAGTTTTCCCTGCTGGCTCTTTCGGTGTGGGACGCATCTCCAGCCGTATGGCTGTTTTTGTGCCTGGCGTGGCACCAAGCGGGAAATGGTGGTGTGGAGGCTGAAGGCAGCAGGAAAGGTTGCAGCCCCTGGTCTGTGGGGCTACGCAAGCGGTTCCCATAGAGCTTTAGAACAAGGCATAGTTTTCCCTGCTGGTTCCTTGGGAGGGGGACCCATCTTAAGCCGTATGGCCATTTTTGTGGCTGGAGCAACACCTAGTGGGAAAGCGTAGTATTGAGGCTGAAGGCAGCAGGAAAGCCTGCAGCCCCCAGGTCTGTGGGTGCTACGCAAGCGGTTCCCAAAGAGCTTTAGAAGAAGGCATTGTTTTCCCTGCTGGCTCCTTGTGCGGGGGACGCATCTCCAGCCATATGGCCATTTTTGTGCCTAGCGCGGCGCCAAGTGGGAAAGGGTGGTGTCGAGGCTGAAGGCAGCAGGAAAGCTTGCAGCCCCAGGTCTGTGGGGCTACGCAAGAGGTGCCCTAAGAGCTTTAGAAGAAGGCCTAGTTTTCCCTGCTGGCTCCTTGTGTGGCGGACCCATCTCCAGCCATATGGCCATTTTTGTGCCTGGCGCGACGCCAAGTGGAAAGGGTGGTGTCGAGGCTGAAGGCAGCAGGAAAGCCCGCAGCCCCCAAGTCTGTGGGGCTATGCAAGCGGTTCCCAAAGAGCTTTAGAACAAGGCCTAGTTTACTCTGCTGGCACCTTGGGTGGGGGACCCATCTCCAGCCGTATAGCCATTTTTGTGCCTGGCGTGGCACAAGTGGGAAAGGGTGGTGTCGAGGCTGAAGGCAGCAGGAAAGCCCGCAGCCCCCAAGTCTGTGGGGCTATGCAAGAGGTTCCCAAAGAGCTTTAGAACAAGGCCTGGTTTTCCCTGCTGGCTCCTTGGGCGTGGGACAAATCTCCATCCGTATGGTCATTTTTGTGCCTGGCGCGGCGCCAAGTGGGAAAGGGTGGTGTCGAGGCTGAAGGCAGCAGGAAAGCTTGCAGCCCCGAGGTCTGTGGGTGCTACGCAAGCGGTTCCCAAAGAGCTTTAGAACAAGGCCTAGTTTTCCCTGCTGGGTCTTTGGGCAGGGGACACATCTCCAGCCGTATGGCCATTTTTATACCTGGCGTGGCGCCAAGTTGGAAAGGGTGGTGTGGAGGCTGAAGGCAGTAGAAAAGCCCGCAGCCCCCAGGTCTGTGGGTGCTACGCAAGCGGTTCCCAAAGAGCTTTAGAACACGGCATAGTTTTCCCTGCTGGGTCTTTAAGCGGGGGACACATCTCCAGCCGTATGGCCATTTTTGTGCCTGGCGTGGCGCCAAGTAGGAAAGGGTGGTGTGGAGGCTGAAGGCAGCAGGAAAGCCTGCAGCCCCCAGGTCTGTGGGGCTACGCAAGCGGTTCCCAAAGAGCTTTAGAACAAGGCATAGTTTTCCCTGCTGGCTCTTTGGGCGGGGGACCCATCTCCAGCCGCATGGCCATTATTGTGCCTGGAGCGACACCTAGTGGGAAAGAGTAGTATTAAGGCTGAAGGCAGCAGGAAAGCCTGCAGCCCCCAGGTCTGTGGGTGCTACGCAAGCGGTTCCCAAAGAGCTTTAGAACAAGGCCTAGTTTTCCCTGCTGGGTCTTTGAGCGGGGGACACATCTCCAGCCGTATGGCTGTTTTTGTGCCTGGCGTGGCACCAAGTGGGAAAGAGTGGTGTGGAGGCTGAAGGCAGCAGGAAAGCCCGCAGCCCCCAGGTCTGTGGGTGCTACGCAAGCGGTTCCCAAAGAGCTTTAGAAGAAGGCATTGTTTTCCCTGCTGGCTCCTTGGGCGGGCGACCCATCTCCAGCCATATGGCCATTTTTGTCCTGGCGCGACGCCAAGTGGGAAAGGGTGGTGTCGAGGCTGAAGGCAGCAGAAAAGCCCGCAGCCGCCAGGTGTGTGGGGCTACGCAAGCGGTTCCTAAAGAGCTTTAGAACAAGGCATAGTTTTCCCTGCTGGCTCTTTCGGTGTGGGACGCATCTCCAGCCGTATGGCTGTTTTTGTGCCTGGCGTGGCACCAAGCGGAAAAGGGTGGTGTGGAGGCTGAAGGCAGCAGGAAAGGTCGCAGCCCCTGGTCTGTGGGGCTACGCAAGCGGTTCCCAAAGAGCTTTAGAACAAGGCATAGTTTTCCTGCTGGTTCCTTGGGCGGGGGACCCATCTCCAGCCGTATGGCCATTTTTGTGCCTGGTGTGGCGCCAAGTGGGAAAGGGTGGTGTCGAGGGTGAAGGCAGCAGGAAAGCCCGCAGCCCCCAGGTGTGTGGGGCTACGCAAGCGGTTCCCAAAGAGCTTTAGAACAAGGCCTACTTTTCCCTGCTGGGTCTTTGAGCGGGGGACAAATCTCCAGCCGTATGGCTGTTTTTGTGCCTGGTGCGGCGCCAAGTGGGAAAGAGTGGTGTGGAGGCTGAAGGCAGCAGGAAAGCCCGCAGCCCGCAGGTCTGTGGGGCTACGCAAGAGGTTCCCAAATAGCTTCAGAACAAGGCCTAGTTTTCCCTGCTGGCTCCTTGGGCGGGTGACCCATCTCCAGCCGTATGGCCATTTTTGTGCCTGGCGTGGCACCAAGTGGGAAAGGGTGGTTTTGAGGCTGAAGGCAGCAGGAAAGCCTGCAGCCCCCAGGTCTGTGGGGCTACGCAAGCGGTTCCCACAGAGCTTTAGAACAAGGCATTTTTTTCCCTGCTGGCTCCTTGGGTGGGGGATCCATCTCCAGCCGTATGGCCATTTTTGTGCCTGGCGCGACGCCAAGTGGGAAAGGGTGTTTTTGAGACTGAAGGCAGCAGGAAAGCCCGCAGCCCCCAGGTGTGTGGGGCTACGCAAGCAGTTCCCAAAGAACTTTAAACAAGGCCTAGTTTTCCCTGCTGGCTCTTTCGGCGTGGGACGCATCTCCAGCCGTATGGCTGTTTTTGTGCCTGGCGTGGCAACAAGTGGGAAAGGGTGGTGTCGAGGCTGAAGGCAGCAGAAAAGCCCGCAGCCCCCAGGTCTGTGGGTGCTACGCAAGCGGTTCCCAAAGAGCTTTAGAACAAGGCCTAGTTTTCCCTGCTGGGTCTTTGAGCGGGGGACACATCTCCAGCCGTATGGCCATATTTGTGCCTGGTGTGGCGCCAAGTGGGAAAGGGTGGTGTCGAGGGTGAAGGCAGCAGGAAAGCCCGCAGCCCCCAGGTCTGTGGGGCTACGCAAGCGGTTCCCAAAGAGCTTTAGAACAAGGCATAGTTTTCCCTGCTGGCTCTTTGGGCGGGGGACCCATCTCCAGCCGCATGGCCATTATTGTGCCTGGAGCGACACCTAGTGGGAAAGCGTAGTATTGAGGCTGAAGGCAGCAGGAAAGCCTGCAACCCCCAGGTCTGTGGGTGCTACGCAAGCGGTTCCCAAAGAGCTTTAGAACAAGGCCTAATTTTCCCTGCTGGGTCTTTGAGCGGGGCACACATCTCCAGTCGTATGGCTGTTTTTGTGCCTGGCGTGGCACCAAGTGGGAAAGAGTGGTGTGGAGGCTGAAGGCAGCAGGAAAGCCCGCAGCCCCCAGGTCTGTGGGGCTACGCAAGCGGTTCCCAAAGAGCTTTAGAACAAGGCCTAGTTTTCCCTGCTGGTTCCGTGGGTGGGGGACCCATCTCCAGCCGTATAGCCATTTTTGTGCCTGGTGCGGCGCCAAGTGGGAAACGGTGGTGTCGAGGGTGAAGGCAGCAGGAAAGCCTGCAACCCCCAGGTCTGTGGGTGCTACGCAAGCGGTTCCCAAAGAGCTTTAGAACAAGGCCTAATTTTCCCTGCTGGGTCTTTGAGCGGGGGACACATCTCCAGCCGTATGGCTGTTTTTGTGCCTGGCGTGGCACCAAGTGGGAAAGAGTGGTGTGGAGGCTGAAGGCAGCAGGAAAGCCCGCAGCCCCCAGGTCTGTGGGGCTACGCAAGCGGTTCCCAAAGGGCTTTAGAACAAGGCATAGTTTTCCCTGCTGGCTCTTTCGGTGTGGGACGCATCTCCAGCCGTATGGCTGTTTTTGTGCCTGGCGTGGCACCAAGCGGGAAATGGTGGTGTGGAGGCTGAAGGCAGCAGGAAAGGTTGCAGCCCCTGGTCTGTGGGGCTACGCAAGCGGTTCCCATAGAGCTTTAGAACAAGGCATAGTTTTCCCTGCTGGTTCCTTGGGAGGGGGACCCATCTTAAGCCGTATGGCCATTTTTGTGCCTGGAGCAACACCTAGTGGGAAAGCGTAGTATTGAGGCTGAAGGCAGCAGGAAAGCCTGCAGCCCCCAGGTCTGTGGGTGCTACGCAATCGGTTCCCAAAGAGCTTTAGAAGAAGGCATTGTTTTCCCTGCTGGCTCCTTGTGCGGGGGACGCATCTCCAGCCATATGGCCATTTTTGTGCCTAGCGCGGCGCCAAGTGGGAAAGGGTGGTGTCGAGGCTGAAGGCAGCAGGAAAGCTTGCAGCCCCAGGTCTGTGGGGCTACGCAAGAGGTGCCCTAAGAGCTTTAGAAGAAGGCGTTGTTTTCCCTGCTGGCTCCTTGTGTGGCGGACCCATCTCCAGCCATATGGCCATTTTTGTGCCTGGCGCGACGCCAAGTGGAAAGGGTGGTGTCGAGGCTGAAGGCAGCAGGAAAGCCCGCAGCCCCCAAGTCTGTGGGGCTATGCAAGCGGTTCCCAAAGAGCTTTAGAACAAGGCCTAGTTTACTCTGCTGGCACCTTGGGTGGGGGACCCATCTCCAGCCGTATAGCCATTTTTGTGCCTGGCGTGGCACAAGTGGGAAAGGGTGGTGTCGAGGCTGAAGGCAGCAGGAAAGCCCGCAGCCCCCAAGTCTGTGGGGCTATGCAAGAGGTTCCCAAAGAGCTTTAGAACAAGGCCTGGTTTTCCCTGCTGGCTCCTTGGGCGTGGGACAAATCTCCATCCGTACGGTCATTTTTGTGCCTGGCGCGGCGCCAAGTGGGAAAGGGTGGTGTCGAGGCTGAAGGCAGCAGGAAAGCTTGCAGCCCCGAGGTCTGTGGGTGCTACGCAAGCGGTTCCCAAAGAGCTTTAGAACAAGGCCTAGTTTTCCCTGCTGGCTCTTTGGGCAGGGGACACATCTCCAGCCGTATGGCCATTTTTATACCTGGCGTGGCGCCAAGTTGGAAAGGGTGGTGTGGAGGCTGAAGGCAGTAGAAAAGCCCGCAGCCCCCAGGTCTGTGGGTGCTACGCAAGCGGTTCCCAAAGAGCTTTAGAACACGGCATAGTTTTCCCTGCTGTGTCTTTAAGCGGGGGACACATCTCCAGCCGTATGGCCATTTTTGTGCCTGGCGTGGCGCCAAGTAGGAAAGGGTGGTGTCGAGGCTGAAGGCAGCAGGAAAGCCTGCAGCCCCCAGGTCTGTGGGGCTACGCAAGCGGTTCCCAAAGAGCTTTAGAACAAGGCATAGTTTTCCCTGCTGGCTCTTTGGGCGGGGGACCCATCTCCAGCCGCATGGCCATTATTGTGCCTGGAGCGACACCTAGTGGGAAAGAGTAGTATTAAGGCTGAAGGCAGCAGGAAAGCCTGCAGCCCCCAGGTCTGTGGGTGCTACGCAAGCGGTTCCCAAAGAGCTTTAGAACAAGGCCTAGTTTTCCCTGCTGGGTCTTTGAGCGGGGGACACATCTCCAGCCGTATGGCTGTTTTTGTGCCTGGCGTGGCACCAAGTGGGAAAGAGTGGTGTGGAGGCTGAAGGCAGCAGGAAAGCCCGCAGCCCCCAGGTCTGTGGGGCTACGCAAGCGGTTCCCAAAGAGCTTTAGAACAAGGCCTAGTTTTCCCTGCTGGTTCCGTGGGTGGGGGACCCATCTCCAGCCGTATAGCCATTTTTGTGCCTGGTGCGGCGCCAAGTGGGAAACGGTGGTGTCGAGGGTGAAGGCAGCAGGAAAGCCTGCAACCCCCAGGTCTGTGGGTGCTACGCAAGCGGTTCCCAAAGAGCTTTAGAACAAGGCCTAATTTTCCCTGCTGGGTCTTTGAGCGGGGGACACATCTCCAGCCGTATGGCTGTTTTTGTGCCTGGCGTGGCACCAAGTGGGAAAGAGTGGTGTGGAGGCTGAAGGCAGCAGGAAAGCCCGCAGCCCCCAGGTCTGTGGGGCTACGCAAGCGGTTCCCAAAGGGCTTTAGAACAAGGCATAGTTTTCCCTGCTGGCTCTTTCGGTGTGGGACGCATCTCCAGCCGTATGGCTGTTTTTGTGCCTGGCGTGGCACCAAGCGGGAAATGGTGGTGTGGAGGCTGAAGGCAGCAGGAAAGGTTGCAGCCCCTGGTCTGTGGGGCTACGCAAGCGGTTCCCATAGAGCTTTAGAACAAGGCATAGTTTTCCCTGCTGGTTCCTTGGGAGGGGGACCCATCTTAAGCCGTATGGCCATTTTTGTGCCTGGAGCAACACCTAGTGGGAAAGCGTAGTATTGAGGCTGAAGGCAGCAGGAAAGCCTGCAGCCCCCAGGTCTGTGGGTGCTACGCAAGCGGTTCCCAAAGAGCTTTAGAAGAAGGCATTGTTTTCCCTGCTGGCTCCTTGTGCGGGGGACGCATCTCCAGCCATATGGCCATTTTTGTGCCTAGCGCGGCGCCAAGTGGGAAAGGGTGGTGTCGAGGCTGAAGGCAGCAGGAAAGCTTGCAGCCCCAGGTCTGTGGGGCTACGCAAGAGGTGCCCTAAGAGCTTTAGAAGAAGGCGTTGTTTTCCCTGCTGGCTCCTTGTGTGGCGGACCCATCTCCAGCCATATGGCCATTTTTGTGCCTGGCGCGACGCCAAGTGGAAAGGGTGGTGTCGAGGCTGAAGGCAGCAGGAAAGCCCGCAGCCCCCAAGTCTGTGGGGCTATGCAAGCGGTTCCCAAAGAGCTTTAGAACAAGGCCTAGTTTACTCTGCTGGCACCTTGGGTGGGGGACCCATCTCCAGCCGTATAGCCATTTTTGTGCCTGGCGTGGCACAAGTGGGAAAGGGTGGTGTCGAGGCTGAAGGCAGCAGGAAAGCCCGCAGCCCCCAAGTCTGTGGGGCTATGCAAGAGGTTCCCAAAGAGCTTTAGAACAAGGCCTGGTTTTCCCTGCTGGCTCCTTGGGCGTGGGACAAATCTCCATCCGTACGGTCATTTTTGTGCCTGGCGCGGCGCCAAGTGGGAAAGGGTGGTGTCGAGGCTGAAGGCAGCAGGAAAGCTTGCAGCCCCGAGGTCTGTGGGTGCTACGCAAGCGGTTCCCAAAGAGCTTTAGAACAAGGCCTAGTTTTCCCTGCTGGCTCTTTGGGCAGGGGACACATCTCCAGCCGTATGGCCATTTTTATACCTGGCGTGGCGCCAAGTTGGAAAGGGTGGTGTGGAGGCTGAAGGCAGTAGAAAAGCCCGCAGCCCCCAGGTCTGTGGGTGCTACGCAAGCGGTTCCCAAAGAGCTTTAGAACACGGCATAGTTTTCCCTGCTGTGTCTTTAAGCGGGGGACACATCTCCAGCCGTATGGCCATTTTTGTGCCTGGCGTGGCGCCAAGTAGGAAAGGGTGGTGTCGAGGCTGAAGGCAGCAGGAAAGCCTGCAGCCCCCAGGTCTGTGGGGCTACGCAAGCGGTTCCCAAAGAGCTTTAGAACAAGGCATAGTTTTCCCTGCTGGCTCTTTGGGCGGGGGACCCATCTCCAGCCGCATGGCCATTATTGTGCCTGGAGCGACACCTAGTGGGAAAGAGTAGTATTAAGGCTGAAGGCAGCAGGAAAGCCTGCAGCCCCCAGGTCTGTGGGTGCTACGCAAGCGGTTCCCAAAGAGCTTTAGAACAAGGCCTAGTTTTCCCTGCTGGGTCTTTGAGCGGGGGACACATCTCCAGCCGTATGGCTGTTTTTGTGCCTGGCGTGGCACCAAGTGGGAAAGAGTGGTGTGGAGGCTGAAGGCAGCAGGAAAGCCCGCAGCCCCCAGGTCTGTGGGGCTACGCAAGCGTTTCCCAAAGAGCTTTAGAACAAGGCCTAGTTTTCCCTGCTGGTTCCGTGGGTGGGGGACCCATCTCCAGCCGTATAGCCATTTTTGTGCCTGGTGCGGCGCCAAGTGGGAAACGGTGGTGTCGAGGGTGAAGGCAGCAGGAAAGCCTGCAACCCCCAGGTCTGTGGGTGCTACGCAAGCGGTTCCCAAAGAGCTTTAGAACAAGGCCTAATTTTCCCTGCTGGGTCTTTGAGCGGGGGACACATCTCCAGCCGTATGGCTGTTTTTGTGCCTGGCGTGGCACCAAGTGGGAAAGAGTGGTGTGGAGGCTGAAGGCAGCAGGAAAGCCCGCAGCCCCCAGGTCTGTGGGGCTACGCAAGCGGTTCCCAAAGGGCTTTAGAACAAGGCATAGTTTTCCCTGCTGGCTCTTTCGGTGTGGGACGCATCTCCAGCCGTATGGCTGTTTTTGTGCCTGGCGTGGCACCAAGCGGGAAATGGTGGTGTGGAGGCTGAAGGCAGCAGGAAAGGTTGCAGCCCCTGGTCTGTGGGGCTACGCAAGCGGTTCCCATAGAGCTTTAGAACAAGGCATAGTTTTCCCTGCTGGTTCCTTGGGAGGGGGACCCATCTTAAGCCGTATGGCCATTTTTGTGCCTGGAGCAACACCTAGTGGGAAAGCGTAGTATTGAGGCTGAAGGCAGCAGGAAAGCCTGCAGCCCCCAGGTCTGTGGGTGCTACGCAAGCGGTTCCCAAAGAGCTTTAGAAGAAGGCATTGTTTTCCCTGCTGGCTCCTTGTGCGGGGGACGCATCTCCAGCCATATGGCCATTTTTGTGCCTAGCGCGGCGCCAAGTGGGAAAGGGTGGTGTCGAGGCTGAAGGCAGCAGGAAAGCTTGCAGCCCCAGGTCTGTGGGGCTACGCAAGAGGTGCCCTAAGAGCTTTAGAAGAAGGCGTTGTTTTCCCTGCTGGCTCCTTGTGTGGCGGACCCATCTCCAGCCATATGGCCATTTTTGTGCCTGGCGCGACGCCAAGTGGAAAGGGTGGTGTCGAGGCTGAAGGCAGCAGGAAAGCCCGCAGCCCCCAAGTCTGTGGGGCTATGCAAGCGGTTCCCAAAGAGCTTTAGAACAAGGCCTAGTTTACTCTGCTGGCACCTTGGGTGGGGGACCCATCTCCAGCCGTATAGCCATTTTTGTGCCTGGCGTGGCACAAGTGGGAAAGGGTGGTGTCGAGGCTGAAGGCAGCAGGAAAGCCCGCAGCCCCCAAGTCTGTGGGGCTATGCAAGAGGTTCCCAAAGAGCTTTAGAACAAGGCCTGGTTTTCCCTGCTGGCTCCTTGGGCGTGGGACAAATCTCCATCCGTACGGTCATTTTTGTGCCTGGCGCGGCGCCAAGTGGGAAAGGGTGGTGTCGAGGCTGAAGGCAGCAGGAAAGCTTGCAGCCCCGAGGTCTGTGGGTGCTACGCAAGCGGTTCCCAAAGAGCTTTAGAACAAGGCCTAGTTTTCCCTGCTGGCTCTTTGGGCAGGGGACACATCTCCAGCCGTATGGCCATTTTTATACCTGGCGTGGCGCCAAGTTGGAAAGGGTGGTGTGGAGGCTGAAGGCAGTAGAAAAGCCCGCAGACCCCAGGTCTGTGGGTGCTACGCAAGCGGTTCCCAAAGAGCTTTAGAACACGGCATAGTTTTCCCTGCTGTGTCTTTAAGCGGGGGACACATCTCCAGCCGTATGGCCATTTTTGTGCCTGGTGCGGCGCCAAGTGGGAAACGGTGGTGTCGAGGGTGAAGGCAGCAGGAAAGCCCGCAGCCCCCAGGTGTGTGCGGCTACGCAAGCGGTTCCCAAAGGGCTTTAGAACAAGGCATAGTTTTCCCTGCTGGCTCTTTCGGTGTGGGACGCATCTCCAGCCGTATGGCTGTTTTTGTGCCTGGCGTGGCACCAAGCGGAAAAGGGTGGTGTGGAGGCTGAAGGCAGCAGGAAAGGTCGCAGCCCCTGGTCTGTGGGGCTACGCAAGCGGTTCCCAAAGAGCTTTAGAACAAGGCATAGTTTTTCCTGCTGGTTCCTTGGGCGGGGGACCCATCTCCAGCCGTATGGCCATTTTTGTGCCTGGAGGGACACCTAGTGAGAAAGCGTAGTATTGAGGCTGAAGGCAGCAGAAAAGCCCGCAGCCCCCAGGTCTGTGGGGCTACGCAAGAGGTTCCCTAAAGAGCTTTAGAACAAGGCATAGTTTCCCCTGCTGGCTTCTTTGGCGGGGGACCCATCTCAAGCCGTATAGCCATTTTTGTGCCTGGCGCGATGCCAAGTGGGAAAGGGTGGTGTCAAGGCTGAAGGCAGCAGGAAAGCCCGCAGCCCCCAGGTCTGTGGGGCTACGCAAGCGGTTCCCAAAGAGCTTTAGAACAAGGCCTACTTTTCCCTGCTGGGTCTTTGAGCGGGGGACAAATCTCCAGCCGTATGGCTGTTTTTGTGCCTGGTGCAGCGCCAAGTGGGAAAGAGTGGTGTGGAGGCTGAAGGCAGCAGGAAAGCCCGCAGCCCCAAGGTCTGTGGGGCTACGCAAGAGGTTCCCAAATAGCTTCAGAACAAGGCCTAGTTTTCCCTGCTGGCTCCTTGGGCGGGTGACCCATCTCCAGCCGTATGGCCATTTTTGTGCCTGGCGTGGCGCCAAGTGGGAAAGGGTGGTTTTGAGGCTGAAGGCAGCAGGAAAGCCTGCAGCCCCCAGGTCTGTGGGGCTACGCAAGCGGTTCCCACAGAGCTTTAGAACAAGGCATTTTTTTCCCTGCTGGCTCCTTGGGTGGGGGATCCATCTCCAGCCGTATGGCCATTTTTGTGCCTGGCGCGACGCCAAGTGGGAAAGGGTGTTTTTGAGACTGAAGGCAGCAGGAAAGCCTGCAGCCCCCAGCTGTGTGGGGCTACGCAAGCAGTTCCCAAAGAACTTTAAACAAGGCCTAGTTTTCCCTGCTGGCTCTTTCGGCGTGGGACGAATCTCCAGCCGTATGGCTGTTTTTGTGCCTGGCGTGGCAACAACTGGGAAAGGGTGGTGTCGAGGCTGAAGGCAGCAGGAAAGCCCGCAGCCCCCAGGTCTGCGGGTGCTACGCAAGCGGTTCCCAAAGAGCTTTAGAACACGGCATAGTTTTCCCTGCTGGGTCTTTAAGCGGGGGACCCATCTCCAGCCGTATGGCCATTTTTGTGCCTGGTGCGGCGCCAAAAGGGAAAGGGTGGTGTCGAGGCTGAAGGCAGCAGAAAAGCCCGCAGCCGCCAGGTGTGTGGGGCTACGCAAGTGGTTCCCAAAGAGCTTTAGAACAAGGCATAGTTTTCCCTGCTGGCTCTTTGGGCAGGGGACCAATCTCCAGCCGCATGGCCATTATTGTGACTGGAGCGACACCTAGTGGGAAAGAGTAGTATTAAGGCTGAAGGCAGCAGGAAAGCCTGCAGCCCCCAGGTCTGTGGGTGCTACGCAAGCGGTTCCCAAAGAGCTTTAGAACAAGGCCTAGTTTTCCCTGCTGGGTCTTTGAGCGGGGGACACATCTCCAGCCGTATGGCTGTTTTTGTGCCTGGCGTGGCACCAAGTGGGAAAGAGTGGTGTGGAGGCTGAAGGCAGCAGGAAAGCCCGCAGCCCCCAGGTCTCTGGGGCTACGCAAGCGGTTCCCAAAGAGCTTTAGAACAAGGCATATTTTTCCCTACTGGTTCCTTGGGTGGGGGACCCATCTCCAGCCGTATGGCCATTTTTGTGCCTGGTGCGGCGCCAAGTGGAAAAGGGTGTTTTTGAGGCTGAAGGCAGCAGGAAAGCCCGCAGCCCCCAGGTCTGTGGGTGCTACGCAAGCGGTTCCCAAAGAGCTTTAGAAGAAGGCATTGTTTTCCCTGCTGGCTCCTTGGGCGGGCGACCTATCTCCAGCCATATGGCCATTTTTGTCCTGGCGCGACGCCAAGTGGGAAAGGGTGGTGTCGAGGCTGAAGGCAGCAGAAAAGCCCGCAGCCGCCAGGTGTGTGGGGCTACGCAAGTGGTTCCCAAAGAGCTTTAGAACAAGGCATAGTTTTCCCTGCTGGCTCTTTGGGCGGGGGACCCATCTCCAGCCGTATAGCCATTTTTGTGCCTGGCGTGGCACAAGTGGGAAAGGGTGGTGTCGAGGCTGAAAGCAGCAGGAAAGCCCGCAGCCCCCAGGTCTGTGGGGCTATGCAAGCTGTTCCCAAAGAGCTTTAGAACAAGGCCTAGTTTACTCTGCTGGCTCCTTGGGTGGCGGACCCATCTCCAGCCGTATAGCCATTTTTGTGCCTGGCGCGGCGCCAAGTGGGAAAGGGTGGTGTGGAGGCTGAAGGCAGCAGGAAAGCCCGCAGCCCCCAAGTCTGTGGGGCTACGCAAGAGGTTTCCAAATACCTTTAGAACAAGACCTAGTTTTCCCTGCTGGCTCCTTGGGCGGGTGACCCATCTCCAGCCGTATGGCCATTTTTATACCTGGTGTGGCGCCAAGTGGGAAAGGGTGGTGTCGAGGCTGAAGGCAGTAGAAAAGCCCGCAGCCCCCAGGTCTGTGGGTGCTACGCAAGCGGTTCCAAAAGAGCTTTAGAACAAGGCCTAGTTTTCCCTGCTGGGTCTTTGAGCGGGGGACACATCTCTAGCCGTATGGCCATATTTGTGCCTGGCGTGGCACCAAGTGGGAAAGAGTGGTGTGGAGGCTGAAGGCAGCAGGAAAGCCCGCAGCCCCCAGGTCTGTGGGGCTACGCAAGCGGTTCCCAAAGAGCTTTAGAACAAGGCATATTTTTCCCTGCTGGTTCCGTGGGTGGGGGACCCATCTCCAGCCGTATAGCCATTTTTGTGCCTGGTGCGGCGCCAAGTGGGAAACGGTGGTGTCGAGGGTGAAGGCAGCAGGAAAGCCCGCAGCCCCCAGGTGTGTGCGGCTACGCAAGCGGTTCCCAAAGGGCTTTAGAACAAGGCATAGTTTTCCCTGCTGGCTCTTTCGGTGTGGGACGCATCTCCAGCCGTATGGCTGTTTTTGTGCCTGGCGTGGCACCAAGCGGAAAAGGGTGGTGTGGAGGCTGAAGGCAGCAGGAAAGGTCGCAGCCCCTGGTCTGTGGGGCTACGCAAGCGGTTCCCAAAGAGCTTTAGAACAAGGCATAGTTTTCCTGCTGGTTCCTTGGGCGGGGGACCCATCTCCAGCCGTATGGCCATTTTTGTGCCTGGAGGGACACCTAGTGAGAAAGCGTAGTATTGAGGCTGAAGGCAGCAGAAAAGCCCGCAGCCCCCAGGTCTGTGGGGCTACGCAATAGGTTCCCTAAAGAGCTTTAGAACAAGGCATAGTTTCCCCTGCTGGCTCCTTTGGCGGGGGACCCATCTCAAGCCGTATAGCCATTTTTGTGCCTGTCGCGATGCCAAGTGGGAAAGGGTGGTGTCAAGGCTGAAGGCAGCAGGAAAGCCCGCAGCCCCCAGGTCTGTGGGGCTACGCAAGCGGTTCCCAAAGAGCTTTAGAACAAGGCCTACTTTTCCCTGCTGGGTCTTTGAGCGGGGGACAAATCTCCAGCCGTATGGCTGTTTTTGTGCCTGGTGCGGCGCCAAGTGGGAAAGAGTGGTGTGGAGGCTGAAGGCAGCAGGAAAGCCCGCAGCCCCAAGGTCTGTGGGGCTACGCAAGAGGTTCCCAAATAGCTTCAGAACAAGGCCTAGTTTTCCCTGCTGGCTCCTTGGGCGGGTGACCCATCTCCAGCCGTATGGCCATTTTTGTGCCTGGCGTGGCGCCAAGTGGGAAAGGGTGGTTTTGAGGCTGAAGGCAGCAGGAAAGCCTGCAGCCCCCAGGTCTGTGGGGCTACGCAAGCGGTTCCCACAGAGCTTTAGAACAAGGCATTTTTTTCCCTGCTGGCTCCTTGGGTGGGGGATCCATCTCCAGCCGTATGGCCATTTTTGTGCCTGGCGCGACGCCAAGTGGGAAAGGGTGTTTTTGAGACTGAAGGCAGCAGGAAAGCCCGCAGCCCCCAGGTGTGTGGGGCTACGCAAGCAGTTCCCAAAGAACTTTAAACAAGGCCTAGTTTTCCCTGCTGGCTCTTTCGGCGTGGGACGCATCTCCAGCCGTATGGCTGTTTTTGTGCCTGGCGTGGCAACAAGTGGGAAAGGGTGGTGTCGAGGCTGAAGGCAGCAGGAAAGCCCGCAGCCCCCAGGTCTGTGGGGCTACGCAAGCGGTTCCCAAAGAGCTTTAGAACAAGGCATAGTTTTCCCTGCTGGCTCTTTGGGCGGGGGACCCATCTCCAGCCGCATGGCCATTATTGTGCCTGGAGCGACACCTAGTGGGAAAGCGTAGTATTGAGGCTGAAGGCAGCAGGAAAGCCTGCAACCCCCAGGTCTGTGGGTGCTACGCAAGCGGTTCCCAAAGAGCTTTAGAACAAGGCCTAATTTTCCCTGCTGGGTCTTTGACCGGGGGACACATCTCCAGCCGTATGGCTGTTTTTGTGCCTGGCGTGGCACCAAGTGGGAAAGAGTGGTGTGGAGGCTGAAGGCAGCAGGAAAGCCCGCAGCCCCCAGGTCTGTGGGGCTACGCAAGCGGTTCCCAAAGAGCTTTAGAACAAGGCCTAGTTTTCCCTGCTGGTTCCGTGGGTGGGGGACCCATCTCCAGCCGTATAGCCATTTTTGTGCCTGGTGCGGCGCCAAGTCGGAAACGGTGGTGTCGAGGGTGAAGGCAGCAGGAAAGCCCGCAGCCCCCAGGTGTGTGCGGCTACGCAAGCGGTTCCCAAAGGGCTTTAGAACAAGGCATAGTTTTCCCTGCTGGCTCTTTCGGTGTGGGACGCATCTCCAGCCGTAAGGCTGTTTTTGTGCCTGGCGTGGCACCAAGCGGAAAAGGGTGGTGTGGAGGCTGAAGGCAGCAGGAAAGGTAGCAGCTCCTGGTCTGTGGGGCTACGCAAGCGGTTCCCAAAGAGCTTTAGAACAAGGCATAGTTTTCCTGCTGGTTCCTTGGGCGGGGGACCCATCTCCAGCCGTATGGCCATTTTTGTGCCTGGAGGGACACCTAGTGGGAAAGCGTAGTATTGAGGCTGAAGGCAGCAGAAAAGCCTGCAGCCCCCAGGTCTGTGGGGCTACGCAAGAGGTTCCCTAAAGAGCTTTAGAACAAGGCACAGTTTCCCCTGCTGTCTCCTTTGGCGGGGGACCCATCTCAAGCCGTATAGCCATTTTTGTGCCTGGCGCGATGCCAAGTGGGAAAGGGTGGTGTCAAGGCTGAAGGCAGCAGGAAAGCCCGCAGCCCCCAGGTCTGTGGGGCTACGCAAGCGGTTCCCAAAGAGCTTTAGAACAAGGCCTACTTTTCCCTGCTGGGTCTTTGAGCGGGGGACAAATCTCCAGCCGTATGGCTGTTTTTGTGCCTGGTGCGGCGCCAAGTGGGAAAGAGTGGTGTGGAGGCAGAAGGCAGCAGGAAAGCCCGCAGCCCCAAGGTCTGTGGGGCTACGCAAGAGGTTCCCAAATAGCTTCAGAACAAGTCCTAGTTTTCCCTGCTGGCTCCTTGGGCAGGTGACCCATCTCCAGCCGTATGGCCATTTTTGTGCCTGGCGTGGCGCCAAGTGGGAAAGGGTGGTTTTGAGGCTGAAGGCAACAGGAAAGCCTGCAGCCCCCAGGTCTGTGGGGCTACGCAAGCGGTTCCCACAGAGCTTTAGAACAAGGCATTTTTTTCCCTGCTGGCTCCTTGGGTGGGGGACCCATCTCCAGCCGTATGGCCATTTTTGTGCCTGGTGCGACGCCAAGTGGGAAAGGGTGTTTTTGAGACTGAAAGCAGCAGGAAAGCCTGCAGCCCCCAGGTCTGTGGGGCTACGCAAGCGGTTCCCACAGAGCTTTAGAACAAGGCATTTTTTTCCCTGCTGGCTCCTTGGGTGGGGGACCCATCTCCAGCCGTATGGCTGTTTTTGTGCCTGGCGTGTCACCAAGTGGGAAAGGGTGGTGTGGAGGCTGAAGGCAGCAGGAAAGCCCGCAGCCCCCAGGTCTGTGGGGCTACGCAAGCGGTTCCCAAAGAGCTTTAGAACAAGGCATAGTTTTCCCTGCTGGCTCTTTGGGCGGGGGACCCATCTCCAGCCGCATGGCCATTTTTGTGCCTGGTGCGGCGCCAAGTGGGAAAGGGTGGTGTCGAGGCTGAAGGCAGCAGGAAAGCCCGCAGCCCCCAGGTGTGTGGGGCTACGCAAGCGGTTCCCAAAGGGCTTTAGAACAAGGCATAGTTTTCCCTGCTGTCTCTTTCGGTGTGGGACGGATCTCCAGCCGTATGGCTGTTTTTGTGCCTGGCGTGGCACCAAGTGGGAAAGGGTGGTGTGGAGGCTGAAGGCAGCAGGAAAGGTCGCAGCCCCCAGGTCTGTGGGGCTACGCAAGCGGTTCCCGTAGAGCTTTAGAAGAAGGCATTGTTTTCCGGCTGGTTCCTTGGGCGGGGGACCCATCTCCAGCCGTATGGCCATTTTTGTGCCTGGAGGGACACCTAGTGGGAAAGCGTAGTATTGAGGCTGAAGGCAGCAGAAAAGCCCGCAGCCCCCAGGTCTGTGGGGCTACGCAAGAGGTTCCCTAAAGAACTTTAGAACACGGCATAGTTTCCCCTGCTGGCTCCTTGGGCGGGGGACCCATCTCCAGCCGTATAGCCATTTTTGTGCTTGGCGCGATGCCAAGTGGGAAAGGGTGGTGTCGAGGCTGAAGGCAGCAGGAAAGCCCGCAGCCCCCAGGTCTGTGGGGCTACGCAAGCGGTTCCCAAAGAGCTTTAGAACAAGGCCTACTTTTCCCTGCTCGGTCTTGGAGCGGGGGACAAATCTCCAGCCGTATGGCTGGTTTTGTGCCTGGCGTGGCACCAAGTGTTAAACAGTGGTATGGAGGCTGAAGGCAGCAGGAAAGCCCGCAGCCCCAAGGTCTGTGGGGCTACGCAAGAGGTTCCCAAAGAGCTTTAGAACAAGGCCTAGTTTTCCCTGCTGGCTCCTTGGGCGGGTGACCCATCTCCAGCCGTATGGCTGTTTTTGTGCCTGGCGTGGCGCCAAGTGGGAAAGGGTGGTGTGGAGGCTGAAGGCAGCAGGAAAGCCCGCAGCCCCCAGGTCTGTGGGGCTACGCAAGCGGTTCCCAAAGAGCTTTAGAACAAGGCATAGTTTTCCCTGCTGGCTCTTTGGGCGGGGGACCCATCTCCAGCCGCATGGCCATTATTGTGCCTGGAGCGACACCTAGTGGGAAAGCGTAGTATTAAGGCTGAAGGCAGCAGGAAAGCCCGCAGCCCCCAGGTCTGTGGGGCTACGCAAGCGGTTCCCAAAGAGCTTTAGAACAAGGCATATTTTTCCCTGTTGGTTCCTTGGGTGGGGGACCCATCTCCAGCTCTATGGCCATTTTTGTGCCTGGTGCGGCGCCAAGTGGGAAAGGGTGGTGTCGAGGCTGAAGGCAGCAGGAAAGCCCGCAGCCCCCAGCTGTGTGGGGCTATGCAAGCGGTTCCCAAAGAGCTTTAGAACAAGGCATAGTTTTCCCTGCTGGCTC
The DNA here is from genome assembly GCF_963924245.1 of Chroicocephalus ridibundus. Classification (NCBI taxonomy): domain Eukaryota; kingdom Metazoa; phylum Chordata; class Aves; order Charadriiformes; family Laridae; genus Chroicocephalus; species Chroicocephalus ridibundus. The sequence goes on from NW_026961540.1 coordinate 419,459, forward strand.
TTTCGGCGTGGGACGCATCTCCAGCCGTATGGCTGTTTTTGTGCCTGGCGTGGCACCAAGTGGGAAAGGGTGGTGTGGAGGCTGAAGGCAGCAGGAAAGCCCGCAGCCCCCAGGTCTGTGGGGCTACGCAAGAGGTTCCCAAAGAGCTTTAGAACAAAGCCTGGTTTTCCCTGCTGGCTCCTTGGGCAGGTGACCCATCTCCATCCGTATGGCCATTTTTATACCTGGCGTGGCGCCAAGTGGGAAAGGGTGGTGTAGAGGCTGAAGGCAGTAGAAAAGCCCGCAGCCCCCAGGTCTGTGGGTGCTACGCAAGCGGTTCCCAAAGAGGTTTAGAACAAGGCCTAGTTTTCCCTGCTGGGTCTTTGAGCGGGGGACACATCTCCAGCCGTATGGCCATTTTTGTGCCTGGCGTGGCACCAAGTGGGAAAGGGTGGTGTCGAGGCTGAAGGCAGCAGGAAAGCCCGCAGCCCCCAGGTCTGTGGGTGCTACGCAAGCGGTTCCCAAAGAGCTTTAGAACAAGGCATAGTTTTCCCTGCTGGGTCTTTGAGCGGGGGACACATCTCCAGCCATATGGCTGTTTTTGTGCCTGGCGTGGCACCAAGTGGGAAAGAGTGGTGTGGAGGCTGAAGGCAGCAGGAAAGCCCGCAGCCCCCAGGTCTGTGGGGCTACGCAAGCGGTTCCCAAAGAGCTTTAGAACAAGGCATATTTTTCTCTGCTGGTTCCTTGGGTGGGGGACCCATCTCCAGCCGTATGGCCATTTTTGTGCCTGGTGCGGCGCCAAGTGGGAAAGGGTGGTGTGGAGGCTGAAGGCAGCAGGAAAGCCCGCAGCCCCCAGGTGTGTGGGACTATGCAAGCGGTTCCCAAAGAGCTTTAGAACAAGGCATAGTTTTCCCTGCTGGCTCTTTCGGCGTGGGACGCATCTCCAGCCGTACGGCTGTTTTTGTGCCTGGCGTGGCACCAAGTGGGAAAGGGTGGTGTGGAGGCTGAAGGCAGCAGGAAAGGTCGCAGCCCCAGGTCTGTGGGGCTACGCAAGCGGTTCCCAAAGAGCTTTAGAACAAGGCATAGTTTTCCCTGCTGGTTCCTTGGGCGGGGGACGCAAATCCAGCCATATTGCCATTTTTGTGCCTGGCGCGGCGCCAAGTGGGAAAGGGTGGTGTCGAGGCTGAAGGCAGCAGGAAAGCCCGCAGCCCCCAGGTCTGTGGGGCTACGCAAGCGTTTCCAAAAGAGCTTTAGAACAAGGCATAGATTTCCCTGCTGGCTCTTTGGGCGGGGGACCCATCTCCAACCATATGGCTGTTTTTGTGCCTGGCGTGGCACCAAGTGGGAAGGGGTGGTGTCGAGGCTGAAGGCAGCAGGAAAGCCCGCAGCCCCCAGGTCTGTGGGGCTACGCAAGCGGTTCCCAAAGAGCTTTAGAAGAAGGCATTGTTTTCCCTGCTGGCTCCTTGGGCGGGCGACCCATCTCCAGCCATATGGCCATTTTTGTGCCTGGCGCGACACCAAGTGGAAAAGGGTGGTGTCGAGGCTAAAGGCAGCAGGAAAGCCCGCAGCCCCAAGGTCTGTGGTGCTACGCAAGCGGTTCCCAAAGAGCTTTAGAAGAAGGTATTGTTTTCCCTGCTGGCTCCTTGTGCGGGCGACCCATTTCCAGCCATATGGCAATTTTTGTGCCTGGCGCGGCGCCAAGTGGGAAAGGGTGGTGTCGAGGCTGAAGGCAGCAGGAAAGCCCGCAGCCCCCAAGTCTGTGGGGCTATGCAAGCGGTTCCCAAAGAGCTTTAGAACAAGGCCTAGTTTACTCTGCTGGCACCTTGGGTGGGGGACCCATCTCCAGCCGTATAGCCATTTTTGTGCCTGGCGTGGCACAAGTGGGAAAGGGTGGTGTCGAGGCTGAAGGCAGCAGGAAAGCCCGCAGCCCCCAAGTCTGTGGGGCTATGCAAGAGGTTCCCAAAGAGCTTTAGAAGAAGGCCTGGTTTTCCCTGCTGGCTCCTTGGGCGTGGGACAAATCTCCATCCGTATGGTCATTTTTGTGCCTGGCGCGGCGCCAAGTGGGAAAGGGTGTTTTTGAGGCTGAAGGCAGCAGGAAAGCTTGCAGCCCCGAGGTCTGTGGGTGCTACGCAAGCGGTTCCCAAAGAGCTTTAGAACAAGGCCTAGTTTTCCCTGCTGGGTCTTTGGGCAGGGGACACATCTCCAGCCGTATGGCCATTTTTATACCTGGCGTGGCGCCAAGTGGGAAAGGGTGGTGTGGAGGCTGAAGGCAGTAGAAAAGCCCGCAGCCCCCAGGTCTGTGGATGCTACGCAAGCGGTTCCCAAAGAGCTTTAGAACACGGCATAGTTTTCCCTGCTGGCTCTTTGGGCGGGGGACCCATTTCCAGCCGCATGGCCATTATTGTGCCTGGAGCGACACCTAGTGGGAAAGAGTAGTATTAAGGCTGAAGGCAGCAGGAAAGCCCGCAGCCCCCAGGTCTGTGGGGCTACGCAAGCGGTTCCAAAAGAGCTTTAGAACAAGGCATAGATTTCCCTGCTGGCTCTTTGGGCGGGGGACCTATCTCCAGCCATATGACTGTTTTTGTGCCTGGCGTGGCACCAAGTGGGAAAGGGTCGTGTCGAGGCTGAAGGCAGCAGGAAAGCCCGCAGCCCGCAGGTCTGTGGGGCTACGCAAGCGGTTCCCAAAGAGCTTTAGAACAAGGCATTGTTTTCCCTGCTGGCTCCTTGGGCGGGCGACCCATCTCCAGCCATATGGCCATTTATGTGCCTGGCGCGGCGCCAAGTGGGAAAGGGTGGTGTCGAGGCTAAAGGCAGCAGGAAAGCCCGCAGCCCCAAGGTCTGTGGTGCTACGCAAGCGTTTCCCAAAGAGCTTTAGAAGAAGGCATTGTTTTCCCTCCTGGCTCCTTGTGCGGGCGACCCATTTCCAGCCATATGGCCATTTTTGTGCCTGGCGCGGCGCCAAGTGGGAAAGGGTGGTGTCGAGGCTGAAGGCAGAAGAAAGCCCGCAGCCGCCAGGTGTGTGGGGCTACGCAAGTGGTTCCCAAAGAGCTTTAGAACAAGGCATAGTTTTCCCTGCTGGCTCTTTGGGCGGGGGACCCATCTCCAGCCGTATAGCCATTTTTTTGCCTTGCGTGGCACAAGTGGGAAAGGGTGGTGTCGAGGCTGAAAGCAGCAGGAAAGCCCGCAGCCCCCAGGTCTGTGGGGCTATGCAAGCGGTTCCCAAAGAGCTTTAGAACAAGGCCTAGTTTATTCTGCTGGCTCCTTGGGTGGGGGACCCATCTCCAGCCGTATAGCCATTTTTGTGCCTGGCGCGGCGCCAAGTGGGAAAGGGTGGTGTGGAGGCTGAAGGCAGCAGGAAAGCCCGCAGCCCCCAGGTCTGTGGGGCTACGCAAGAGGTTCCCAAATAGCTTTAGAACAAGGCCTAATTTTCCCTGCTGGCTCCTTGGGCGGGTGACCCATCTCCAGCCGTATGGCCATTTTTATACCTGGCGTGGCGCCAAGTGGGAAAGGGTGGTGTGGAGGCTGCAGGCAGTAGAAAAGCCCGCAGCCCCCAGGTCTGTGGGTGCTACGCAAGCGGTTCCCAAAGAGCTTTAGAACAAGGCCTAGTTTTCCCTGCTGGGTCTTTGAGCGGGGGACACATCTCCAGCCGTATGGCCATATTTGTGCCTGGTGTGGCGCCAAGTGGGAAAGGGTGGTGTCGAGGCTGAAGTCAGCAGGAAAGCCCGCAGCCCCCAAGTCTGTGGGGCTACGCAAGCGGTTCCCAAAGAGCTTTAGAACAAGGCATAGTTTTCCCTGCTGGCTCTTTGGGCGGGGGACCCATCTCCAGCCTCATGGCCATTATTCTGCCTGGAGCGACACCTAGTGGGAAAGCGTAGTATTGAGGCTGAAGGCAGCAGGAAAGCCTGCAACCCCCAGGTCTGTGGGTGCTACGCAAGCGGTTCCCAAAGAGCTTTAGAACAAGGCCTAGTTTTCCCTGCTGGGTCTTTGAGCGGGGGACACATCTCCAGCCGTATGGCTGTTTTTGTGCCTGGCGTGGCACCAAGTGGGAAAGAGTGGTGTGGAGGCTGAAGGCAGCAGGAAAGCCCGCAGCCCCCAGGTCTGTGGGGCTACGCAAGCGGTTCCCAAAGAGCTTTAGAACAAGGCATATTTTTCCCTGCTGGTTCCGTGGGTGGGGGACCCATCTCCAGCCGTATAGCCATTTTTGTGCCTGGTGCGGCGCCAAGTGGGAAAGGGTGGTGTCGAGGCTGAAGGCAGCAGGAAAGCCCGCAGCCCCCAGGTCTGTGGGTGCTACGCAAGCGGTTCCCAAAGAGCTTTAGAACAAGGCATAGTTTTCCCTGCTGGGTCTTTGAGCGGGGGACACATCTCCAGCCGTATGGCTGTTTTTGTGCCTGGCGTGGCACCAAGTGGGAAAGAGTGGTGTGGAGGCTGAAGGCAGCAGGAAAGCCCGCAGCCCCCAGGTCTGTGGGGCTACGCAAGCGGTTCCCAAAGAGCTTTAGAACAAGGCATATTTTTCCCTGCTGGTTCCTTGGGTGGGGGACCCATCTCCAGCCGTATGGCCATTTTTTTGCCTCGCGCGGCGCCAAGTGGGAAAGGGTGGTGTCGAGGCTGAAGGCAGCAGGAAAGCCCGCAGCCCCCAGGTGTGTGGGGCTACGCAAGCGGTTCCCTAAGAGCTTTAGAACAAGGCATAGTTTTCCCTGCTGGTTCCTTGGGCGGGGGACCCATCTTCAGCCGTATGGCCATTTTTGTGGCTGGAGAGACACCTAGTGGGAAAGCGTATTATTGAGGCTGAAGGCAGCAGGAAAGCCTGCAGACCCCAGGTCTGTGGGTGCTACGCAAGCGGTTCCCAAAGAGCTTTAGAAGAAGGCATTGTTTTCCCTGCTGGCTCCTTGGGCGGGGGACGCATCTCCAGCCATATGGCCATTTTTGTGCCTGGCGCGGCGCCAAGTGGGAAAGGGTGGTGTCGAGGCTGAAGGCAGCAGGAAAGCCCGCAGCCCCCAGGTCTCTGGGGCTACGCAAGCGTTTCCAAAAGAGCTTTAGAACAAGGCATAGATTTCCCTGCTGGCTCTTTGGGCGGGGGACCCATCTCCAACCATATGGCTGTTTTTGTGCCTGGCGTGGCACCAAGTGGGAAAGGGTGGTGTCGAGGCTGAAGGCAGCAGGAAAGCCCGCAGCCCCCAGGTCTGTGGGGCTACGCAAGCGGTTCCCAAAGAGCTTTAGAAGAAGGCATTGTTTTCCCTGCTGGCTCCTTGGGCGGGCGACCCATCTCCAGCCATATGGCCATTTTTGTGCCTGGCGCGACACCAAGTGGGAAAGGGTGGTGTCGAGGCTAAAGGCAGCAGGAAAGCCCGCAGCCCCAAGGTCTGTGGGGCTACGCAAGCGGTTCCCAAAGAGCTTTAGAAGAAGGCATTGTTTTCCCTGCTGGCTCCTTGTGCGGGCGACCCATTTCCAGCCATATGGCAATTTTTGTGCCTGGCGCGGCGCCAAGTGGGAAAGGGTGGTGTCGAGGCTGAAGGCAGCAGGAAAGCCCGCAGCCCCCAAGTCTGTGGGGCTATGCAAGCGGTTCCCAAAGAGCTTTAGAACAAGGCCTAGTTTACTCTGCTGGCTCCTTGGGTGGGGGACCCATCTCCAGCCGTATAGCCATTTTTGTGCCTGGCGTGGCACAAGTGGGAAAGGGTGGTGTGGAGGCTGAAGGCAGCAGGAAAGCCCGCAGCCCCCAAGTCTGTGGGGCTATGCAAGAGGTTCCCAAAGAGCTTTAGAAGAAGGCCTGGTTTTCCCTGCTGGCTCCTTGGGCGTGGGACAAATCTCCATCCGTATGGTCATTTTTGTGCCTGGCGCGGCGCCAAGTGGGAAAGGGTGGTGTCGAGGCTGAAGGCAGCAGGAAAGCTTGCAGCCCCGAGGTCTCTAGGTGCTACGCAAGCGGTTCCCAAAGAGCTTTAGAACAAGGCCTAGTTTTCACTGCTGGGTCTTTGGGCAGGGGACACATCTCCAGCCGTATGGCCATTTTTATACCTGGCGTGGCGCCAAGTTGGAAAGGGTGGTGTGGAGGCTGAAGGCAGTAGAAAAGCCCGCAGCCCCCAGGTCTGTGGGAGCTACACAAGCGGTTCCCAAAGAGCTTTAGAACACGGCATAGTTTTCCCTGCTGGGTCTTTGAGCGGGGGACACATCTCCAGCCGTATGGCCATTTTTGTGCCTGGCGTGGCGCCAAGTGGGAAAGGGTGGTGTCGAGGCTGAAGGCAGCAGGAAAGCCCGCAGCCCCCAGGTCTGTGGGGCTACGCAAGCGGTTCCCAAAGAGCTTTAGAACAAGGCATAGTTTTCCCTGCTGGCTCTTTGGGCGGGGGACCCATCTCCAGCCGCATGGCCATTATTGTGCCTGGAGCGACACCTAGTGGGAAAGGGTAGTATTAAGGCTGAAGGCAGCAGGAAAGCCTGCAGCCCCCAGGTCTGTGGGTGCTACGCAAGCGGTTCCCAAAGAGCTTTAGAACAAGGCCTAGTTTTCCCTGCTGGGTCTTTGAGCGGGGGACACATCTGCAGCCGTATGGCTGTTTTTGTGCCTGGCGTGGCACCAAGTGGGAAAGAGTGGTGTGGAGGCTGAAGGCAGCAGGAAAGCCCGCAGCCCCCAGGTCTGTGGGGCTACGCAAGCGGTTCCCAAAGAGCTTTAGAACAAGGCATAGTTTTCCTGCTGGTTCCTTGGGCGGGGGACCCATCTCCAGCCTTATGGCCATTTTTGTGCCTGGAGGGACACCTAGTGGGAAAGCGTAGTATTGAGGCTGCAGGCAGCAGAAAAGCCCGCAGCCCCCAGGTCTGTGGGGCTACGCAAGCGGTTCCCAAAGAGCTTTAGAACACGGCATATTTTTCCCTGCTGGCTCCTTGGGCGGGGGACCCATCTCCAGCCGTATGGCTGTTTTTGTGCCTGGCGTGTCACCAAGTGGGAAAGGGTGCTGTGGAGGCTGAAGGCAGCAGGAAAGCCCGCAGCCCCCAGGTCTGTGGGGCTATGCAAGCGGTTCCCAAAGAGCTTTAGAACAAGGCATAGTTTTCCCTGCTGGCTCTTTGGGCGGGGGACCCATCTCCAGCCGCATGGCCATTATTGTGCCTGGAGCGACACCTAGTGGGAAAGCGTAGTATTAAGGCTGAAGGCAGCAGGAAAGCCTGCAGCCCCCAGGTCTGTGGGGCTACGCAATCGGTTGCCAAAGAGCTTTAGAACAAGGCATAGTTTTCCCTGCTGGTTCCTTGGGCGGGGGACCCATCTTCAGCCTTATGGCCATTTTTGTGCCTGGAGCGACACCTAGTGGGAAAGCGTAGTATTGAAGCTGAAGGCAGCAGGAAAGCCTGCAGCCCCCAGGTCTGTGGGTGCTACGCAAGCGGTTCCCAAAGAGCTTTAGAAGAAGGCATTTTTTCCCTGCTGGCTCCTTGTGCGGGGGACGCATCTCCAGCTATATGGCCATTTTTTTGCCTGGCGCGGCGCCAAGTGGGAAAGGGTGGTGTCGAGGCTGAAGGCAGCAGGAAAGCCCGCAGCCCCCAGGTGTGTGCGGCTACGCAAGGGGTTCCCAAAGAGCTTTAGAACAAGGCCTAGTTTTCCCTGCTGGCTCCTTGGGCGGGTGACCCATCTCCAGCCGTATGGCCATTTTTGTGCCTGTCGTGGCGCCAAGTGGGAAAGGGTGGTTTTGAGGCTGAAGGCAGCAGGAAAGCCTGCAGCCCCCAGGTCTGTGGGGCTACGCAAGCGGTTCCCACAGAGCTTTAGAACAAGGCATTTTTTTCCCTGCTGGCTCCTTGGGTGGGGGACCCATCTCCAGCCGTATCGCCATTTTTGTGCCTGGTGAGGCGCCAAGTGGGAAAGGGTGTTATTGAGGCTGAAGGCAGCAGGAAAGCCCGCAGCCCCCAGGTGTGTGGGGCTACGCAAGCAGTTCCCACAGAACTTTAGAACAAGGCATAGTTTTCCCTGCTTTCTCTTTCGGCGTGGGACGCATCTCCAGCCGTATGGCTGTTTTTGTGCCTGGCGTGGCACCAAGTGGGAAAGGCTGGTGTCGAGGCTGAAGGCAGCAGGAAAGCCCGCAGCCCCAGGTCTGTGGGTTACGCAAGCGGTTCCCTAAGAGCTTTAGAAGAAGGCATATCTTTCCTGCTGGTTCCTTGTGCGGGGGACCCATCTCCAGTCATATGGCCATTTTTGTGCCTGGCGCGACGCCAAGTGGGAAAGGGTGGTGTGGAGGCTGAAGGCAGCAGGAAAGCCCGCAGCCCCCAGGTCTGTGGGGCTACGCAAGCGGTTCCCAAAGAGCTTTAGAACAAGGCATTTTTTCCCTGCTGGCTCTTTCGGCGTGGGACGCATCTCCAGCCGTATGGCTGTTTTTGTGCCTGGCGTGGCACCAAGTGGGAAAGGGTCGTGTCGAGGCTGAAGGCATCAGGAAAGCCCACAGCCCCCAGGTCTGTGGGGCTATGCAAGCGGTTCCCAAAGAGATTTAGAACAAGGCCTAGTTTTCCCTGCTGGCTCCTTGGGCGGGGGACCCATCTCCAGCGGCATGGCCATTATTGTGCCTGGAGGGACACCTAGTGGAAAAGCGTAGTATTGAGGCTGAAGGCAGCAGGAAAGCCTGCAGCCCCCAGGTCTGTGGGTTCTACGCAAGCGGATCCAAAGAGCTTTAGAACAAGGCCTAGTTTTCCCTGCTGGGTCTTTGAGCGGGGGACACATCTCCAGCCGTATGGCTGTTTTTGTGCCTGGCGTGGCACCAAGTGGGAAAGAGTGGTGTGGAGGCTGAAGGCACCAGGAAAGCCCGCAGCCCCAAGGTCTGTGGGGCTACGCAAGAGGTTCCCAAATAGCGTCAGAACAAGGCCTAGTTTTCCCTGCTGGCTCCTTGGGCGGGTGACCCATCTCCAGCCGTATGGCCATTTTTGTGCCTGGCGTGGCGCCAAGTGGGAAAGGGTGTTTTTGAGGCTGAAGGCTGCAGAAAAGCCTGCAGCCCCCAGGTCTGTGGGGCTACGCAAGCGGTTCCCAAAAAGCTTTAGAACAAGGCCTAGTTTTCCCTGGTGGCTCCTTGGGCGGGGGACCCATCTCCAGCTGTATGGCTGTTTTTGTGCCTGGCATGGCACCAAGTGAGAAAGGGTGGTGTGGAGGCTGAAGGCAGCAGGAAAGCCTGCAGCCCCCAGGTCTGTGGGGCTACGCAAGCGGTTCCCAAAGAGCTTTAGAAGAAGGCATAGTTTTCCCTGCTGGCTCTTTGGGCGGGGGACCCATCTCCAGCCGCATGGCCATTATTGTGCCTGGAGCGACACCTAGTTGGAAAGCGTAGTATTAAGGCTGAAGACAGCAGGAAAGCCTGCAGCCCCCAGGTCTGTGGGTGCTACGCAAGCGGTTCCCAAAGAGCTTTAGAACAAGGCATATTTTTCCCTGCTGGTTCCTTGGGTGGGGGACCCATCTCCAGCCGTATGGCCATTTTTGTGCCTGGTGCGGCGCCAAGTGGGAAAGGGTGGTGTGGAGGCTGAAGGCAGCAGGAAAGCCCGCAGCCCCCAGGTGTGTGGGGCTATGCAAGCGGTTCCCAAAGAGCTTTAGAAGAAGGCATAGTTTTCCCTGCTGGCTCTTTCGGCGTGGGACGCATCTCCAGCTGTATGGCTGTTTTTGTGCCTGGCGTGGCACCAAGTGGGAAAGGGTGGTGTGGAGGCTGAAGGCAGCAGGAAAGGTCGCAGCCCCAGGTCTGTGGGGCTACGCCAGCGGTTCCCTAAGAGCTTTAGAACAAGGCATAGTTTTCCCTGCTGGTTCCTTGGGAGGGGGACCCATTTTCAGCCGTATGGCCATTTTTGTGCCTGGAGGGACACCTAGTGGGAAAGCGTAGTATTGAGGCTGAAGGCAGCAGGAAAGCCTGCAGCCCCCAGGTCTGTGGGTGCTACGCAAGCGGTTCCCAAAGAGCTTTAGAAGAAGGCATTGTTTTCCCTGCTGTCTCCTTGGGCGGGGGAAGCATCTCCAGCCATATGGCCATTTTTGTGCCTGGCGTGGCACAAGTGGGAAAGGGTGGTTTCGAGGCTGAAGTCAGCAGGAAAGCCCGCAGCCCCCAAGTCTGTGGGGCTATGCAAGCGGTTCCCAAAGAGCTTTAGAACAAGGCCTAGTTTACTCTGCTGGCACCTTGGGTGGGGGACCCATCTCCAGCCGTATAGCCATTTTTGTGCCTGGCGCGGCGCCAAGTGGGAAAGGGTGGTGTGGAGGCTGAAGGCAGCAGGAAAGCCCGCAGCCCCCAGGTCTGTGGGGCTACGCAAGAGGTTCCCAAAGAGCTTTAGAACAAGGCCTGGTTTTCCCTGCTGGCTCCTTGGGCGTGGGACAAATCTCCATCCGTATGGTCATTTTTGTGCCTGGCGCGGCGCCAAGTGGGAAAGGGTGTTTTTGAGGCTGAAGGCAGCAGGAAAGCTTGCAGCCCCGAGGTCTGTGGGGCTACGCAAGAGGTTCCCAAGGAGCTTTAGAACAAGGCATAGTTTTCCCTGCTGGCTCTTTCGGCGTGGGACGCATCTCCAGCCGTACGGCTGTTTTTGTGCCTGGCGTGGCACCAAGTGGGAAAGGGTGGTGTCGAGGCTGAAGGCAGCAGGAAAGCCCGCAGCCCCCAGGTCTGTGGGGCTACGCAAGCGGTTCCCAAAGAGCTTTAGAAGAAGGCATATTTTTCCCTGCTGGTTCCTTGTGCGGGGGACCCATCTCCAGTCATATGGCCATTTTTGTGCCTGGCGCGACGCCAAGTGGGAAAGGGTGGTGTGGAGGCTGAAGGCAGCAGGAAAGCCCGCAGCCCCCAGGTCTGTGGGGCTACGCAAGCGGTTCCCAAAGAGCTTTAGAACAAGGCATTTTTTCCCTGCTGGCTCCTTGTGCGGGCGACCCATCTCCAGTCATATGGCCATTTTTGTGCCTGGCGCGGCGCCAAGTGGGAAAGGGTGGTGTCGAGGCTGAAGTCAGCAGGAAAGCCCGCAGCCCCCAGGTCTGTGGGGCTACGCAAGCGTTTCTCAAAGAGCTTTAGAACACGGCATAGTTTTCCCTTCTAGCTCCTTTGGCGGGGGACCCATCTCCAGCCGTATGGCTGTTTTTGTGCCTGGCATGGCACCAAGTGGGAAAGGGTGGTGTGGAGGCTGAAGGCAGTAGGAAAGCCCGCAGCCCCCAGGTCTGTGGGGCTACGCAAGTGGTTCCCAAAGAGCTTTAGAACAAGGCATAGTTTTCCCTGCTGGCTCTTTGGGCGGGGGACCCATCTCCAGCCGTATAGCCGTATTTGTGCCTGGCGTGGCACAAGTGGGAAAGGGTGGTGTCGAGGCTGAAAGCAGCAGGAAAGCCCGCAGCCCCCAAGTCTGTGGGGCTATGCAAGCGGTTCCCAAAGAGCTTTAGAACAAGGCCTGGTTTACTCTGCTGGCTCCTTGGGTGGGGGACCCATCTCCAGCCGTATAGCCATTTTTGTGCCTGGCGCGGCTCCAAGTGGGAAAGGGTGGTGTGGAGGCTGAAGGCAACAGGAAAGCTTGCAGCCCCGAGGTGTGTGGGTGCTACGCAAGCGGTTCCCAAAGAGCTTTAGAACAAGGCCTAGTTTACCCTGCTGGGTCTTTGGGCAGGGGACACATCTCCAGCCGTATGGCCATTTTTATACCTGGCGTGGCGCCAAGTGGGAAAGGGTGGTGTGGAGGCTGAAGGCAGTAGAAAAGCCCGCAGCCCCCAGGTCTGTGGGTGCTACGCAAGCGGTTCCCAAAGAGCTTTAGAACAAGGCCTAGTTTTCCCTGCTGGGTCTTTGAGCGGGGCACACATCTCCAGCCGTATGGCCATATTTGTGCCTGGCGTGGCGCCAAGTGGGAAAGGGTGTTTTTGAGGCTGAAGGCAGCAGGAAAGCCCGCAGCCCCCAGGTCTGTGGGGCTACGCAAGCGGTTCCCAAAGAGCTTTAGAACAAGGCCTAGTTTTCCCTGCTGGGTCTTTGAGCGGGGGACACATCTGCAGCCGTATGGCTGTTTTTGTGCCTGGCGTGGCACCAAGTGGGAAAGAGTGGTGTGGAGGCTGAAGGCAGCAGGAAAGCCCGCAGCCCCCAGGTCTGTGGGGCTACGCAAGCGGTTCCCAAAGAGCTTTAGAACAAGGCATTGTTTTCCCTGCTGGCTCCTTGGGCGGGGGACCCATCTCCAGCCGTATGGCCATTTTTGTGCCTGGTGCGGCGCCAAGTGGGAAAGGGTGGTGTCGAGGCTGAAGGCAGCAGGAAAGCCCGCAGCCCCCAGGTGTGTGGGGCTACGCAAGCGGTTCCCTAAGAGCTTTAGAACACGGCATAGTTTTCCCTGCTGGCTCTTTCGGTGTGGGACGCATCTCCAGCCGTATGGCTGTTTTTGTGCCAGGCGTGGCACCAAGCGGGAAAGAGTGGTGTGGAGGCTGAAGGCAGCAGGAAAGGTCGCAGCCCCTGGTCTGTGGGGCTACGCAAGCGGTTCCCATAGAGCTTTAGAAGAAGGCATAGTTTTCCCTGCTGGTTCCTTGGGAGGGGGACCCATCTTCAGCCGTATGGCCATTTTTGTGCCTGGAGCGACACCTAGTGGGAAAGCGTAGTATTGAGGCTGAAGGCAGCAGGAAAGCCTGCAGCCCCCAGGTCTGTGGGTGCTACACAAGCGGTTCCCAAAGAGCTTTAGAAGAAGGCATTGTTTTCCCTGCTGGCTCCTTGTGCGGGGACGCATCTCCAGCCATATGGCCATTTTTGTGCCTACCGCGGCGCCAAGTGGGAAAGGGTGGTGTGGAGGCTGAAGGCAGCAGGAAAGCCTGCAGCCCCCAGGTCTGTGGGGCTACGCAAGCGGTTCCCACAGAGCTTTAGAACAAGGCATTGTTTTCCCTGCTGGCTCCTTGGGTGGGGGACCCATCTCCAGCCGTATGGCCATTTTTGTGCCTGGTGCGGCGCCAAGTGGGAAAGGGTGGTGTGGAGGCTGAAGGCAGCAGGAAAGCCCGCAGCCCCCAGGTGTGTGCGGCTACGCAAGCAGTTCCCAAAGAACTTTAGGACAAGGCATAGTTTTCCCTGCTGGCTCTTTCGGCGTGGGACGCATCTCCAGCCGTATGGCTGTTTTTGTGCCTGGCGTGGCGCCAAGTGGGAAAGGGTGGTGTCGAGGCTGAAGGCAGCAGGAAAGCCCGCAGCCCCCAGGTCTGTGGGGCTACGCAAGTGTTTCCCAAAGAGCTTTAGAACACGGCATAGTTTTCCCTGCTGGCTCCATAGGCGGGGGACCCATCTCCAGCCGTATGGCTGTTTTTGTGCCTGGCATGGCACCAAGTGGGAAAGGGTGGTGACGAGGCTGAAGGCAGCAGGAAAGCCCGCAGCCCCCAGGTCTGTGGGGCTACGCAAGCGGTTCCCAAAGAGCTTTAGAAGAAGGCATTGTTTTCCCTGCTGGCTCCTTGTGCGGGCGACCCATCTCCAGCTCTATGGCCATTTTTTTGCCTGGCGCGGCGCCAAGTGGGAAAGGGTGGTGTCGAGGCTGAAGGCTGCAGAAAAGCCTGCAGCCCCCAGGTCTGCGGGGCTACGCAAGCGGTTCCCAAAAAGCTTTAGAACAAGGCCTAGTTTTCCCTGCTGGCTCCTTGGGCAGGGGACCCATCCCCAGCCGTATAGCCATTTTTGTGCCTGGTGCGACGCCATGTTGGAAAGGGTGGTGTGGAGGCTGAAGGCAGCAGGAAAGCCCGCAGCCCCCAGGTCTGTGGGTCTACGCAAGCGGTTCCCAAAGAGCTTTAGAACAAGGCCTGGTTTTCCCTGCTGGTTCCTTGGGCGTGGGACCAATCTCCATCTGTATGGCCATTTTTGTGCCTAGCGCGGCGCCAAGTGGCAAAGGGTCATGTCCAGGCTGAAGGCAGCAGGAAAGCCCGTAGACCCCAGGTCTGTGGGTGTACGCAAGCGGTTCCCAAAGAGCTTTAGAACAAGGCCTAGTTTTTTCTGCTGGCTCCTTGGGTGAGGGACCTATCTTCAGCTGTATAGCCATTTTTGTACCTGGCGCGGCACCAAGTGGGAAATGGTGGTGTCGAGGCTGAAGGCACCAGGAAAGCCCGCAGCCCCCAGGTCTGTGGGGCTACGCAAGCGGTTCCCAAGTAGCTTTAGAACAAGGCATAGTTTTCCCTGCTGGCTCCTTGGGCGGGGGACCTATCTTCAGCTGTATAGCCATTTTTGTGCCTGGCGCGACGCCAAGTGGGAAAGGGTGGTGTGGAGGCTGAAGTCAGCAGGAAAGCCCGCAGCCCCCAGGTCTGTGGGGCTACGCAAGCGGTTCCCAAAAAGCTTTAGAACAAGGCCTGGTTTTCTCTGCTGGTTCCTTGGGCGTGGGACCAATCTCCATCCGTATGGCCATTTTTTTGCCTGGCGCAGCGCCAAGTGGGAAAGGGTGGTGTCGAGGCTGAAGGCAGCAGGAAAGCTCGCAGCCCCAGGTCTGTCAGGCTACGCAAGCAGTGCCCTAATAGCTTTAGAACAAGGCATAGTTTTCCCTGCTGGTTCCTTGGGCAGGGGACCATCTCCAGCCGTATGGCCATTTTTGTGCCTGGCGCGACACCTAGTGGGAAAGCGTAGTATTGAGGCTGAAGGCAGCAGGAAAGCCTGCAGCCCCCAAGTCTGTGGGGCTATGCAAGCGGTTCCCTAAGAGCTTTAGAACAAGGCCTAGTTTACTCTGCTGGCACCTTGGGTGGGGGACCCATCTCCAGCCGTATAGCCATTTTTGTGCCTGGTGCGGCGCCAAGTGGGAAAGGGTGGTGTGGAGGCTGAAGGCAGCAGGAAAGCCCGCAGCCCCCAGGTCTGTGGGGCTACGCAAGAGGTTCCCAAAGAGCTTTAGAACAAGGCCTGGTTTTCCCTGCTGGCTCCTTGGGCGTGGGACAAATCTCCATCCGTATGGTCATTTTTGTGCCTGGCGCGGCGCCAAGTGGGAAAGGGTGTTTTTGAGGCTGAAGGCAGCAGGAAAGCTTGCAGCCCCGTGGTCTGTGGGGCTACGCAAGAGGTTCCCAAGGAGCTTTAGAACAAGGCATAGTTTTCCCTGCTGGCTCTTTCGGCGTGGGACGCATCTCCAGCCGTATGGCTGTTTTTGTGCCTGGCGTGGCACCAAGTGGGAAAGGGTGGTGTCGAGGCTGAAGGCAGCAGGAAAGCCCGCAGCCCCCAGGTCTGTGGGGCTACGCAAGCGGTTCCCAAAGAGCTTTAGAAGAAGGCATATTTTTCCCTGCTGGTTCCTTGTGCGGGGGACCCATCTCCAGTCATATGGCCATTTTTGTGCCTGGCGCGACGCCAAGTGGGAAAGGGTGGTGTGGAGGCTGAAGGCAGCAGGAAAGCCCGCAGCCCCCAGGTCTGTGGGGCTACGCAAGCGGTTCCCAAAGAGCTTTAGAACAAGGCATTTTTTCCCTGCTGGCTCCTTGTGCGGGCGACCCATCTCCAGTCATATGGCCATTTTTGTGCCTGGCGCGGCGCCAAGTGGGAAAGGGTGGTGTGGAGGCTGAAGTCAGCAGGAAAGCCCGCAGCCCCCAGGTATGTGGGGCTACGCAAGCGTTTCTCAAAGAGCTTTAGAACACGGCATAGTTTTCCCTTCTAGCTCCTTTGGCGGGGGACCCATCTCCAGCCGTATGGCTGTTTTTGTGCCTGGCATGGCACCAAGTGGGAAAGGGTGGTGTGGAGGCTGAAGGCAGTAGGAAAGCCCGCAGCCCCCAGGTCTGTGGGGCTACGCAAGTGGTTCCCAAAGAGCTTTAGAACAAGGCATAGTTTTCCCTGCTGGCTCTTTGGGCGGGGGACCCATCTCCAGCCGTATAGCCGTATTTGTGCCTGGCGTGGCACAAGTGGGAAAGGGTGGTGTCGAGGCTGAAAGCAGCAGGAAAGCCCGCAGCCCCCAAGTCTGTGGGGCTATGCAAGCGGTTCCCAAAGAGCTTTAGAACAAGGCCTGGTTTACTCTGCTGGCTCCTTGGGTGGGGGACCCATCTCCAGCCGTATAGCCATTTTTGTGCCTGGCGCGGCTCCAAGTGGGAAAGGGTGGTGTGGAGGCTGAAGGCAACAGGAAAGCTTGCAGCCCCGAGGTCTGTGGGTGCTACGCAAGCGGTTCCCAAAGAGCTTTAGAACAAGGCCTAGTTTACCCTGCTGGGTCTTTGGGCAGGGGACACATCTCCAGCCGTATGGCCATTTTTATACCTGGCGTGGCGCCAAGTGGGAAAGGGTGGTGTGGAGGCTGAAGGCAGTAGAAAAGCCCGCAGCCCCCAGGTCTGTGGGTGCTACGCAAGCGGTTCCCAAAGAGCTTTAGAACAAGGCCTAGTTTTCCCTGCTGGGTCTTTGAGCGGGGGACACATCTCCAGCCGTATGGCCATATTTGTGCCTGGCGTGGCGCCAAGTGGGAAAGGGTGTTTTTGAGGCTGAAGGCAGCAGGAAAGCCCGCAGCCCCCAGGTCTGTGGGGCTACGCAAGCGGTTCCCAAAGAGCTTTAGAAGAAGGCATTGTTTTCCCTGCTGGGTCTTTGAGCGGGGGACACATCTCCAGCCGTATGGCTGTTTTTGTGCCTGGCGTGGCACCAAGTGGGAAAGAGTGGTGTGGAGGCTGAAGGCAGCAGGAAAGCCCGCAGCCCCCAGGTCTGTGGGGCTACGCAAGCGGTTCCCAAAGAGCTTTAGAACAAGGCATTGTTTTCCCTGCTGGCTCCTTGGGCGGGGGACCCATCTCCAGCCGTATGGCCATTTTTGTGCCTGGTGCGGCGCCAAGTGGGAAAGGGTGGTGTCGAGGCTGAAGGCAGCAGGAAAGCCCGCAGCCCCCAGGTGTGTGGGGCTACGCAAGCGGTTCCCTAAGAGCTTTAGAACACGGCATAGTTTTCCCTGCTGGCTCTTTCGGTGTGGGACGCATCTCCAGCCGTATGGCTGTTTTTGTGCCAGGCGTGGCACCAAGCGGGAAAGAGTGGTGTGGAGGCTGAAGGCAGCAGGAAAGGTCGCAGCCCCTGGTCTGTGGGGCTACGCAAGCGGTTCCCACAGAGCTTTAGAACAAGGCATTGTTTTCCCTGCTGGCTCCTTGGGTGGGGGACCCATCTCCAGCCGTATGGCCATTTTTGTGCCTGGTGCGGCGCCAAGTGGGAAAGGGTGGTGTCGAGGCTGAAGGCTGCAGAAAAGCCTGCAGCCCCCAGGTCTGCGGGGCTACGCAAGCGGTTCCCAAAAAGCTTTAGAACAAGGCCTAGTTTTCCCTGCTGGCTCCTTGGGCAGGGGACCCATCCCCAGCCGTATAGCCATTTTTGTGCCTGGTGCGACGCCATGTTGGAAAGGGTGGTGTGGAGGCTGAAGGCAGCAGGAAAGCCCGCAGCCCCCAGGTCTGTGGGTCTACGCAAGCGGTTCCCAAAGAGCTTTAGAACAAGGCCTGGTTTTCCCTGCTGGTTCCTTGGGCGTGGGACCAATCTCCATCTGTATGGCCTTTTTTGTGCCTAGCGCGGCGCCAAGTGGCAAAGGGTCATGTCCAGGCTGAAGGCAGCAGGAAAGCCCGTAGACCCCAGGTCTGTGGGTGTACGCAAGCGGTTCCCAAAGAGCTTTAGAACAAGGCCTAGTTTTTTCTGCTGGCTCCTTGGGTGAGGGACCTATCTTCAGCTGTATAGCCATTTTTGTACCTGGCGCGGCACCAAGTGGGAAATGGTGGTGTCGAGGCTGAAGGCACCAGGAAAGCCCGCAGCCCCCAGGTCTGTGGGGCTACGCAAGCGGTTCCCAAGTAGCTTTAGAACAAGGCATAGTTTTCCCTGCTGGCTCCTTGGGCGGGGGACCTATCTTCAGCTGTATAGCCATTTTTGTGCCTGGCGCGACGCCAAGTGGGAAAGGGTGGTGTGGAGGCTGAAGTCAGCAGGAAAGCCCGCAGCCCCCAGGTCTGTGGGGCTACGCAAGCGGTTCCCAAAAAGCTTTAGAACAAGGCCTGGTTTTCTCTGCTGGTTCCTTGGGCGTGGGACCAATCTCCATCCGTATGGCCATTTTTTTGCCTGGCGCAGCGCCAAGTGGGAAAGGGTGGTGTCGAGGCTGAAGGCAGCAGGAAAGCTCGCAGCCCCAGGTCTGTCAGGCTACGCAAGCAGTGCCCTAATAGCTTTAGAACAAGGCATAGTTTTCCCTGCTGGTTCCTTGGGCAGGGGACCATCTCCAGCCGTATGGCCATTTTTGTGCCTGGCGCGACACCTAGTTGGAAAGCGTAGTATTGAGGCTGAAGGCAGCAGGAAAGCCTGCAGCCCCCAAGTCTGTGGGGCTATGCAAGCGGTTCCCTAAGAGCTTTAGAACAAGGCCTAGTTTACTCTGCTGGCACCTTGGGTGGGGGACCCATCTCCAGCCGTATAGCCATTTTTGTGCCTGGTGCGGCGCCAAGTGGGAAAGGGTGGTGTGGAGGCTGAAGGCAGCAGGAAAGCCCGCAGCCCCCAGGTCTGTGGGGCTACGCAAGAGGTTCCCAAAGAGCTTTAGAACAAGGCCTGGTTTTCCCTGCTGGCTCCTTGGGCGTGGGACAAATCTCCATCCGTATGGTCATTTTTGTGCCTGGCGCGGCGCCAAGTGGGAAAGGGTGTTTTTGAGGCTGAAGGCAGCAGGAAAGCTTGCAGCCCCGAGGTCTGTGGGGCTACGCAAGAGGTTCCCAAGGAGCTTTAGAACAAGGCATAGTTTTCCCTGCTGGCTCTTTCGGCGTGGGACGCATCTCCAGCCGTATGGCTGTTTTTGTGCCTGGCGTGGCACCAAGTGGGAAAGGGTGGTGTCGAGGCTGAAGGCAGCAGGAAAGCCCGCAGCCCCCAGGTCTGTGGGGCTACGCAAGCGGTTCCCAAAGAGCTTTAGAAGAAGGCATATTTTTCCCTGCTGGTTCCTTGTGCGGGGGACCCATCTCCAGTCATATGGCCATTTTTGTGCCTGGCGCGACGCCAAGTGGGAAAGGGTGGTGTGGAGGCTGAAGGCAGCAGGAAAGCCCGCAGCCCCCAGGTCTGTGGGGCTACGCAAGCGGTTCCCAAAGAGCTTTAGAACAAGGCATTTTTTCCCTGCTGGCTCCTTGTGCGGGCGACCCATCTCCAGTCATATGGCCATTTTTGTGCCTGGCGCGGCGCCAAGTGGGAAAGGGTGGTGTGGAGGCTGAAGTCAGCAGGAAAGCCCGCAGCCCCCAGGTATGTGGGGCTACGCAAGCGTTTCTCAAAGAGCTTTAGAACACGGCATAGTTTTCCCTTCTAGCTCCTTTGGCGGGGGACCCATCTCCAGCCGTATGGCTGTTTTTGTGCCTGGCATGGCACCAAGTGGGAAAGGGTGGTGTGGAGGCTGAAGGCAGTAGGAAAGCCCGCAGCCCCCAGGTCTGTGGGGCTACGCAAGTGGTTCCCAAAGAGCTTTAGAACAAGGCATAGTTTTCCCTGCTGGCTCTTTGGGCGGGGGACCCATCTCCAGCCGTATAGCCGTATTTGTGCCTGGCGTGGCACAAGTGGGAAAGGGTGGTGTCGAGGCTGAAAGCAGCAGGAAAGCCCGCAGCCCCCAAGTCTGTGGGGCTATGCAAGCGGTTCCCAAAGAGCTTTAGAACAAGGCCTGGTTTACTCTGCTGGCTCCTTGGGTGGGGGACCCATCTCCAGCCGTATAGCCATTTTTGTGCCTGGCGCGGCTCCAAGTGGGAAAGGGTGGTGTGGAGGCTGAAGGCAACAGGAAAGCTTGCAGCCCCGAGGTCTGTGGGTGCTACGCAAGCGGTTCCCAAAGAGCTTTAGAACAAGGCCTAGTTTTCCCTGCTGGGTCTTTGAGCGGGGGACACATCTCCAGCCGTATGGCCATATTTGTGCCTGGCGTGGCGCCAAGTGGGAAAGGGTGTTTTTGAGGCTGAAGGCAGCAGGAAAGCCCGCAGCCCCCAGGTCTGTGGGGCTACGCAAGCGGTTCCCAAAGAGCTTTAGAAGAAGGCATTGTTTTCCCTGCTGGGTCTTTGAGCGGGGGACACATCTCCAGCCGTATGGCTGTTTTTGTGCCTGGCGTGGCACCAAGTGGGAAAGAGTGGTGTGGAGGCTGAAGGCAGCAGGAAAGCCCGCAGCCCCCAGGTCTGTGGGGCTACGCAAGCGGTTCCCAAAGAGCTTTAGAACAAGGCATTGTTTTCCCTGCTGGCTCCTTGGGCGGGGGACCCATCTCCAGCCGTATGGCCATTTTTGTGCCTGGTGCGGCGCCAAGTGGGAAAGGGTGGTGTCGAGGCTGAAGGCAGCAGGAAAGCCCGCAGCCCCCAGGTGTGTGGGGCTACGCAAGCGGTTCCCTAAGAGCTTTAGAACACGGCATAGTTTTCCCTGCTGGCTCTTTCGGTGTGGGACGCATCTCCAGCCGTATGGCTGTTTTTGTGCCAGGCGTGGCACCAAGCGGGAAAGAGTGGTGTGGAGGCTGAAGGCAGCAGGAAAGGTCGCAGCCCCTGGTCTGTGGGGCTACGCAAGCGGTTCCCACAGAGCTTTAGAACAAGGCATTGTTTTCCCTGCTGGCTCCTTGGGTGGGGGACCCATCTCCAGCCGTATGGCCATTTTTGTGCCTGGTGCGGCGCCAAGTGGGAAAGGGTGGTGTGGAGGCTGAAGGCAGCAGGAAAGCCCGCAGCCCCCAGGTGTGTGGGGCTACGCAAGCAGTTCCCAAAGAACTTTAGGACAAGGCATAGTTTTCCCTGCTGGCTCTTTCGGCGTGGGACGCATCTCCAGCCGTATGGCTGTTTTACTGCCTGGCGTGGCGCCAAGTGGGAAAGGGTGGTGTCGAGGCTGAAGGCAGCAGGAAAGCCCGCAGCCCCCAGGTCTGTGGGGCTACGCAAGTGTTTCCCAAAGAGCTTTAGAACACGGCATAGTTTTCCCTGCTGGCTCCATAGGCGGGGGACCCATCTCCAGCCGTATGGCTGTTTTTGTGCCTGGCATGGCACCAAGTGGGAAAGGGTGGTGACGAGGCTGAAGGCAGCAGGAAAGCCCGCAGCCCCCAGGTCTGTGGGGCTACGCAAGCGGTTCCCAAAGAGCTTTAGAAGAAGGCATTGTTTTCCCTGCTGGCTCCTTGTGCGGGCGACCCATCTCCAGCCGTATAGCCATTTTTGTGCCTGGTGCGACGCCATGTTGGAAAGGGTGGTGTGGAGGCTGAAGGCAGCAGGAAAGCCCGCAGCCCCCAGGTCTGTGGGTCTACGCAAGCGGTTCCCAAAGAGCTTTAGAACAAGGCCTGGTTTTCCCTGCTGGTTCCTTGGGCGTGGGACCAATCTCCATCTGTATGGCCATTTTTGTGCCTAGCGCGGCGCCAAGTGGCAAAGGGTCATGTCAAGGCTGAAGGCAGCAGGAAAGCCCGTAGACCCCAGGTCTGTGGGTGTACGCAAGCGGTTCCCAAAGAGCTTTAGAACAAGGCCTAGTTTTTTCTGCTGGCTCCATGGGTGAGGGACCTATCTTCAGCTGTATAGCCATTTTTGTACCTGGCGCGGCACCAAGTGGGAAATGGTGGTGTCGAGGCTGAAGGCACCAGGAAAGCCCGCAGCCCCCAGGTCTGTGGGGCTACGCAAGCGGTTCCCAAGTAGCTTTAGAACAAGGCATAGTTTTCCCTGCTGGCTCCTTGGGCGGGGGACCTATCTTCAGCTGTATAGCCATTTTTGTGCCTGGCGCGACGCCAATTGGGAAAGGGTGGTGTGGAGGCTGAAGTCAGCAGGAAAGCCCGCAGCCCCCAGGTCTGTGGGGCTACTCAAGCGGTTCCCAAAAAGCTTTAGAACAAGGCCTGGTTTTCTCTGCTGGTTCCTTGGGCGTGGGACCAATCTCCATCCGTATGGCCATTTTTTTGCCTGGCGCGGCGCCAAGTGGGAAAGGGTGGTGTCGAGGCTGAAGGCAGCAGGAAAGCTCGCAGCCCCAGGTCTGTCAGGCTACGCAAGCAGTGCCCTAAGAGCTTTAGAACAAGGCATAGTTTTCCCTGCTGGTTCCTTGGGCAGGGGACCATCTCCAGCCGTATGGCCATTTTTGTGCCTGGCGCGACACCTAGTGGGAAAGCGTAGTATTGAGGCTGAAGGCAGCAGGAAAGCCTGCAGCCCCCAGGTCTGTGGGTGCTACGCAAGCGGTTCCCAAAGAGCTTTAGAACAAGGCCTAGTTTTCCCTACTGGGTCTTTAGGCAGGGGACACATCTCCAGCCGTATGGCCATTTTTTTGCCTAGCGCGGCGCCAAGTGGCAAAGGGTCATGTCAAGGCTGAAGGCAGAAGGAAAGCCCGTAGACCCCAGGTCTGTGGGTCTACGCAAGCGGTTCCCTAAGAGCTTTAGAACAAGGCATAGTTTTCCCTGCTGGCTCTTGGGCGTGGGACAATCCTCCAGCCATATGGCCATTTTTGTGCCTGGCGCGGCGCCAAGTGGGAAAGGGTGGTGTCGAGGCTGAAGGCAGCAGGAAATCCCGAAGCCCCCAGGTCTGCGGGGCTACGCAAGCGGTTCCCAAAGAGCTTTAGAACAAGGCATAGTTTTCCTGCTGGTTCCTTGGGCGGGGGACCCATCTTCAGCCGTATGGCCATTTTTGTGCCTGGAGCGACACCTAGTGGGAAAGCGTAGTATTGAGGCTGAAGGCAGCAGGAAAGCCTGTAGCCCCCAGGTCTGCGGGGCTACGCAAGCGGTTCCCAAAGAGCTTCAGAACAAGGCATAGTTTTCCTGCTGGTTCCTTGGGCGGGGGACCCATCCCCAGCCGTATAGCCATTTTTGTGCCTGGCGCGACGCCAAGTTGGAAAGGGTGGTGTGGAGGCTGAAGGCAGCAGGAAATCCCGAAGCCCCCAGGTCTGCGGGGCTACGCAAGCGGTTCCCAAAGAGCTTTAAAACAAGGCATAGTTTTCCTGCTGGTTCCTTGGGCGGGGGACCCATCTTCAGCCGTATGGCCATTTTTGTGCCTGGAGCGACACCTAGTGGGAAAGCGTAGTATTGAGGCTGAAGGCAGCAGGAAAGCCTGTAGCCCCCAGGTCTGCGGGGCTACGCAAGCGGTTCCCAAAGAGCTTCAGAACAAGGCATAGTTTTCCTGCTGGTTCCTTGGGCGGGGGACCCATCCCCAACCGTATAGCCATTTTTGTGCCTGGCGCGACGCCAAGTTGGAAAGGGTGGTGTGGAGGCTGAAGGCAGCAGGAAAGCCCGCAGCCCCCAGGTCTGTGGGTCTACGCAAGCGGTTCCCAAAGAGCTTTAGAACAAGGCCTGGTTTTCCCTGCTGGTTCCTTGGGCGTGGGACCAATCTCCATCCGTATGGCCATTTTTGTGCCTAGCGCGGCGCCAAGTGGCAAAGGGTCATGTCAAGGCTGAAGGCAGCAGGAAAGCCCGTAGACCCCAGGTCTGTGGGTGTACGCAAGCGGTTCCCAAAGAGCTTTAGAACAAGGCCTAGTTTTTTCTGCTGGCTCCTTGGGTGAGGGACCTATCTTCAGCTGTATAGCCATTTTTGTGCCTGGCGCGGCACCAAGTGGGAAAGGGTGGTGTGGAGGCTGAAGGTAGCAGGAAAGAGCGCAGCCCCAGGTGTGTGGGGCTACGCAAGCGGTTCCCAAATAGCTTTAGAACAAGGCATAGTTTTCCCTGCTGGCTCCTTGGGCGGGGGACCTATCTTCAGCTGTATAGCCATTTTTGTGCCTGGCACGACGCCAAGTGGGAAAGGGTGGTGTGGAGGCTGAAGTCAGCAGGAAAGCCCGCAGCCCCCAGGTCTGTGTGGCTACGCAAGCGGTTCCCAAAAAGCTTTAGAACAAGGCCTGGTTTTCCCTGCTGGTTCCTTGGGCGTGGGACCAATCTCCATCCGTATGGCCATTTTTTTGCCTGGCGCGGCGCCAAGTGGGAAAGCGTGGTGTCGAGGCTGAAGGCAGCAGGAAAGCTCGCAGCCCCAGGTCTGTGAGGCTACGCAAGCAGTGCCCTAAGAGCTTTAGAACAAGGCATAGTTTTCCCTTCTGGTTCCTTGGGCAGGGGACCATCTCCAGCCGTATGGCCATTTTTGTGCCTGGAGCGACACCTAGTGGGAAAGCGTAGTATTGAGGCTGAAGGCAGCAGGAAAGCCTGCAGCCCCCAGGTCTGTGGGTGCTACGCAAGCGGTTCCCAAAGAGCTTTAGAACAAGGCCTAGTTTTCCCTACTGGGTCTTTGGGCAGGGGACACATCTCCAGCCGTATGGCCATTTTTTTGCCTAGCGCGGCGCCAAGTGGCAAAGGGTCATGTCAAGGCTGAAGGCAGCAGTAAAGACTGCAGCCCACAGGTCTGTGGGTCTACGCAAGTGGTTCCCTAAGAGCTTTAGAACAAGGCATAGTTTTCCCTGCTGGCTCCTTGGGCGTGGGACAATTCTCCAGCCATATGGCCATTTTTGTGCCTGGCACGGCGCCAAGTGGGAAAGGGTGGTGTGGAGGCTGAAGGCAGCAGGAAATCCCGCAGCCCCCAGGTCTGTGGGGCTACGCAAGCGGTTCCCAAAGAGCTTTAGAACAAGGCCTGGTTTTCCCTGCTGGCTCTTTGGGCGGGGGACCCACTTCCAGCCGTATGGCTCTTTTTGTGCCTGGTGTGGCACCAAGTGGGAAAGGGTGGTGTGGAGGCTGAAGGCAGCAGGAAAGAGCGCATCCCCAGGACTGTGGGGCTACGCAAGCGGTTCCCAAAGAGCTTTAGAAGAAGGCATAGTTTTCCCTGCTGGCTCCTTGGGCGGGGGACCCATCTCCAGCGGCATGACCATTATTGTGCCTGGAGCGACACCTAGTGGGAAAGCGTAGTATTGAGGCTGAAGGCAGCAGGAAAGCCTGCAGCCCCCAGGTCTGTGGGTGCTACGCAAGCGGTTGCCAAATAGCTTTAGAACAAGGCCTAGTTTTCCATGCTGGGTCTTTGAGCGGGGGACACATCTCCAGCCGTATGGCTGTTTTTGTGCCTGGCATGGCACCAAGTGGGAAAGGGTGGTGACGAGGCTGAAGGCAGCAGGAAAGCCCGCAGCCCCCAGGTCTGTGGGGCTACGCAAGCGCTTCCCAAAGAGCTTTAGAAGAAGGCATTGTTTTCCCTGCTGGCTCCTTGTGCGGGCGACCCATCTCCAGCTCTATGGCCATTTTTTTGCCTGGCGCGGCGCCAAGTGGGAAAGGGTGGTGTGGAGGCTGAAGGCTGCAGAAAAGCCTGCAGCCCCCAGGTCTGCGGGTCTACGCAAGCGGTTCCCAAAGAGCTTTAGAACAAGGCCTGGTTTTCCCTGCTGGCTCTTTGGGCGGGGGACCCACTTCCAGCCGTATGGCTCTTTTTGTGCCTGGTGTGGCACCAAGTGGGAAAGGGTGGTGTGGAGGCTGAAGGCAGCAGGAAAGCCCGCAGCCCCCAGGTCTGTGGGTCTACGCAAGCGGTTCCCAAAGAGCTTTAGAACAAGGCCTGGTTTTCCCTGCTGGTTCCTTGGGCGTGGGACCAATCTCCATCCGTATGGCCATTTTTGTGCCTAGCGCGGCGCCAAGTGGCAAAGGGTCATGTCAAGGCTGAAGGCAGCAGGAAAGCCCGTAGACCCCAGGTCTGTGGGTGTACGCAAGCGGTTCCCAAAGAGCTTTAGAACAAGGCCTAGTTTTTTCTGCTGGCTCCTTGGGTGAGGGACCTATCTTCAGCTGTATAGCCATTTTTGTGCCTGGCGCGGCACCAAGTGGGAAAGGGTGGTGTGGAGGCTGAAGGTAGCAGGAAAGAGCGCAGCCCCAGGTGTGTGGGGCTACGCAAGCGGTTCCCAAATAGCTTTAGAACAAGGCATAGTTTTCCCTGCTGGCTCCTTGGGCGGGGGACCTATCTTCAGCTGTATAGCCATTTTTGTGCCTGGCGCGACGCCAAGTGGGAAAGGGTGGTGTGGAGGCTGAAGTCAGCAGGAAAGCCCGCAGCCCCCAGGTCTGTGTGGCTACGCAAGCGGTTCCCAAAAAGCTTTAGAACAAGGCCTGGTTTTCCCTGCTGGTTCCTTGGGCGTGGGACCAATCTCCATCCGTATGGCCATTTTTTTGCCTGGCGCGGCGCCAAGTGGGAAAGCGTGGTGTCGAGGCTGAAGGCAGCAGGAAAGCTCGCAGCCCCAGGTCTGTGAGGCTACGCAAGCAGTGCCCTAAGAGCTTTAGAACAAGGCATAGTTTTCCCTTCTGGTTCCTTGGGCAGGGGACCATCTCCAGCCGTATGGCCATTTTTGTGCCTGGAGCGACACCTAGTGGGAAAGCGTAGTATTGAGGCTGAAGGCAGCAGGAAAGCCTGCAGCCCCCAGGTCTGTGGGTGCTACGCAAGCGGTTCCCAAAGAGCTTTAGAACAAGGCCTAGTTTTCCCTACTGGGTCTTTGGGCAGGGGACACATCTCCAGCCGTATGGCCATTTTTTTGCCTAGCGCGGCGCCAAGTGGCAAAGGGTCATGTCAAGGCTGAAGGCAGCAGTAAAGACTGCAGCCCACAGGTCTGTGGGTCTACGCAAGCGGTTCCCTAAGAGCTTTAGAACAAGGCATAGTTTTCCCTGCTGGCTCCTTGGGCGTGGGACAATTCTCCAGCCATATGGCCATTTTTGTGCCTGGCACGGCGCCAAGTGGGAAAGGGTGGTGTGGAGGCTGAAGGCAGCAGGAAATCCCGCAGCCCCCAGGTCTGTGGGGCTACGCAAGCGGTTCCCAAAGAGCTTTAGAACAAGGCCTGGTTTTCCCTGCTGGCTCTTTGGGCGGGGGACCCACTTCCAGCCGTATGGCTCTTTTTGTGCCTGGTGTGGCACCAAGTGGGAAAGGGTGGTGTGGAGGCTGAAGGCAGCAGGAAAGAGCGCATCCCCAGGACTGTGGGGCTACGCAAGCGGTTCCCAAAGAGCTTTAGAAGAAGGCATAGTTTTCCCTGCTGGCTCCTTGGGCGGGGGACCCATCTCCAGCGGCATGACCATTATTGTGCCTGGAGCGACACCTAGTGGGAAAGCGTAGTATTGAGGCTGTAGGCAGCAGGAAAGCCTGCAGCCCCCAGGTCTGTGGGTGCTACGCAAGCGGTTGCCAAATAGCTTTAGAACAAGGCCTAGTTTTCCATGCTGGGTCTTTGAGCGGGGGACACATCTCCAGCCGTATGGCTGTTTTTGTGCCTGGCATGGCACCAAGTGGGAAAGGGTGGTGACGAGGCTGAAGGCAGCAGGAAAGCCCGCAGCCCCCAGGTCTGTGGGGCTACGCAAGCGGTTCCCAAAGAGCTTTAGAAGAAGGCATTGTTTTCCCTGCTGGCTCCTTGGGCGGGGGACGCATCTCCAGCCATATGGCCATTTTTGTGCCTGGCGCGGCGCCAAGTGGGAAAGGGTGGTGTCGAGGCTGAAGGCTGCAGAAAAGCCTGCAGCCCCCAGGTCTGCGGGTCTACGCAAGCGGTTCCCAAAGAGCTTTAGAACAAGGCCTGGTTTTCCCTGCTGGCTCTTTGGGCGGGGGACCCACTTCCAGCCGTATGGCTCTTTTTGTGCCTGGTGTGGCACCAAGTGGGAAAGGGTGGTGTGGAGGCTGAAGGCAGCAGGAAAGAGCGCAGCCCCAGGTCTGTGGGGCTACGCAAGCGGTTCCCAAAGAGCTTTAGAAGAAGGCATAGTTTTCCCTGCTGGCTCCTTGGGCGGGGGACCCATCTCCAGCGGCATGAACATTATTGTGCCTGGAGCGACACCTAGTGGGAAAGCGTAGTATTGAGGCTGAAGGCAGCAGGAAAGCCTGCAGCCCCCAGGTCTGTGGGTGCTACGCAAGCGGTTGCCAAAGAGCTTTAGAACAAGGCCTAGTTTTCCATGCTGGGTCTTTGAGCGGGGGACACATCTCCAGCCGTATGGCTGTTTTTGTGCCTGGCGTGGCACCAAGTGGGAAAGAGTGGTGTGGAGGCTCAAGGCACCAGGAAAGCCCGCAGCCCCAAGGTCTGTGGGGCTACGCAAGAGGTTCCCAAATAGCTTTAGGACAAAGCCTATTTTTTTCTGCTGGCTCCTTGGGCGGGGGACCTATCTTCAGCTGTATAGCCATTTTTGTGCCTGGTGCGGCACCAAGTGGGAAAGGGTGGTGTCGAGGCTGAAGGCAGCAGGAAAGCCTGCAGCCCCCAGGTCTTTGGGGCTACGCAAGCGGTTCCCAAAGAGCTTTAGAACAAGGCCTGGTTTTCCCTGCTGGTTCCTTGGGCGTGGGACCAATCTCCATCCGTATGGCCATTTTTGTGCCTGGCGCGGCGCCAAGTGGGAAAGGGTGGTGTCGAGACTGAAGGCAGCAGGAAAGAGCGCAGCCCCAGGTCTGTGGGGCTACGCAAGCGGTGCCCTAAGAGCTTTAGAACAAGGCATAGTTTTCCTGCTGGTTCCTTGGGCGGGGGACCCATCTTCAGCCGTATGGCCATTTTTGTGCCTGGAGCGACACCTAGTGGGAAAGCGTAGTATTGAGGCTGAAGGCAGCAGGAAAGCCTCCAGCCCCCAGGTCTGTGGGTGCTACGCAAGCGGTTCCCAAAGAGCTTTGGAACAAGGCCTAGTTTTCCCTTCAGGGTCTTTGGGCAGGGGACACATCTCCAGCCGTATGGCCATTTTTGTGCCTGGCGTGGCGCTAAGTGGGAAAGGGTGGTGTGGAGGCTGAAGGCAGCAGAAAAGCCCGTAGACCCCAGGTCTGTGGGGCTACACAAGCAGTTCCCAAGGAGCTTTAGAACAAGGCATAGTTTTCCCTGCTGGGTCCTTGGGCGGGGGACAATTCTCCAGCCGTATGGCCATTTTTGTGCCTGGCGCGGCGCCAAGTGGGAAAGGGTGGTGTCGAGGCTGAAGGCAGCAGGAAAGCTAGCAGCCCCAGGTCTTGGGGCTACGCAAGCGGTTCCCAAAGAGCTTTAGAACAAGGCATAGTTTTCCCTGCTGGTTCCTTGGCGGGGGACCGATCTCCAGCCGTATGGCCATTTTTGTGCTTGTAGCGACACCTAGTGGGAAAGCGTAGTATTGAGGCTGAAGGCAGCAGGAAAGCCTGCAGCCCCCAGGTCTGTGGGTGCTACGCAAGCGGTTCCCAAAGAGCTTTAGAACAAGGGCTAGTTTTCCCTGCTGGCTCTTTGGGCGGTGAACCTACCTCGACCCGTATGCCCATTTTTGTGCCTGGCGTGGCGCCAATTGGGAAAGGTTAGTTTTGAGGCTGAAGGCAGCAGGAAAGCCTGCAGCCCCCAGGTCTGTGGGGCTACGCAAGAGGTTCCCAAATAGCTTTAGAACAAGGCCTAGTTTTTTCTGCTGGCTTCTTGGGAGGGGGACCTACCTTCAGCTGTATAGCCATTTTTGTGCCTGGCGCGGCACCAAGTGGGAAAGGGTGGTGTCAAGGCTGAAGGCAGCAGGAAAGCCTGCAGCCCCCAGGTCTGTGGGGCTACGCAAGTGATTCCCAAAGAGCTTTAGAACAAGGCCTAGTTTTCCCTGCTCGCTCCTTGGGCGGGGGACCCATCTCCAGCCCTATGGCCATTTTTGCTCCTGGCGCGGCGCCTAGTGGGAAATGGTGGTGTCGAGGCTGAAGGCAGCAGGAAAGCCCACAGTCCCCAGGTGTGTGGGGCTACGCAAGCGGTTCCCAAAGAGTTGTGGAAGAAGACATATTTTTCCATGCTGGCTCCTTGGGTGGGGGACCCATCTCCAGCCGTATGGCCATTTCTGTGCCTGGTGCGGCGCCAAGTGGGAAAGGGTGGTGTCGAGGCTGAAGGCAGCAGGAAAGCCCGCAGCCCCCAGGTCTGTGGGGCTACGCAAGCGGTTCCCAAGGAGCTTTAGAACAAGGCCTAGTATACCCTGCTGGCTCCTTGGGCGGGGGACCCATCTCCAGCCGTATGGCCATTATTGTGCCTGGCGCGGCGCCAAGTGGGAAAGGGTGGTGTGGAGGCTGAAGGCAGCAGGAAAGCTCGCAGCCCCAGGTCTGTGGGGCTACGCAAGCGGTGCCCTAAGAGCTTTAGAACAAGGCATAGTTTTCCATGCTGGTTCCTTGGGTGGGGGACCCATCTCCATCCGTATGGCCATTTTTGTGCCTGGAGCGACACCTAGTGGGAAAGCGTAGTATTGAGGCTGAAGGCAGCAGGAAAGCCTGCAGCCCCCAGGTCTGTGGGTGCTACGCAAGCGGTTCCCAAAGAGCTTTGGAACAAGGCCTAGTTTTCCCTGCTGGGTCCTTGGGCGGGGGACAATTCTCCAGCCGTATGGCCATTTTTGTGCCTGGCGTGGCGCTAAGTGGGAAAGGGTGGTGTGGAGGCTGAAGGCAGCAGAAAAGCCCGTAGACCCCAGGTCTGTGGGGCTACACAAGCAGTTCCCAAGGAGCTTTAGAACAAGGCATAGTTTTCCCTGCTGGGTCCTTGGGCGGGGGACAATTCTCCAGCCGTATGGCCATTTTTGTGCCTGGCGCGGCGCCAAGTGGGAAAGGGTGGTGTCGAGGCTGAAGGCAGCAGGAAAGCTAGCAGCCCCAGGTCTTGGGGCTACGCAAGCGGTTCCCAGAGAGCTTTAGAACAAGGCATAGTTTTCCCTGCTGGTTCCTTGGCGGGGGACCGATCTCCAGCCGTATGGCCATTTTTGTGCTTGTAGCGACACCTACTGGGAAAGCGTAGTATTGAGGCTGAAGGCAGCAGGAAAGCCTGTAGCCCCCAGGTCTGTGGGTGCTACGCAAGCGGTTCCCAAAGAGCTTTAGAACAAGGGCTAGTTTTCCCTGCTGGCTCCTTGTGCGGGGCACCTATCTCCAGCCGTATTGCCATTTCTGTGCCTGGCGCGGCGCCAAGTGGGAAAGGGTGTTTTTGAGGCTGAAGGCAGCAGGAAAGCCCGCAGCCACCAGGTCTGTGGGGCTACGCAAGTGATTCCCAAAGAGCTTTAGAACAAGGCATAGTTTTCCCTGCTGGCTCCTTGGGCGGGGGACCCGTCTC
Source organism: Chroicocephalus ridibundus (assembly GCF_963924245.1). Lineage (NCBI taxonomy): Eukaryota > Metazoa > Chordata > Aves > Charadriiformes > Laridae > Chroicocephalus > Chroicocephalus ridibundus. The sequence goes on from NW_026961540.1 coordinate 450,058, forward strand.
CAGCCGTATGGCCATTTTTGCTCCTGGCGCGGCGCCAAGTCGGAAAGGGTGGTGTGGAGGCTGAAAGCAGCAGGAAAGCCCGCAGCCCCCAGGTCTGTGGGGCTACGCAAGTGGTTCACAAAGAGCTTTAGAGCCAGGACCTTTTCTCCCTACACTGTCCATTGAGTTGTCCTCAAAACCAATATACATCCTGCTATATCTCCCACGTGGAAAGTGCCAGGAGGGAGAAGTGGGGATTATGTTTAAACTTTCTCGGAACTGCTTCAAATCAACTAGATATCTTTGTGCTGTAAATCTCCCAACAGCTAAACGCAAAAGCAGCAAACATCTCGCTGTATGTCCCACATCGAAAGTGCCAAGAGAGTGCTTGCTCTCCCTGTCTTTGAGTACTGTTTTCACTGTCCCGGTTACCTCTTTGCTAACATTCTCTTCAGAGCTGCAGTGAAAGCAGGAACCACGTGGAGAAGGCACCCACACTGAAAGTGCCTGGAGGGAACATTGGGGCTTCTTCTCAGTGTCTCTGACATAGGGTTTCACTGTCCCGGGAAAGTCTCTGCTAACACCGTGCAGAGCGCTGTGCCCAATATACAGAAACGTCTTGCGGTATCTCCTACAGGGAAAGTGCCAGGAGGGAATTGTGGAGCTTGTTCTCAGTGTCTCTGAGAATTGCTCTGATTATCTGTGTGACCTCTTTGCTAAGACTCTCCAGAGAGCCGTCCTCAAAACCAACACACATCTTGACATATCTCCCACATTGATCGCAGTGTCTCCAGAAATGGCATTCAAGGAGCCAGGACCTTTTCTCCCTACACTGTCCATTGAGTTGTCCTCAAAACCAATATACATCCTGCTATATCTCCCACGTGGAAAGTGCCATGAGGGAGAAGTGGAGATTATGTTTAGACTTTCTCGGAACTGCTTCAAATCAACTAGATATCTTTGTGCTGTAAATCTCCCAACAGCCAAACGCAAAAGCAGCAAACATCTCGCTGTATGTCCCACATCCAAAGTGCCAAGAGAGAGCTTGCTCTCCCTGCCTTTGAGTACTGTTTTCACTGTCCCGGTTACCTCTTTGCTAACATTCTCTTCAGAGCTGCAGTGAAAGCAGGAACCACGTGGAGAAGGCACCCACACTGAAAGTGCCTGGAGGGAACATTGGGGCTTCTTCTCAGTGTCTCTGACATAGGGTTTCACTGTCCCGGGAAAGTCTCTGCTAACACCCTGCAGAGCGCTGTGCCCAATATACAGAAACGTCTTGCGGTATCTCCTACAGGGAAAGTGCCAGGAGGGAATTGTGGAGCTTGTTCTCAGTGTCTCTGAGAATTGCTCTGATTATCTGTGTGACCTCTTTGCTAAGACTCTCCAGAGAGCCGTCCTCAAAACCAACACACATCTTGACATATCTCCCACATTGATCGCAGTGTCTCCAGAAACGGCATTCAAGGAGCCAGGACCTTTTCTCCCTACACTGTCCATTGAGTTGTCCTCAAAACCAATATACATCCTGCTGTATCTCCCACATGGAAAGTGCCAGGAGGGAGAAGTGGGGATTATGTTTAGACTTTCTCGGAACTGCTTCAAATCAACTAGATATCTTTGTGCTCTAAATCTCCCAACAGCCAAACGCAAAAGCAGCAAACATCTCGCTGTATGTCCCACATCCAAAGTGCCAAGAGAGAGCTTGCTCTCCCTGTCTTTGAGTACTGTTTTCACTGTCCCGGTTACCTCTTTGCTAACATTCTCTTCAGAGCTGCAGTGAAAGCAGGAACCACGTGGAGAAGGCACCCACACTGAAAGTGCCTGGAGGGAACATTGGGGCTTCTTCTCAGTGTCTCTGACATAGGGTTTCACTGTCCCGGGAAAGTCTCTGCTAACACCGTGCAGAGCGCTGTGCCCAATATACAGAAACGTCTTGCGGTATCTCCTACAGGGAAAGTGCCAGGAGGGAATTGTCGAGCTTGTTCTCAGTGCCTCTGAGAATTGCTCTGATTATCTGTGTGACCTCTTTGCTAAGACTCTCCAGAGTGACGTCCTCAAAACAAACACACATCTTGACATATCTCCCACATTGATCGCAGTGTCTCCAGAAACGGCATTCAAGGAGCCAGGACCTTTTCTCCCTACACTGTCCATTGAGTTGTCCTCAAAACCAATATACATCCTGCTATATCTCCCACGTGGAAAGTGCCAGGAGGGAGAAGTGGGGATTATGTTTAAACTTTCTCGGAACTGCTTCAAATCAACTAGATATCTTTGTGCTGTAAATCTCCCAACAGCTAAACGCAAAAGCAGCAAACATCTCGCTGTATGTCCCACATCGAAAGTGCCAAGAGAGTGCTTGCTCTCCCTGTCTTTGAGTACTGTTTTCACTGTCCCGGTTACCTCTTTGCTAACATTCTCTTCAGAGCTGCAGTGAAAGCAGGAACCACGTGGAGAAGGCACCCACACTGAAAGTGCCTGGAGGGAACATTGGGGCTTCTTCTCAGTGTCTCTGACATAGGGTTTCACTGTCCCGGGAAAGTCTCTGCTAACACCGTGCAGAGCGCTGTGCCCAATATACAGAAACGTCTTGCGGTATCTCCTACAGGGAAAGTGCCAGGAGGGAATTGTCGAGCTTGTTCTCAGTGTCTCTGAGAATTGCTCTGATTATCTGTGTGACCTCTTTGCTAAGACTCTCCAGAGAGCCGTCCTCAAAACCAACACACATCTTGACATATCTCCCACATTGATCGCAGTGTCTCCAGAAACGGCATTCAAGGAGCCAGGACCTTTTCTCCCTACACTGTCCATTGAGTTGTCCTCAAAACCAATATACATCCTGCTATATCTCCCACGTGGAAAGTGCCAGGAGGGAGAAGTGGGGATTATGTTTAGACTTTCTCGGAACTGCTTCAAATCAACTAGATATCTTTGTGCTGCAAATCTCCCAACAGCCAAACGCAAAAGCAGCAAACATCTCGCTGTATGTCCCACATCCAAAGTGCCAAGAGAGAGCTTGCTCTCCCTGTCTTTGAGTACTGTTTTCACTGTCCCGTTTACCTCTTTGCTAACATTCTCTTCAGAGCTGCAGTGAAAGCAGGAACCACGTGGAGAAGGCACCCACACTGAAAGTGCCTGGAGGGAACATTGGGGCTTCTTCTCAGTGTCTCTGACATAGGGTTTCACTGTCCCGGGAAAGTCTCTGCTAACACCGTGCAGAGCGCTGTGCCCAATATACAGAAACGTCTTGCGGTATCTCCTACAGGGAAAGTGCCAGGAGGGAATTGTCGAGCTTGTTCTCAGTGTCTCTGAGAATTGCTCTGATTATCTGTGTGACCTCTTTGCTAAGACTCTCCAGAGAGCCGTCCTCAAAACCAACACACATCTTGACATATCTCCCACATTGATCGCAGTGTCTCCAGAAACGGCATTCAAGGAGCCAGGACCTTTTCTCCCTACACTGTCCATTGAGTTGTCCTCAAAACCAATATACATCCTGCTATATCTCCCACGTGGAAAGTGCCAGGAGGGAGAAGTGGGGATTATGTTTAGACTTTCTCGGAACTGCTTCAAATCAACTAGATATCTTTGTGCTGTAATTCTCCCAACAGCCAAACGCAAAAGCAGCAAACATCTCGCTGTATGTCCCACATCCAAAGTGCCAAGAGAGAGCTTGCTCTCCCTGTCTTTGAGTACTGTTTTCACTGTCCCGGTTACCTCTTTGCTAACATTCTCTTCAGAGCTGCAGTGAAAGCAGGAACCACGTGGAGAAGGCACCCACACTGAAAGTGCCTGGAGGGAACATTGGGGCTTCTTCTCAGTGTCTCTGACATAGGGTTTCACTGTCCCGGGAAAGTCTCTGCTAACACCGTGCAGAGCGCTGTGCCCAATATACAGAAACGTCTTGCGGTATCTCCTACAGGGAAAGTGCCAGGAGGGAATTGTGGAGCTTGTTCTCAGTGTCTCTGAGAATTGCTCTGATTATCTGTGTGACCTCTTTGCTAAGACTCTCCAGAGAGCCGTCCTCAAAACCAACACACATCTTGACATATCTCCCACATTGATCGCAGTGTCTCCAGAAACGGCATTCAAGGAGCCAGGACCTGTTCTCCCTACACTGTCCATTGAGTTGTCCTCAAAACCAATATACATCCTGCTGTATCTCCCACATGGAAAGTGCCAGGAGGGAGAAGTGGGGATTATGTTTAGACTTTCTCGGAACTGCTTCAAATCAACTAGATATCTTTGTGCTGTAAATCTCCCAACAGCCAAACGCAAAAGCAGCAAACATCTCGCTGTATGTCCCACATCCAAAGTGCCAAGAGAGAGCTTGCTCTCCCTGTCTTTGAGTACTGTTTTCACTGTCCCGGTTACCTCTTTGCTAACATTCTCTTCAGAGCTGCAGTGAAAGCAGGAACCACGTGGAGAAGGCACCCACACTGAAAGTGCCTGGAGGGAACATTGGGGCTTCTTCTCAGTGTCTCTGACATAGGGTTTCACTGTCCCGGGAAAGTCTCTGCTAACACCGTGCAGAGCGCTGTGCCCAATATACAGAAACGTCTTGCGGTATCTCCTACAGGGAAAGTGCCAGGAGGGAATTGTGGAGCTTGTTCTCAGTGTCTCTGAGAATTGCTCTGATTATCTGTGTGACCTCTTTGCTAAGACTCTCCAGAGAGCCGTCCTCAAAACCAACACACATCTTGACATATCTCCCACATTGATCGCAGTGTCTCCAGAAACGGCATTCAAGGAGCCAGGACCTGTTCTCCCTACACTGTCCATTGAGTTGTCCTCAAAACCAATATACATCCTGCTGTATCTCCCACATGGAAAGTGCCAGGAGGGAGAAGTGGGGATTATGTTTAGACTTTCTCGGAACTGCTTCAAATCAACTAGATATCTTTGTGCTGTAATTCTCCCAACAGCCAAACGCAAAAGCAGCAAACATCTCGCTGTATGTCCCACATCCAAAGTGCCAAGAGAGAGCTTGCTCTCCCTGTCTTTGAGTACTGTTTTCACTGTCCCGGTTACCTCTTTGCTAACATTCTCTTCAGAGCTGCAGTGAAAGCAGGAACCACGTGGAGAAGGCACCCACACTGAAAGTGCCTGGAGGGAACATTGGGGCTTCTTCTCAGTGTCTCTGACATAGGGTTTCACTGTCCCGGGAAAGTCTCTGCTAACACCGTGCAGAGCGCTGTGCCCAATATACAGAAACGTCTTGCGGTATCTCCTACAGGGAAAGTGCCAGGAGGGAATTGTGGAGCTTGTTCTCAGTGTCTCTGAGAATTGCTCTGATTATCTGTGTGACCTCTTTGCTAAGACTCTCCAGAGAGCCGTCCTCAAAACCAACACACATCTTGACATATCTCCCACATTGATCGCAGTGTCTCCAGAAACGGCATTCAAGGAGCCAGGACCTGTTCTCCCTACACTGTCCATTGAGTTGTCCTCAAAACCAATATACATCCTGCTGTATCTCCCACATGGAAAGTGCCAGGAGGGAGAAGTGGGGATTATGTTTAGACTTTCTCGGAACTGCTTCAAATCAACTAGATATCTTTGTGCTGTAAATCTCCCAACAGCCAAACGCAAAAGCAGCAAACATCTCGCTGTATGTCCCACATCCAAAGTGCCAAGAGAGAGCTTGCTCTCCCTGTCTTTGAGTACTGTTTTCACTGTCCCGGTTACCTCTTTGCTAACATTCTCTTCAGAGCTGCAGTGAAAGCAGGAACCACGTGGAGAAGGCACCCACACTGAAAGTGCCTGGAGGGAACATTGGGGCTTCTTCTCAGTGTCTCTGACATAGGGTTTCACTGTCCCGGGAAAGTCTCTGCTAACACCGTGCAGAGCGCTGTGCCCAATATACAGAAACGTCTTGCGGTATCTCCTACAGGGAAAGTGCCAGGAGGGAATTGTCGAGCTTGTTCTCAGTGTCTCTGAGAATTGCTCTGATTATCTGTGTGACCTCTTTGCTAAGACTCTCCAGAGTGACGTCCTCAAAACAAACACACATCTTGACATATCTCCCACATTGATCGCAGTGTCTCCAGAAACGGCATTCAAGGAGCCAGGACCTTTTCTCCCTACACTGTCCATTGAGTTGTCCTCAAAACCAATATACATCCTGCTGTATCTCCCACATGGAAAGTGCCAGGAGGGAGAAGTGGGGATTATGTTTAGACTTTCTCGGAACTGCTTCAAATCAACTAGATATCTTTGTGCTGTAAATCTCCCAACAGCCAAACGCAAAAGCAGCAAACATCTCGCTGTATGTCCCACATCCAAAGTGCCAAGAGAGAGCTTGCTCTCCCTGATTTGAGTACTGTTTTCACTGTCCCGGTTACCTCTTTGCTAACATTCTCTTCAGAGCTGCAGTGAAAGCAGGAACCACGTGGAGAAGGCACCCACACTGAAAGTGCCTGGAGGGAACATTGGGGCTTCTTCTCAGTGTCTCTGACATAGGGTTTCACTGTCCCGGGAAAGTCTCTGCTAACACCCTGCAGAGCGCTGTGCCCAATATACAGAAACGTCTTGCGGTATCTCCTACAGGGAAAGTGCCAGGAGGGAATTGTGGAGCTTGTTCTCAGTGTCTCTGAGAATTGCTCTGATTATCTGTGTGACCTCTTTGCTAAGACTCTCCAGAGAGCCGTCCTCAAAACCAACACACATCTTGACATATCTCCCACATTGATCGCAGTGTCTCCAGAAACGGCATTCAAGGAGCCAGGACCTTTTCTCCCTACACTGTCCATTGAGTTGTCCTCAAAACCAATATACATCCTGCTGTATCTCCCACATGGAAAGTGCCAGGAGGGAGAAGTGGGGATTATGTTTAGACTTTCTCGGAACTGCTTCAAATCAACTAGATATCTTTGTGCTGTAAATCGCCCAACAGCCAAACGCAAAAGCAGCAAACATCTCGCTGTATGTCCCACATCCAAAGTGCCAAGAGAGAGCTTGCTCTCCCTGTCTTTGAGTACTGTTTTCACTGTCCCGGTTACCTCTTTGCTAACATTCTCTTCAGAGCTGCAGTGAAAGCAGGAACCACGTGGAGAAGGCACCCACACTGAAAGTGCCTGGAGGGAACATTGGGGCTTCTTCTCAGTGTCTCTGACATAGGGTTTCACTGTCCCGGGAAAGTCTCTGCTAACACCGCGCAGAGCGCTGTGCCCAATATACAGAAACGTCTTGCGGTATCTCCTACAGGGAAAGTGCCAGGAGGGAATTGTGGAGCTTGTTCTCAGTGTCTCTGAGAATTGCTCTGATTATCTGTGTGACCTCTTTGCTAAGACTCTCCAGAGAGCCGTCCTCAAAACCAACACACATCTTGACATATCTCCCACATTGATCGCAGTGTCTCCAGAAACGGCATTCAAGGAGCCAGGACGTTTTCTCCCTACACTGTCCATTGAGTTGTCCTCAAAACCAATATACATCCTGCTGTATCTCCCACATGGAAAGTGCCAGGAGGGAGAAGTGGGGATTATGTTTAGACTTTCTCGGAACTGCTTCAAATCAACTAGATATCTTTGTGCTGTAAATCGCCCAACAGCCAAACGCAAAAGCAGCAAACATCTCGCTGTATGTCCCACATCCAAAGTGCCAAGAGAGAGCTTGCTCTCCCTGTCTTTGAGTACTGTTTTCACTGTCCCGGTTACCTCTTGGCTAACATTCTCTTCAGAGCTGCAGTGAAAGCAGGAACCACGTGGAGAAGGCACCCACACTGAAAGTGCCTGGAGGGAACATTGGGGCTTCTTCTCAGTGTCTCTGACATAGGGTTTCACTGTCCCGGGAAAGTCTCTGCTAACACCGTGCAGAGCGCTGTGCCCAATATACAGAAACGTCTTGCGGTATCTCCTACAGGGAAAGTGCCAGGAGGGAATTGTGGAGCTTGTTCTCAGTGTCTCTGAGAATTGCTCTGATTATCTGTGTGACCTCTTTGCTAAGACTCTCCAGAGAGCCGTCCTCAAAACCAACACACATCTTGACATATCTCCCACATTGATCGCAGTGTCTCCAGAAACGGCATTCAAGGAGCCAGGACCTTTTCTCCCTACACTGTCCATTGAGTTGTCCTCAAAACCAATATACATCCTGCTGTATCTCCCACATGGAAAGTGCCAGGAGGGAGAAGTGGGGATTATGTTTAGACTTTCTCGGAACTGCTTCAAATCAACTAGATATCTTTGTGCTGTAAATCGCCCAACAGCCAAACGCAAAAGCAGCAAACATCTCGCTGTATGTCCCACATCCAAAGTGCCAAGAGAGAGCTTGCTCTCCCTGTCTTTGAGTACTGTTTTCACTGTCCCGGTTACCTCTTTGCTAACATTCTCTTCAGAGCTGCAGTGAAAGCAGGAACCACGTGGAGAAGGCACCCACACTGAAAGTGCCTGGAGGGAACATTGGGGCTTCTTCTCAGTGTCTCTGACATAGGGTTTCACTGTCCCGGGAAAGTCTCTGCTAACACCGCGCAGAGCGCTGTGCCCAATATACAGAAACGTCTTGCGGTATCTCCTACAGGGAAAGTGCCAGGAGGGAATTGTGGAGCTTGTTCTCAGTGTCTCTGAGAATTGCTCTGATTATCTGTGTGACCTCTTTGCTAAGACTCTCCAGAGAGCCGTCCTCAAAACCAACACACATCTTGACATATCTCCCACATTGATCGCAGTGTCTCCAGAAACGGCATTCAAGGAGCCAGGACCTTTTCTCCCTACACTGTCCATTGAGTTGTCCTCAAAACCAATATACATCCTGCTGTATCTCCCACATGGAAAGTGCCAGGAGGGAGAAGTGGGGATTATGTTTAGACTTTCTCGGAACTGCTTCAAATCAACTAGATATCTTTGTGCTGTAAATCGCCCAACAGCCAAACGCAAAAGCAGCAAACATCTCGCTGTATGTCCCACATCCAAAGTGCCAAGAGAGAGCTTGCTCTCCCTGTCTTTGAGTACTGTTTTCACTGTCCCGGTTACCTCTTGGCTAACATTTTCTTCAGAGCTGCAGTGAAAGCAGGAACCACGTGGAGAAGGCACCCACACTGAAAGTGCCTGGAGGGAACATTGGGGCTTCTTCTCAGTGTCTCTGACATAGGGTTTCACTGTCCCGGGAAAGTCTCTGCTAACACCGTGCAGAGCGCTGTGCCCAATATACAGAAACGTCTTGCGGTATCTCCTACAGGGAAAGTGCCAGGAGGGAATTGTGGAGCTTGTTCTCAGTGTCTCTGAGAATTGCTCTGATTATCCCTGTGACCTCTTTGCTAAGACTCTCCAGAGAGCCGTCCTCAAAACCAACACACATCTTGACATATCTCCCACATTGATCGCAGTGTCTCCAGAAATGGCATTCAAGGAGCCAGGACCTTTTCTCCCTACACTGTCCATTGAGTTGTCCTCAAAACCAATATACATCCTGCTATATCTCCCACATGGAAAGTGCCAGGAGGGAGAAGTGGGGATTATGTTTAGACTTTCTCGGAACTGCTTCAAATCAACTAGATATCTTTGTGCTGTAAATCTCCCAACAGCCAAAGGCAAAAGCAGCAAACATCTCGCTGTATGTCCCACATCCAAAGTGCCAAGAGAGAGCTTGCTCTCCCTGTCTTTGAGTACTGTTTTCACTGTCCCGGTTACCTCTTGGCTAACATTCTCTTCAGAGCTGCAGTGAAAGCAGGAACCACGTGGAGAAGGCACCCACACTGAAAGTGCCTGGAGGGAACATTGGGGCTTCTTCTCAGTGTCTCTGACATAGGGTTTCACTGTCCCGGGAAAGTCTCTGCTAACACCGTGCAGAGCGCTGTGCCCAATATACAGAAACGTCTTGCGGTATCTCCTACAGGGAAAGTGCCAGGAGGGAATTGTCGAGCTTGTTCTCAGTGTCTCTGAGAATTGCTCTGATTATCTGTGTGACCTCTTTGCTAAGACTCTCCAGAGAGCCGTCCTCAAAACCAACACACATCTTGACATATCTCCCACATTGATCGCAGTGTCTCCAGAAACGGCATTCAAGGAGCCAGGACCTTTTCTCCCTACACTGTCCATTGAGTTGTCCTCAAAACCAATATACATCCTGCTGTATCTCCCACGTGGAAAGTGCCAGGAGAGAGAAGTGGGGATTATGTTTAGACTTTCTCGGAACTGCTTCAAATCAACTAGATATCTTTGTGCTGTAAATCTCCCAACAGCCAAACGCAAAAGCAGCAAACATCTCGCTGTATGTCCCACATCCAAAGTGCCAAGAGAGAGCTTGCTCTCCCTGTCTTTGAGTACTGTTTTCACTGTCCCGGTTACCTCTTTGCTAACATTCTCTTCAGAGCTGCAGTGAAAGCAGGAACCACGTGGAGAAGGCACCCACACTGAAAGTGCCTGGAGGGAACATTGGGGCTTCTTCTCAGTGTCTCTGACATAGGGTTTCACTGTCCCGGGAAAGTCTCTGCTAACACCCTGCAGAGCGCTGTGCCCAATATACAGAAACGTCTTGCGGTATCTCCTACAGGGAAAGTGCCAGGAGGGAATTGTCGAGCTTGTTCTCAGTGTCTCTGAGAATTGCTCTGATTATCTGTGTGACCTCTTTGCTAAGACTCTCCAGAGAGCCGTCCTCAAAACCAACACACATCTTGACATATCTCCCACATTGATCGCAGTGTCTCCAGAAACGGCATTCAAGGAGCCAGGACCTTTTCTCCCTACACTGTCCATTGAGTTGTCCTCAAAACCAATATACATCCTGCTGTATCTCCCACATGGAAAGTGCCAGGAGGGAGAAGTGGGGATTATGTTTAGACTTTCTCGGAACTGCTTCAAATCAACTAGATATCTTTGTGCTGTAAATCTCCCAACAGCCAAAGGCAAAAGCAGCAAACATCTCGCTGTATGTCCCACATCCAAAGTGCCAAGAGAGAGCTTGCTCTCCCTGTCTTTGAGTACTGTTTTCACTGTCCCGGTTACCTCTTGGCTAACATTCTCTTCAGAGCTGCAGTGAAAGCAGGAACCACGTGGAGAAGGCACCCACACTGAAAGTGCCTGGAGGGAACATTGGGGCTTCTTCTCAGTGTCTCTGACATAGGGTTTCACTGTCCCGGGAAAGTCTCTGCTAACACCGTGCAGAGCGCTGTGCCCAATATACAGAAACGTCTTGCGGTATCTCCTACAGGGAAAGTGCCAGGAGGGAATTGTCGAGCTTGTTCTCAGTGTCTCTGAGAATTGCTCTGATTATCCCTGTGACCTCTTTGCTAAGACTCTCCAGAGAGCCGTCCTCAAAACCAACACACATCTTGACATATCTCCCACATTGATTGCAGTGTCTCCAGAAACGGCATTCAAGGAGCCAGGACCTTTTCTCCCTACACTGTCCATTGAGTTGTCCTCAAAACCAATATACATCCTGCTGTATCTCCCACATGGAAAGTGCCAGGAGGGAGAAGTGGGGATTATGTTTAGACTTTCTCGGAACTGCTTCAAATCAACTAGATATCTTTGTGCTGTAAATCTCCCAACAGCCAAAGGCAAAAGCAGCAAACATCTCGCTGTATGTCCCACATCCAAAGTGCCAAGAGAGAGCTTGCTCTCCCTGTCTTTGAGTACTGTTTTCACTGTCCCGGTTACCTCTTGGCTAACATTCTCTTCAGAGCTGCAGTGAAAGCAGGAACCACGTGGAGAAGGCACCCACACTGAAAGTGCCTGGAGGGAACATTGGGGCTTCTTCTCAGTGTCTCTGACATAGGGTTTCACTGTCCCGGGAAAGTCTCTGCTAACACCGTGCAGAGCGCTGTGCCCAATATACAGAAACGTCTTGCGGTATCTCCTACAGGGAAAGTGCCAGGAGGGAATTGTCGAGCTTGTTCTCAGTGTCTCTGAGAATTGCTCTGATTATCTGTGTGACCTCTTTGCTAAGACTCTCCAGAGAGCCGTCCTCAAAACCAACACACATCTTGACATATCTCCCACATTGATCGCAGTGTCTCCAGAAACGGCATTCAAGGAGCCAGGACCTTTTCTCCCTACACTGTCCATTGAGTTGTCCTCAAAACCAATATACATCCTGCTGTATCTCCCACGTGGAAAGTGCCAGGAGGGAGAAGTGGGGATTATGTTTAGACTTTCTCGGAACTGCTTCAAATCAACTAGATATCTTTGTGCTGTAAATCTCCCAACAGCCAAACGCAAAAGCAGCAAACATCTCGCTGTATGTCCCACATCCAAAGTGCCAAGAGAGAGCTTGCTCTCCCTGTCTTTGAGTACTGTTTTCACTGTCCCGGTTACCTCTTTGCTAACATTCTCTTCAGAGCTGCAGTGAAAGCAGGAACCACGTGGAGAAGGCACCCACACTGAAAGTGCCTGGAGGGAACATTGGGGCTTCTTCTCAGTGTCTCTGACATAGGGTTTCACTGTCCCGGGAAAGTCTCTGCTAACACCGCGCAGAGCGCTGTGCCCAATATACAGAAACGTCTTGCGGTATCTCCTACAGGGAAAGTGCCAGGAGGGAATTGTGGAGCTTGTTCTCAGTGTCTCTGAGAATTGCTCTGATTATCCCTGTGACCTCTTTGCTAAGACTCTCCAGAGAGCCGTCCTCAAAACCAACACACATCTTGACATATCTCCCACATTGATTGCAGTGTCTCCAGAAACGGCATTCAAGGAGCCAGGACCTTTTCTCCCTACACTGTCCATTGAGTTGTCCTCAAAACCAATATACATCCTGCTGTATCTCCCACATGGAAAGTGCCAGGAGGGAGAAGTGGGGATTATGTTTAGACTTTCTCGGAACTGCTTCAAATCAACTAGATATCTTTGTGCTGTAAATCGCCCAACAGCCAAACGCAAAAGCAGCAAACATCTCGCTGTATGTCCCACATCCAAAGTGCCAAGAGAGAGCTTGCTCTCCCTGTCTTTGAGTACTGTTTTCACTGTCCCGGTTACCTCTTTGCTAACATTCTCTTCAGAGCTGCAGTGAAAGCAGGAACCACGTGGAGAAGGCACCCACACTGAAAGTGCCTGGAGGGAACATTGGGGCTTCTTCTCAGTGTCTCTGACATAGGGTTTCACTGTCCCGGGAAAGTCTCTGCTAACACCGTGCAGAGCGCTGTGCCCAATATACAGAAACGTCTTGCGGTATCTCCTACAGGGAAAGTGCCAGGAGGGAATTGTGGAGCTTGTTCTCAGTGTCTCTGAGAATTGCTCTGATTATCTGTGTGACCTCTTTGCTAAGACTCTCCAGAGAGCCGTCCTCAAAACCAACACACATCTTGACATATCTCCCACATTGATCGCAGTGTCTCCAGAAACGGCATTCAAGGAGCCAGGACGTTTTCTCCCTACACTGTCCATTGAGTTGTCCTCAAAACCAATATACATCCTGCTGTATCTCCCACATGAAAAGTGCCAGGAGGGAGAAGTGGGGATTATGTTTAGACTTTCTCGGAACTGCTTCAAATCAACTAGATATCTTTGTGCTGTAAATCGCCCAACAGCCAAACGCAAAAGCAGCAAACATCTCGCTGTATGTCCCACATCCAAAGTGCCAAGAGAGAGCTTGCTCTCCCTGTCTTTGAGTACTGTTTTCACTGTCCCGGTTACCTCTTGGCTAACATTCTCTTCAGAGCTGCAGTGAAAGCAGGAACCACGTGGAGAAGGCACCCACACTGAAAGTGCCTGGAGGGAACATTGGGGCTTCTTCTCAGTGTCTCTGACATAGGGTTTCACTGTCCCGGGAAAGTCTCTGCTAACACCGCGCAGAGCGCTGTGCCCAATATACAGAAACGTCTTGCGGTATCTCCTACAGGGAAAGTGCCAGGAGGGAATTGTGGAGCTTGTTCTCAGTGTCTCTGAGAATTGCTCTGATTATCCCTGTGACCTCTTTGCTAAGACTCTCCAGAGAGCCGTCCTCAAAACCAACACACATCTTGACATATCTCCCACATTGATCGCAGTGTCTCCAGAAACGGCATTCAAGGAGCCAGGACCTTTTCTCCCTACACTGTCCATTGAGTTGTCCTCAAAACCAATATACATCCTGCTGTATCTCCCACATGGAAAGTGCCAGGAGGGAGAAGTGGGGATTATGTTTAGACTTTCTCGGAACTGCTTCAAATCAACTAGATATCTTTGTGCTGTAAATCTCCCAACAGCCAAACGCAAAAGCAGCAAACATCTCGCTGTATGTCCCACATCCAAAGTGCCAAGAGAGAGCTTGCTCTCCCTGTCTTTGAGTACTGTTTTCACTGTCCCGGTTACCTCTTGGCTAACATTCTCTTCAGAGCTGCAGTGAAAGCAGGAACCACGTGGAGAAGGCACCCACACTGAAAGTGCCTGGAGGGAACATTGGGGCTTCTTCTCAGTGTCTCTGACATAGGGTTTCACTGTCCCGGGAAAGTCTCTGCTAACACCGTGCAGAGCGCTGTGCCCAATATACAGAAACGTCTTGCGGTATCTCCTACAGGGAAAGTGCCAGGAGGGAATTGTGGAGCTTGTTCTCAGTGTCTCTGAGAATTGCTCTGATTATCCCTGTGACCTCTTTGCTAAGACTCTCCAGAGAGCCGTCCTCAAAACCAACACACATCTTGACATATCTCCCACATTGATTGCAGTGTCTCCAGAAACGGCATTCAAGGAGCCAGGACCTTTTCTCCCTACACTGTCCATTGAGTTGTCCTCAAAACCAATATACATCCTGCTGTATCTCCCACATGGAAAGTGCCAGGAGGGAGAAGTGGGGATTATGTTTAGACTTTCTCGGAACTGCTTCAAATCAACTAGATATCTTTGTGCTGTAAATCGCCCAACAGCCAAACGCAAAAGCAGCAAACATCTTGCTGTATGTCCCACATCCAAAGTGCCAAGAGAGAGCTTGCTCTCCCTGTCTTTGAGTACTGTTTTCACTGTCCCGGTTACCTCTTGGCTAACATTCTCTTCAGAGCTGCAGTGAAAGCAGGAACCACGTGGAGAAGGCACCCACACTGAAAGTGCCTGGAGGGAACATTGGGGCTTCTTCTCAGTGTCTCTGACATAGGGTTTCACTGTCCCGGGAAAGTCTCTGCTAACACCGTGCAGAGCGCTGTGCCCAATATACAGAAACGTCTTGCGGTATCTCCTACAGGGAAAGTGCCAGGAGGGAATTGTCGAGCTTGTTCTCAGTGTCTCTGAGAATTGCTCTGATTATCCCTGTGACCTCTTTGCTAAGACTCTCCAGAGAGCCGTCCTCAAAACCAACACACATCTTGACATATCTCCCACATTGATCGCAGTGTCTCCAGAAACGGCATTCAAGGAGCCAGGACCTTTTCTCCCTACACTGTCCATTGAGTTGTCCTCAAAACCAATATACATCCTGCTATATCTCCCACATGGAAAGTGCCAGGAGGGAGAAGTGGGGATTATGTTTAGACTTTCTCGGAACTGCTTCAAATCAACTAGATATCTTTGTGCTGTAAATCTCCCAACAGCCAAACGCAAAAGCAGCAAACATCTCGCTGTATGTCCCACATCCAAAGTGCCAAGAGAGAGCTTGCTCTCCCTGTCTTTGAGTACTGTTTTCACTGTCCCGGTTACCTCTTTGCTAACATTCTCTTCAGAGCTGCAGTGAAAGCAGGAACCACGTGGAGAAGGCACCCACACTGAAAGTGCCTGGAGGGAACATTGGGGCTTCTTCTCAGTGTCTCTGACATAGGGTTTCACTGTCCCGGGAAAGTCTCTGCTAACACCGTGCAGAGCGCTGTGCCCAATATACAGAAACGTCTTGCGGTATCTCCTACAGGGAAAGTGCCAGGAGGGAATTGTGGAGCTTGTTCTCAGTGTCTCTGAGAATTGCTCTGATTATCTGTGTGACCTCTTTGCTAAGACTCTCCAGAGAGCCGTCCTCAAAACCAACACACATCTTGACATATCTCCCACATTGATCGCAGTGTCTCCAGAAACGGCATTCAAGGAGCCAGGACCTGTTCTCCCTACACTGTCCATTGAGTTGTCCTCAAAACCAATATACATCCTGCTGTATCTCCCACATGGAAAGTGCCAGGAGGGAGAAGTGGGGATTATGTTTAGACTTTCTCGGAACTGCTTCAAATCAACTAGATATCTTTGTGCTGTAAATCTCCCAACAGCCAAAGGCAAAAGCAGCAAACATCTCGCTGTATGTCCCACATCCAAAGTGCCAAGAGAGAGCTTGCTCTCCCTGTCTTTGAGTACTGTTTTCACTGTCCCGGTTACCTCTTGGCTAACATTCTCTTCAGAGCTGCAGTGAAAGCAGGAACCACGTGGAGAAGGCACCCACACTGAAAGTGCCTGGAGGGAACATTGGGGCTTCTTCTCAGTGTCTCTGACATAGGGTTTCACTGTCCCGGGAAAGTCTCTGCTAACACCGTGCAGAGCGCTGTGCCCAATATACAGAAACGTCTTGCGGTATCTCCTACAGGGAAAGTGCCAGGAGGGAATTGTCGAGCTTGTTCTCAGTGTCTCTGAGAATTGCTCTGATTATCCCTGTGACCTCTTTGCTAAGACTCTCCAGAGAGCCGTCCTCAAAACCAACACACATCTTGACATATCTCCCACATTGATTGCAGTGTCTCCAGAAACGGCATTCAAGGAGCCAGGACCTTTTCTCCCTACACTGTCCATTGAGTTGTCCTCAAAACCAATATACATCCTGCTGTATCTCCCACATGGAAAGTGCCAGGAGGGAGAAGTGGGGATTATGTTTAGACTTTCTCGGAACTGCTTCAAATCAACTAGATATCTTTGTGCTGTAAATCTCCCAACAGCCAAAGGCAAAAGCAGCAAACATCTCGCTGTATGTCCCACATCCAAAGTGCCAAGAGAGAGCTTGCTCTCCCTGTCTTTGAGTACTGTTTTCACTGTCCCGGTTACCTCTTGGCTAACATTCTCTTCAGAGCTGCAGTGAAAGCAGGAACCACGTGGAGAAGGCACCCACACTGAAAGTGCCTGGAGGGAACATTGGGGCTTCTTCTCAGTGTCTCTGACATAGGGTTTCACTGTCCCGGGAAAGTCTCTGCTAACACCGTGCAGAGCGCTGTGCCCAATATACAGAAACGTCTTGCGGTATCTCCTACAGGGAAAGTGCCAGGAGGGAATTGTCGAGCTTGTTCTCAGTGTCTCTGAGAATTGCTCTGATTATCTGTGTGACCTCTTTGCTAAGACTCTCCAGAGAGCCGTCCTCAAAACCAACACACATCTTGACATATCTCCCACATTGATCGCAGTGTCTCCAGAAACGGCATTCAAGGAGCCAGGACCTTTTCTCCCTACACTGTCCATTGAGTTGTCCTCAAAACCAATATACATCCTGCTGTATCTCCCACGTGGAAAGTGCCAGGAGGGAGAAGTGGGGATTATGTTTAGACTTTCTCGGAACTGCTTCAAATCAACTAGATATCTTTGTGCTGTAAATCTCCCAACAGCCAAACGCAAAAGCAGCAAACATCTCGCTGTATGTCCCACATCCAAAGTGCCAAGAGAGAGCTTGCTCTCCCTGTCTTTGAGTACTGTTTTCACTGTCCCGGTTACCTCTTTGCTAACATTCTCTTCAGAGCTGCAGTGAAAGCAGGAACCACGTGGAGAAGGCACCCACACTGAAAGTGCCTGGAGGGAACATTGGGGCTTCTTCTCAGTGTCTCTGACATAGGGTTTCACTGTCCCGGGAAAGTCTCTGCTAACACCGCGCAGAGCGCTGTGCCCAATATACAGAAACGTCTTGCGGTATCTCCTACAGGGAAAGTGCCAGGAGGGAATTGTGGAGCTTGTTCTCAGTGTCTCTGAGAATTGCTCTGATTATCCCTGTGACCTCTTTGCTAAGACTCTCCAGAGAGCCGTCCTCAAAACCAACACACATCTTGACATATCTCCCACATTGATTGCAGTGTCTCCAGAAACGGCATTCAAGGAGCCAGGACCTTTTCTCCCTACACTGTCCATTGAGTTGTCCTCAAAACCAATATACATCCTGCTGTATCTCCCACATGGAAAGTGCCAGGAGGGAGAAGTGGGGATTATGTTTAGACTTTCTCGGAACTGCTTCAAATCAACTAGATATCTTTGTGCTGTAAATCGCCCAACAGCCAAACGCAAAAGCAGCAAACATCTCGCTGTATGTCCCACATCCAAAGTGCCAAGAGAGAGCTTGCTCTCCCTGTCTTTGAGTACTGTTTTCACTGTCCCGGTTACCTCTTTGCTAACATTCTCTTCAGAGCTGCAGTGAAAGCAGGAACCACGTGGAGAAGGCACCCACACTGAAAGTGCCTGGAGGGAACATTGGGGCTTCTTCTCAGTGTCTCTGACATAGGGTTTCACTGTCCCGGGAAAGTCTCTGCTAACACCGTGCAGAGCGCTGTGCCCAATATACAGAAACGTCTTGCGGTATCTCCTACAGGGAAAGTGCCAGGAGGGAATTGTGGAGCTTGTTCTCAGTGTCTCTGAGAATTGCTCTGATTATCTGTGTGACCTCTTTGCTAAGACTCTCCAGAGAGCCGTCCTCAAAACCAACACACATCTTGACATATCTCCCACATTGATCGCAGTGTCTCCAGAAACGGCATTCAAGGAGCCAGGACGTTTTCTCCCTACACTGTCCATTGAGTTGTCCTCAAAACCAATATACATCCTGCTGTATCTCCCACATGAAAAGTGCCAGGAGGGAGAAGTGGGGATTATGTTTAGACTTTCTCGGAACTGCTTCAAATCAACTAGATATCTTTGTGCTGTAAATCGCCCAACAGCCAAACGCAAAAGCAGCAAACATCTCGCTGTATGTCCCACATCCAAAGTGCCAAGAGAGAGCTTGCTCTCCCTGTCTTTGAGTACTGTTTTCACTGTCCCGGTTACCTCTTGGCTAACATTCTCTTCAGAGCTGCAGTGAAAGCAGGAACCACGTGGAGAAGGCACCCACACTGAAAGTGCCTGGAGGGAACATTGGGGCTTCTTCTCAGTGTCTCTGACATAGGGTTTCACTGTCCCGGGAAAGTCTCTGCTAACACCGCGCAGAGCGCTGTGCCCAATATACAGAAACGTCTTGCGGTATCTCCTACAGGGAAAGTGCCAGGAGGGAATTGTGGAGCTTGTTCTCAGTGTCTCTGAGAATTGCTCTGATTATCCCTGTGACCTCTTTGCTAAGACTCTCCAGAGAGCCGTCCTCAAAACCAACACACATCTTGACATATCTCCCACATTGATCGCAGTGTCTCCAGAAACGGCATTCAAGGAGCCAGGACCTTTTCTCCCTACACTGTCCATTGAGTTGTCCTCAAAACCAATATACATCCTGCTGTATCTCCCACATGGAAAGTGCCAGGAGGGAGAAGTGGGGATTATGTTTAGACTTTCTCGGAACTGCTTCAAATCAACTAGATATCTTTGTGCTGTAAATCTCCCAACAGCCAAACGCAAAAGCAGCAAACATCTCGCTGTATGTCCCACATCCAAAGTGCCAAGAGAGAGCTTGCTCTCCCTGTCTTTGAGTACTGTTTTCACTGTCCCGGTTACCTCTTGGCTAACATTCTCTTCAGAGCTGCAGTGAAAGCAGGAACCACGTGGAGAAGGCACCCACACTGAAAGTGCCTGGAGGGAACATTGGGGCTTCTTCTCAGTGTCTCTGACATAGGGTTTCACTGTCCCGGGAAAGTCTCTGCTAACACCGTGCAGAGCGCTGTGCCCAATATACAGAAACGTCTTGCGGTATCTCCTACAGGGAAAGTGCCAGGAGGGAATTGTGGAGCTTGTTCTCAGTGTCTCTGAGAATTGCTCTGATTATCCCTGTGACCTCTTTGCTAAGACTCTCCAGAGAGCCGTCCTCAAAACCAACACACATCTTGACATATCTCCCACATTGATTGCAGTGTCTCCAGAAACGGCATTCAAGGAGCCAGGACCTTTTCTCCCTACACTGTCCATTGAGTTGTCCTCAAAACCAATATACATCCTGCTGTATCTCCCACATGGAAAGTGCCAGGAGGGAGAAGTGGGGATTATGTTTAGACTTTCTCGGAACTGCTTCAAATCAACTAGATATCTTTGTGCTGTAAATCGCCCAACAGCCAAACGCAAAAGCAGCAAACATCTTGCTGTATGTCCCACATCCAAAGTGCCAAGAGAGAGCTTGCTCTCCCTGTCTTTGAGTACTGTTTTCACTGTCCCGGTTACCTCTTGGCTAACATTCTCTTCAGAGCTGCAGTGAAAGCAGGAACCACGTGGAGAAGGCACCCACACTGAAAGTGCCTGGAGGGAACATTGGGGCTTCTTCTCAGTGTCTCTGACATAGGGTTTCACTGTCCCGGGAAAGTCTCTGCTAACACCGTGCAGAGCGCTGTGCCCAATATACAGAAACGTCTTGCGGTATCTCCTACAGGGAAAGTGCCAGGAGGGAATTGTCGAGCTTGTTCTCAGTGTCTCTGAGAATTGCTCTGATTATCCCTGTGACCTCTTTGCTAAGACTCTCCAGAGAGCCGTCCTCAAAACCAACACACATCTTGACATATCTCCCACATTGATCGCAGTGTCTCCAGAAACGGCATTCAAGGAGCCAGGACCTTTTCTCCCTACACTGTCCATTGAGTTGTCCTCAAAACCAATATACATCCTGCTATATCTCCCACATGGAAAGTGCCAGGAGGGAGAAGTGGGGATTATGTTTAGACTTTCTCGGAACTGCTTCAAATCAACTAGATATCTTTGTGCTGTAAATCTCCCAACAGCCAAACGCAAAAGCAGCAAACATCTCGCTGTATGTCCCACATCCAAAGTGCCAAGAGAGAGCTTGCTCTCCCTGTCTTTGAGTACTGTTTTCACTGTCCCGGTTACCTCTTTGCTAACATTCTCTTCAGAGCTGCAGTGAAAGCAGGAACCACGTGGAGAAGGCACCCACACTGAAAGTGCCTGGAGGGAACATTGGGGCTTCTTCTCAGTGTCTCTGACATAGGGTTTCACTGTCCCGGGAAAGTCTCTGCTAACACCGTGCAGAGCGCTGTGCCCAATATACAGAAACGTCTTGCGGTATCTCCTACAGGGAAAGTGCCAGGAGGGAATTGTGGAGCTTGTTCTCAGTGTCTCTGAGAATTGCTCTGATTATCTGTGTGACCTCTTTGCTAAGACTCTCCAGAGAGCCGTCCTCAAAACCAACACACATCTTGACATATCTCCCACATTGATCGCAGTGTCTCCAGAAACGGCATTCAAGGAGCCAGGACCTGTTCTCCCTACACTGTCCATTGAGTTGTCCTCAAAACCAATATACATCCTGCTGTATCTCCCACATGGAAAGTGCCAGGAGGGAGAAGTGGGGATTATGTTTAGACTTTCTCGGAACTGCTTCAAATCAACTAGATATCTTTGTGCTGTAAATCTCCCAACAGCCAAACGCAAAAGCAGCAAACATCTCGCTGTATGTCCCACATCCAAAGTGCCAAGAGAGAGCTTGCTCTCCCTGTCTTTGAGTACTGTTTTCACTGTCCCGGTTACCTCTTGGCTAACATTCTCTTCAGAGCTGCAGTGAAAGCAGGAACCACGTGGAGAAGGCACCCACACTGAAAGTGCCTGGAGGGAACATTGGGGCTTCTTCTCAGTGTCTCTGACATAGGGTTTCACTGTCCCGGGAAAGTCTCTGCTAACACCGTGCAGAGCGCTGTGCCCAATATACAGAAACGTCTTGCGGTATCTCCTACAGGGAAAGTGCCAGGAGGGAATTGTGGAGCTTGTTCTGAGTGTCTCTGAGAATTGCTCTGATTATCTGTGTGACCTCTTTGCTAAGACTCTCCAGAGAGCCGTCCTCAAAACCAACACACATCTTGACATATCTCCCACATTGATCGCAGTGTCTCCAGAAACGGCATTCAAGGAGCCAGGACCTTTTCTCCCTACACTGTCCATTGAGTTGTCCTCAAAACCAATATACATCCTGCTGTATCTCCCACGTGGAAAGTGCCAGGAGGGAGAAGTGGGGATTATGTTTAGACTTTCTCGGAACTGCTTCAAATCAACTAGATATCTTTGTGCTGTAAATCTCCCAACAGCCAAACGCAAAAGCAGCAAACATCTCGCTGTATGTCCCACATCCAAAGTGCCAAGAGAGAGCTTGCTCTCCCTGTCTTTGAGTACTGTTTTCACTGTCCCGGTTACCTCTTGGCTAACATTCTCTTCAGAGCTGCAGTGAAAGCAGGAACCACGTGGAGAAGGCACCCACACTGAAAGTGCCTGGAGGGAACATTGGGGCTTCTTCTCAGTGTCTCTGACATAGGGTTTCACTGTCCCGGGAAAGTCTCTGCTAACACCCTGCAGAGCGCTGTGCCCAATCTACAGAAACGTCTTGCGGTATCTCCTACAGGGAAAGTGCCAGGAGGGAATTGTGGAGCTTGTTCTCAGTGTCTCTGAGAATTGCTCTGATTATCCCTGTGACCTCTTTGCTAAGACTCTCCAGAGAGCCGTCCTCAAAACCAACACACATCTTAACATATCTCCCACATTGATCGCAGTGTCTCCAGAAACGGCATTCAAGGAGCCAGGACCTTTTCTCCCTACACTGTCCATTGAGTTGTCCTCAAAACCAATATACATCCTGCTGTATCTCCCACATGGAAAGTGCCAGGAGGGAGAAGTGGGGATTATGTTTAGACTTTCTCGGAACTGCTTCAAATCAACTAGATATCTTTGTGCTGTAAATCTCCCAACAGCCAAACGCAAAAGCAGCAAACATCTCGCTGTATGTCCCACATCCAAAGTGCCAAGAGAGAGCTTGCTCTCCCTGTCTTTGAGTACTGTTTTCACTGTCCCGGTTACCTCTTGGCTAACATTCTCTTCAGAGCTGCAGTGAAAGCAGGAACCACGTGGAGAAGGCACCCACACTGAAAGTGCCTGGAGGGAACATTGGGGCTTCTTCTCAGTGTCTCTGACATAGGGTTTCACTGTCCCGGGAAAGTCTCTGCTAACACCGTGCAGAGCGCTGTGCCCAATATACAGAAACGTCTTGCGGTATCTCCTACAGGGAAAGTGCCAGGAGGGAATTGTCGAGCTTGTTCTCAGTGTCTCTGAGAATTGCTCTGATTATCTGTGTGACCTCTTTGCTAAGACTCTCCAGAGAGCCGTCCTCAAAACCAACACACATCTTGACATATCTCCCACATTGATCGCAGTGTCTCCAGAAACGGCATTCAAGGAGCCAGGACCTTTTCTCCCTACACTGTCCATTGAGTTGTCCTCAAAACCAATATACATCCTGCTGTATCTCCCACGTGGAAAGTGCCAGGAGGGAGAAGTGGGGATTATGTTTAGACTTTCTCGGAACTGCTTCAAATCAACTAGATATCTTTGTGCTGTAAATCTCCCAACAGCCAAACGCAAAAGCAGCAAACATCTCGCTGTATGTCCCACATCCAAAGTGCCAAGAGAGAGCTTGCTCTCCCTGTCTTTGAGTACTGTTTTCACTGTCCCGGTTACCTCTTGGCTAACATTCTCTTCAGAGCTGCAGTGAAAGCAGGAACCACGTGGAGAAGGCACCCACACTGAAAGTGCCTGGAGGGAACATTGGGGCTTCTTCTCAGTGTCTCTGACATAGGGTTTCACTGTCCCGGGAAAGTCTCTGCTAACACCGTGCAGAGCGCTGTGCCCAATATACAGAAACGTCTTGCGGTATCTCCTACAGGGAAAGTGCCAGGAGGGAATTGTGGAGCTTGTTCTCAGTGTCTCTGAGAATTGCTCTGATTATCTGTGTGACCTCTTTGCTAAGACTCTCCAGAGAGCCGTCCTCAAAACCAACACACATCTTGACATATCTCCCACATTGATCGCAGTGTCTCCAGAAATGGCATTCAAGGAGCCAGGACCTTTTCTCCCTACACTGTCCATTGAGTTGTCCTCAAAACCAATATACATCCTGCTATATCTCCCACATGGAAAGTGCCAGGAGGGAGAAGTGGCGATTATGTTTAGACTTTCTCGGAACTGCTTCAAATCAACTAGATATCTTTGTGCTGTAAATCTCCCAACAGCCAAATGCAAAGGCAGCAAACATCTCGCTGTATGTCCCACATCCAAAGTGCCAAGAGAGAGCTTGCTCTCCCTGTCTTTGAGTACTGTTTTCACTGTCCCGGTTACCTCTTGGCTAACATTCTCTTCAGAGCTGCAGTGAAAGCAGGAACCACGTGGAGAAGGCACCCACACTGAAAGTGCCTGGAGGGAACATTGGGGCTTCTTCTCAGTGTCTCTGACATAGGGTTTCACTGTCCCGGGAAAGTCTCTGCTAACACCCTGCAGAGCGCTGTGCCCAATATACAGAAACGTCTTGCGGTATCTCCTACAGGGAAAGTGCCAGGAGGGAATTGTGGAGCTTGTTCTCAGTGTCTCTGAGAATTGCTCTGATTATCCCTGTGACCTCTTTGCTAAGACTCTCCAGAGAGCCGTCCTCAAAACCAACACACATCTTAACATATCTCCCACATTGATCGCAGTGTCTCCAGAAACGGCATTCAAGGAGCCAGGACCTTTTCTCCCTACACTGTCCATTGAGTTGTCCTCAAAACCAATATACATCCTGCTGTATCTCCCACATGGAAAGTGCCAGGAGGGAGAAGTGGGGATTATGTTTAGACTTTCTCGGAACTGCTTCAAATCAACTAGATATCTTTGTGCTGTAAATCTCCCAACAGCCAAACGCAAAAGCAGCAAACATCTCGCTGTATGTCCCACATCCAAAGTGCCAAGAGAGAGCTTGCTCTCCCTGTCTTTGAGTACTGTTTTCACTGTCCCGGTTACCTCTTGGCTAACATTCTCTTCAGAGCTGCAGTGAAAGCAGGAACCACGTGGAGAAGGCACCCACACTGAAAGTGCCTGGAGGGAACATTGGGGCTTCTTCTCAGTGTCTCTGACATAGGGTTTCACTGTCCCGGGAAAGTCTCTGCTAACACCGTGCAGAGCGCTGTGCCCAATATACAGAAACGTCTTGCGGTATCTCCTACAGGGAAAGTGCCAGGAGGGAACTGTGGAGCTTGTTCTCAGTGTCTCTGAGAATTGCTCTGATTATCCCTGTGACCTCTTTGCTAAGACTCTCCAGAGAGCCGTCCTCAAAACCAACACACATCTTGACATATCTCCCACATTGATTGCAGTGTCTCCAGAAACGGCATTCAAGGAGCCAGGACCTTTTCTCCCTACACTGTCCATTGAGTTGTCCTCAAAACCAATATACATCCTGCTGTATCTCCCACATGGAAAGTGCCAGGAGGGAGAAGTGGGGATTATGTTTAGACTTTCTCGGAACTGCTTCAAATCAACTAGATATCTTTGTGCTGTAAATCGCCCAACAGCCAAACGCAAAAGCAGCAAACATCTCGCTGTATGTCCCACATCCAAAGTGCCAAGAGAGAGCTTGCTCTCCCTGTCTTTGAGTACTGTTTTCACTGTCCCGGTTACCTCTTTGCTAACATTCTCTTCAGAGCTGCAGTGAAAGCAGGAACCACGTGGAGAAGGCACCCACACTGAAAGTGCCTGGAGGGAACATTGGGGCTTCTTCTCAGTGTCTCTGACATAGGGTTTCACTGTCCCGGGAAAGTCTCTGCTAACACCGTGCAGAGCGCTGTGCCCAATATACAGAAACGTCTTGCGGTATCTCCTACAGGGAAAGTGCCAGGAGGGAATTGTCGAGCTTGTTCTCAGTGTCTCTGAGAATTGCTCTGATTATCCCTGTGACCTCTTTGCTAAGACTCTCCAGAGAGCCGTCCTCAAAACCAACACACATCTTGACATATCTCCCACATTGATCGCAGTGTCTCCAGAAACGGCATTCAAGGAGCCAGGACCTTTTCTCCCTACACTGTCCATTGAGTTGTCCTCAAAACCAATATACATCCTGCTATATCTCCCACATGGAAAGTGCCAGGAGGGAGAAGTGGGGATTATGTTTAGACTTTCTCGGAACTGCTTCAAATCAACTAGATATCTTTGTGCTGTAAATCTCCCAACAGCCAAACGCAAAAGCAGCAAACATCTCGCTGTATGTCCCACATCCAAAGTGCCAAGAGAGAGCTTGCTCTCCCTGTCTTTGAGTACTGTTTTCACTGTCCCGGTTACCTCTTTGCTAACATTCTCTTCAGAGCTGCAGTGAAAGCAGGAACCACGTGGAGAAGGCACCCACACTGAAAGTGCCTGGAGGGAACATTGGGGCTTCTTCTCAGTGTCTCTGACATAGGGTTTCACTGTCCCGGGAAAGTCTCTGCTAACACCGTGCAGAGCGCTGTGCCCAATATACAGAAACGTCTTGCGGTATCTCCTACAGGGAAAGTGCCAGGAGGGAATTGTGGAGCTTGTTCTCAGTGTCTCTGAGAATTGCTCTGATTATCTGTGTGACCTCTTTGCTAAGACTCTCCAGAGAGCCGTCCTCAAAACCAACACACATCTTGACATATCTCCCACATTGATCGCAGTGTCTCCAGAAACGGCATTCAAGGAGCCAGGACCTGTTCTCCCTACACTGTCCATTGAGTTGTCCTCAAAACCAATATACATCCTGCTATATCTCCCACATGGAAAGTGCCAGGAGGGAGAAGTGGGGATTATGTTTAGACTTTCTCGGAACTGCTTCAAATCAACTAGATATCTTTGTGCTGTAAATCGCCCAACAGCCAAACGCAAAAGCAGCAAACATCTCGCTGTATGTCCCACATCCAAAGTGCCAAGAGAGAGCTTGCTCTCCCTGTCTTTGAGTACTGTTTTCACTGTCCCGGTTACCTCTTGGCTAACATTCTCTTCAGAGCTGCAGTGAAAGCAGGAACCACGTGGAGAAGGCACCCACACTGAAAGTGCCTGGAGGGAACATTGGGGCTTCTTCTCAGTGTCTCTGACATAGGGTTTCACTGTCCCGGGAAAGTCTCTGCTAACACCGTGCAGAGCGCTGTGCCCAATATACAGAAACGTCTTGCGGTATCTCCTACAGGGAAAGTGCCAGGAGGGATTGTCGAGCTTGTTCTCAGTGTCTCTGAGAATTGCTCTGATTATCTGTGTGACCTCTTTGCTAAGACTCTCCAGAGAGCCGTCCTCAAAACCAACACACATCTTGACATATCTCCCACATTGATCGCAGTGTCTCCAGAAATGGCATTCAAGGAGCCAGGACCTTTTCTCCCTACACTGTCCATTGAGTTGTCCTCAAAACCAATATACATCCTGCTATATCTCCCACATGGAAAGTGCCAGGAGGGAGAAGTGGGGATTATGTTTAGACTTTCTCGGAACTGCTTCAAATCAACTAGATATCTTTGTGCTGTAAATCTCCCAACAGCCAAACGCAAAAGCAGCAAACATCTCGCTGTATGTCCCACATCCAAAGTGCCAAGAGAGAGCTTGGTCTCCCTGTCTTTGAGTACTGTTTTCACTGTCCCGGTTACCTCTTGGCTAACATTCTCTTCAGAGCTGCAGTGAAAGCAGGAACCACGTGGAGAAGGCACCCACACTGAAAGTGCCTGGAGGGAACATTGGGGCTTCTTCTCAGTGTCTCTGACATAGGGTTTCACTGTCCCGGGAAAGTCTCTGCTAACACCGTGCAGAGCGCTGTGCCCAATATACAGAAACGTCTTGCGGTATCTCCTACAGGGAAAGTGCCAGGAGGGAATTGTCGAGCTTGTTCTCAGTGTCTCTGAGAATTGCTCTGATTATCTGTGTGACCTCTTTGCTAAGACTCTCCAGAGAGCCGTCCTCAAAACCAACACACATCTTGACATATCTCCCACATTGATCGCAGTGTCTCCAGAAACGGCATTCAAGGAGCCAGGACCTTTTCTCCCTACACTGTCCATTGAGTTGTCCTCAAAACCAATATACATCCTGCTGTATCTCCCACATGGAAAGTGCCAAGAGGGAGAAGTGGGGATTATGTTTAGACTTTCTCGGAACTGCTTCAAATCAACTAGATATCTTTGTGCTCTAAATCGCCCAACAGCCAAACGCAAAAGCAGCAAACATCTCGCTGTATGTCCCACATCCAAAGTGCCAAGAGAGAGCTTGCTCTCCCTGTCTTTGAGTACTGTTTTCACTGTCCCGGTTACCTCTTGGCTAACATTCTCTTCAGAGCTGCAGTGAAAGCAGGAACCACGTGGAGAAGGCACCCACACTGAAAGTGCCTGGAGGGAACACTGGGGCTTCTTCTCAGTGTCTCTGACATAGGGTTTCACTGTCCCGGGAAAGTCTCTGCTAACACCGTGCAGAGCGCTGTGCCCAATATACAGAAACGTCTTGCGGTATCTCCTACAGGGAAAGTGCCAGGAGGGAATTGTCGAGCTTGTTCTCAGTGTCTCTGAGAATTGCTCTGATTATCTGTGTGACCTCTTTGCTAAGACTCTCCAGAGAGCCGTCCTCAAAACCAACACACATCTTGACATATCTCCCACATTGATTGCAGTGTCTCCAGAAACGGCATTCAAGGAGCCAGGACCTTTTCTCCCTACACTGTCCATTGAGTTGTCCTCAAAACCAATATACATCCTGCTATATCTCCCACATGGAAAGTGCCAGGAGGGAGAAGTGGGGATTATGTTTAGACTTTCTCGGAACTGCTTCAAATCAACTAGATATCTTTGTGCTGTAAATCGCCCAACAGCCAAACGCAAAAGCAGCAAACATCTCGCTGTATGTCCCACATCCAAAGTGCCAAGAGAGAGCTTGCTCTCCCTGTCTTTGAGTACTGTTTTCACTGTCCCGGTTACCTCTTGGCTAACATTCTCTTCAGAGCTGCAGTGAAAGCAGGAACCACGTGGAGAAGGCACCCACACTGAAAGTGCCTGGAGGGAACACTGGGGCTTCTTCTCAGTGTCTCTGACATAGGGTTTCACTGTCCCGGGAAAGTCTCTGCTAACACCCTGCAGAGCGCTGTGCCCAATATACAGAAACGTCTTGCGGTATCTCCTACAGGGAAAGTGCCAGGAGGGAATTGTCGAGCTTGTTCTCAGTGTCTCTGAGAATTGCTCTGATTATCTGTGTGACCTCTTTGCTAAGACTCTCCAGAGAGCCGTCCTCAAAACCAACACACATCTTGACATATCTCCCACATTGATTGCAGTGTCTCCAGAAACGGCATTCAAGGAGCCAGGACCTTTTCTCCCTACACTGTCCATTGAGTTGTCCTCAAAACCAATATACATCCTGCTATATCTCCCACATGGAAAGTGCCAGGAGGGAGAAGTGGGGATTATGTTTAGACTTTCTCGGAACTGCTTCAAATCAACTAGATATCTTTGTGCTGTAAATCGCCCAACAGCCAAACGCAAAAGCAGCAAACATCTCGCTGTATGTCCCACATCCAAAGTGCCAAGAGAGAGCTTGCTCTCCCTGTCTTTGAGTACTGTTTTCACTGTCCCGGTGTCGTGGTTTAGCCTCAGATGGCAACAAAGAACCACGTGCCGCTTGCACGTGCCTTCCTAATACAGGAAGGATCGTAAGAAAAGGCAAGACTCTTGGGTTGGGGCAAAGGCAGTTTAACAGGACAGCAAAGGGAACAGGCAAACAACAACAACAACAACACGGGTAGGGGAATATACAAACGCGATTACGGAACCGCCGCTCCCCGCCGCTCGCCGACCGGCCGGCCCCGGGACGCCCCAGCCCGCTTTTAAGCAGCCACTTCCTGTCCCCTCCCCCGGCAGCTCAGGGTGGGCGTGGCTCACATGGCATGGAATACCAGGGAAAATTAACCCTATCCCCACCGGAACCAGGACATTATCCACCCCTTATTCCATACCATCTATGCCACGCCCAGCAGGTTCCAATGAATTGCCACCACTTTCCCCTGTTTTATATATATATATATATATATACACACATATAACGCCCTTAGTTTCTGGGTCATCCCTCCAAAGTGTCCGTTGAGTTCTTTTAATCCACGGCTTTGGGCTCCATCTGTTAGAACAGTCTCTCAGGGCAGGTGAGATGCTGGGTGGTGCTGGTCTGTTGCATGCTGTATTTTCCGGAGCTTGTGACTGGTGCACCTGGTGTGGCTCATGCACGCAGTCCGTGGGCTGAAGATGTAGATCTTGAGGAAACTGCTGGGCGCCAGCTGCTGAGATCAGTTCTTATCCCATCATCCCTGTGCCTTACTTGTAGTACAACTGATAGTAATTATAGCAATGAGGACATACAGTGACAGTGTTACTTAGCAATTAACAGCACACAATCTGATTCATTGGCTATTCTCGCCCAAAATCAGATCCCCATAAGGTACACATCGGAATTCCCCATCCTGCCGCATCACCCACCAAGTGCACCCAGGTCCTTGGGCAAAAGCAATCCCACGGATGGGTTTGCCTTTGCCTGAGGCAGGACTAACCCAGACTGTCTTCCCTAGCATATTCTTCATGTGCACTACGGGGACTTTATCCCCTTCTACGGTACGTGGAAGTTTTGATTGGGCAGGGCCAGCCCGATTGTTAGATCCCCTGGTGTTAACTAGCCAGGTAGCTTTTGCTAAATGTGTATCCCAGTGTTTGAAAGTCCCACCACCCATTGCTCTCAGTGTAGTTTTTAACAGTCCATTGTATCGTTCTATCTTCCCAGAGGCTGGTGCGTGATAGGGGATGTGATACACCCACTCGATACCATGCTCTTTGGCCCAGGTGTCTATGAGGCTGTTTCGGAAATGAGTCCCGTTGTCCGACTCAATTCTCTCTGGGGTACCATGTCGCCACAGGACTTGCTTTTCAAGGCCCAGGATAGTGTTCCGGGCAGTGGCATGGGGCACAGGGTATGTTTCCAGCCATCCAGTGGTTGCTTCCACCATTGTGAGCACATAGCGCTTGCCTTGACGGGTTTGTGGCAGTGTGATATAATCAATCTGCCAGGCCTCCCCATATTTGTATTTCAGCCATCGCCCTCCATACCAAAGAGGCTTCAAACGCTTGGCTTGTTTGATCGCAGCGCATGTCTCACATTCATGGATGACCTGTGCAATAGCGTCCATGGTCAAGTCCACCCCTCGGTCACGAGCCCATCTATATGTCGCATCTCTCCCTTGATGGCCTGAGGAGTCATGGGCCCACCGAGCTATGAATAGTTCACCCTTACGTTGCCAGTCCAGATCCACCTGAGCCACTTCAATCCTGGCGGCCCGATCCACCTGCTGGTTGTTCTGATGTTCCTCCGTGGCCCGATTCTTCGGTACGTGGGCATCTACATGGCGTACTTTCACAACCAGATTCTCTATCCGGGCAGCAATATCTTGCCATAGGTCAGCAGCCCAGATGGGTTTGCCTCTGCGCTGCCAGTTGCCCTGCTTCCACTGCTGTAACCACCCCCACAGAGCATTTGCCACCATCCATGAGTCAGTGTAGAGATAAAGTACTGGCCATTTTTCTCGCTCAGCAATGTCCAAAGCCAGCTGAATAGCCTTCACCTCTGCAAACTGGCTCGATTCACCCTGTCCCTCACTGGCTTCTGCAACCCGTCGTGTAGGACTCCACACAGCAGCCTTCCACTTTCGATGCTTTCCCACAATACGGCAGGACCCATCAGTGAACAGGGCATATTTCTTCTCATTTTCTGGCAGTTTATTATATGGTGGGGCCTCTTCTGCACGCGTCACCTCCTCCTCTGGTGACATTCCGAAATCCTTGCCTTCTGGCCAGTCCATGATCACTTCCAGAATTCCTGGGCGACTGGGGTTTCCCATTCGAGTTCGCTGCGTGATCAGTGCAATCCACTTACTCCATGTAGCATCGGTTGCATGATGTGTGGTGGGGACCCTTTCTTTGAACATCCAACCCAGCACCGGCAGTCGAGGTGCTAAGAGGAGCTGTGCTTCTGTACCAACTACTTCCGAAGCAGCTCGAACCCCTTCATATGCTGCCAATATCTCTTTTTCTGTTGGAGTGTAGCGGGCTTCGGATCCTCTGTATCCACGACTCCAAAACCCTAGGGGTCGACCTCGAGTCTCCCCTGGTGCTTTCTGCCAGAGGCTCCAGGTAGGGCCGTTCTCCCCGGCTGCGGTATAGAGCACATTTTTAACATCTTGTCCTGCCCGGACTGGCCCCAGGGCCACTGCATGGACTATTTCCTGTTTGATTTGTTCAAAAGCTTGTCGTTGCTCAGGACCCCATTTAAAATCATTCTTCTTCCGGGTTACTTGATACAGAGGGCTTACAATTTGACTGTAATCTGGGATATGCATTCTCCAAAAACCCACAATACCTAAGAAAGCCTGTGTTTCCTTTTTACTAGTTGGTGGAGACATAGCTGCTATTTTGTTGATCACATCCATTGGAATCTGACGGCGTCCATCTTGCCATTTTATTCCTAAAAACTGGATCTCCTGCGCAGGTCCCTTGACCTTACTTCGCTTTATAGCAAAACCAGCGTTCAGAAGGATTTGGACTATTTTACTCCCTTTCTCAAAAACTTCTTCTGCTGTGTTTCCCCATACAATGATGTCATCAATGTACTGCAGATGTTCTGGAGCTTCACCCTGTTCCAGTGCAGTCTGGATCAGTCCATGGCAAATGGTGGGGCTGTGTTTCCACCCCTGGGGCAGTCGATTCCAGGTGTATTGGACGCCCCTCCAAGTGAAAGCAAACTGTGGCCTGCACTCTGCTGCCAAAGGGATTGAGAAGAATGCATTCGCTATATCAATCGTGGCATACCACTTGGCTGCCTTGGACTCCAGTTCGTACTGCAGTTCTAGCATGTCCGGCACGGCAGCACTCAGCGGTGGCGTGACTTCATTCAGACCACGATAGTCTACAGTTAGCCTCCACTCTCCATTAGATTTTCGCACTGGCCATATGGGACTGTTAAAGGGGGAGCGAGTCTTGCTGATCACTCCTTGAACCTCTAGTTGACGAATCAGCTCATGGATGGGAATCAGAGAGTCTCGGTTAGTGCGATACTGTCGCCGATGCACTGTTGTGGTAGCAATCGGCACCTGTTGTTCTTTGACCCTCAATAACCCCACAACAGAAGAATCCTCCGAGAGACCAGGCAAGGCAGACAACTGTTTAACTTCCTCTGTCTCCAAAGCAGCTATGCCAAAGGCCCAGCGGTACCCTTTTGGGTCCTTAAAATACCCTCTCCTGAGGTAATCTATACCAAGGATGCATGGAGCCTCTGGGCCAGTCACAATGGGATGCTTTTGCCACTCATTCCCAGTTAGGCTCACTTCTGCCTCCAGTACAGTCAACTCTTGGGATCCCCCTGTCACCCCAGAAATACAAATGGGTTCTGCCCCTCTATAGCTTGATGGTATTAAAGTACACTGCGCACCCGTGTCCACTAGAGCCTTATACTCCTGTGGGTCTGATGTGCCAGGCCATCGAATCCACACCGTCCAATAAACCCGGTTGTCCCTTTCCTCCACCTGGCCGGAGGCAGGGCCCCCCTAATACTCGTCATAGTATCCATTACTCACTTCTTGCATAAATGACTTGGAAGTTCCTTCAAGAGGATCAGAAGCAAGATCAGGCCTTCTGCTTTGTCTGGGGAACGGCCCACTGGAAACTGGGGCGGCACTTTTCCTGGAGGGATCCCCTTTTGTGGTTGTCCTTCCTTGCAACTCCTGTACCCGTGTCCGCAGGATCGAAGTAGGTCGTCCATCCCACTTCCTCATGTCCTCTCCGTGGTCCTGCAGGTAGAACCACAGGGTGCCTCGTGGTGTGTACCCTCTGTACTCTCTCTCTTGAGTGGGGAAATGCCTGCTTCTAATAGCTGAGATGCTGGCCCGTGCAGGTGGGGAGTAGAACATATTCTCTTCAAGTTGCTGGACCTTCCGCGACAATTTCTCCACAGCTGAGACAAGGGGGGAAGAGAGACTTTCTTCATATCGCCGGAGCCGACCAGCTACCTCATCCACTGTTGGTCCCTCTTCACCTTTCCATTCCATTACTGCCAGGGAGTTGGCATATGACGATGGTGCGCTCCGTACAAACTTCCGCCACATGGGCCTTGTGCATCGCACCTCATCAGGGTCTGTGGGTAAGTCGGCATTGTCCAAGTCATAATAAATCATCTCCCGCACGGCTAATTCTCTCAGGTACTGGATACCTCTTTCCATGGTAGTCCACTTGCTTGGCTGACATACAACATCCTCACTGAAGGGGTACCTCTCCCTCACGCCTGACAGGAGTCGTTTCCAGAGGCTGAGGGCTTGGGTCTTTTTCCCAATCGCCTTGTCAATGCCGCCTTCCCTAGACAGGGATCCCAGCTGCCTGGCCTCCCTACCCTCTAATTCCAGGCTACTGGCCCCATTATCCCAGCACCGGAGCAGCCAGGTGACAATGTGCTCGCCTGAAAGTCGGCTGAAATCTTTTCGCATATCCCGCAGCTCACTCAAGGATAGGGATCGAGTAATTATCTCTGGTTCTGCCTCTTCCTCCTGCTCTCGTGATGGCCCTGGTTCATCATCATCTCTTACTAAGCGAACTGATTTCTTTGTGTACTTCTTCTTCTGTATGGGGGCAACTGATACCGGCACGGGTTGGTTTCCTGGTTCAGTGGCAGTGGCTACCACGGGGGTTGCAGTAGCCGCAGTGTCCGCCGCAGGGGTTGCAGTAGCCGCAGTGTCCGCCGCAGGGGTTGCAGTAGCCGCAGTGTCCGCCGCAGGGGCTGCAGTAGCCGCAGTGCCCGCCGCAGGGGCTGCAGTAGCCGCAGTGCCCGCCGCAGGGGCTGCAGTAGCCGCAGTGCCCGCCGCAGGGGCTGCAGTAGCCGCAGTGCCCGCCGCAGGGGCCGCAGGGGCCACCGCAGGGGCCGCCGCAGGGGCCGCCAGTCTGGTTTCCATCTCTTCCCCTTGAGGGTGCTGCATAATTCTGAGCAGTGCCTGGTAGATACTGGCCAGGGCCCAGCACAGCGCGGTGAGTTGTGCCTCTCTAGAATAGCCACAGCATTTTCCCTTCAAATATTCTACCACTTTATCAGGGTCCTGTAATTGTTCAGGGGTGAAGTCCCAGACCATTGGAGGTGAGTAGTTCTCTAGGTACCTGCCCATGCTCTCCCACATGCCATGCCACCCCTGACTATCCAGCCTCGGAGCAGATCTCCGGGTGGTAGTCTTA
The DNA here is from genome assembly GCF_963924245.1 of Chroicocephalus ridibundus. NCBI lineage: Eukaryota > Metazoa > Chordata > Aves > Charadriiformes > Laridae > Chroicocephalus > Chroicocephalus ridibundus. The sequence goes on from NW_026961540.1 coordinate 485,042, forward strand.
AATAGTTGCTTAACCCTAAACAAGACCTGGAACGTATTCAGGAGACATAACACTAGGAGCACGCTGGTTTGAGTATCCCAAGGATATTCAAGATTCTCAAAAGCTGTCATACCTGACCCGAAGGAGAAAAGGGAGGCAAAAGGGCTGGGGAAACTATTAACAAATTCTGAGAGACAGTGTCCAATGTACGGACAGGACAACAAAACCACATAAACACCCCAAAATAGCCGTCTAAACAGTGATGTTATCATATCATAAACAGATATCGCACAGGACAGCAGAATGATAATCCTCATCCCTCTTCCAGACATGGTAAACAGCATCGCAGGGAGTACATAAGCCATATAGGAATTTATGTAACACAGCCATGAGAACAAACCAAGCAACATGATGACCAGTGACTATTTACCTAATAAAATAAATGCATACAAGAAAAAAAAAACCAAAACCGTTTTTTCCACGTTCTAGTTGGATTCTGTCGTTATCTCAACCCTTCGTGCCCCACGTTGGGCGCCAAAAAGGACTGTCGTGGTTTAGCCTCAGATGGCAACAAAGAACCACGTGCCGCTCGCACGTGCCTTCCTAATACAGGAAGGATCGTAAGAAAAGGCAAGACTCTTGGGTTGGGGCAAAGGCAGTTTAACAGGACAGCAAAGGGAACAGGCAAACAACAACAACAACAACACGGGTAGGGGAATATACAAACGCGATTACGGAACCGCCGCTCCCCGCCGCTCGCCGACCGGCCGGCCCCGGGACGCCCCAGCCCGCTTTTAAGCAGCCACTTCCTGTCCCCTCCCCCGGCAGCTCAGGGTGGGCGTGGCTCACATGGCATGGAATACCAGGGAAAATTAACCCTATCCCCACCGGAACCAGGACACCCGGTTACCTCTTGGCTAACATTCTCTTCAGAGCTGCAGTGAAAGCAGGAACCACGTGGAGAAGGCACCCACACTGAAAGTGCCTGGAGGGAACATTGGGGCTTCTTCTCAGTGTCTCTGACATAGGGTTTCACTGTCCCGGGAAAGTCTCTGCTAACACCGTGCAGAGCGCTGTGCCCAATATACAGAAACGTCTTGCGGTATCTCCTACAGGGAAAGTGCCAGGAGGGATTGTCGAGCTTGTTCTCAGTGTCTCTGAGAATTGCTCTGATTATCTGTGTGACCTCTTTGCTAAGACTCTCCAGAGAGCCGTCCTCAAAACCAACACACATCTTGACATATCTCCCACATTGATCGCAGTGTCTCCAGAAACGGCATTCAAGGAGCCAGGACCTTTTCTCCCTACACTGTCCATTGAGTTGTCCTCAAAACCAATATACATCCTGCTGTATCTCCCACATGGAAAGTGCCAGGAGGGAGAAGTGGGGATTATGTTTAGACTTTCTCGGAACTGCTTCAAATCAACTAGATATCTTTGTGCTGTAAATCGCCCAACAGCCAAACGCAAAAGCAGCAAACATCTCGCTGTATGTCCCACATCCAAAGTGCCAAGAGAGAGCTTGCTCTCCCTGTCTTTGAGTACTGTTTTCACTGTCCCGGTTACCTCTTGGCTAACATTCTCTTCAGAGCTGCAGTGAAAGCAGGAACCACGTGGAGAAGGCACCCACACTGAAAGTGCCTGGAGGGAACATTGGGGCTTCTTCTCAGTGTCTCTGACATAGGGTTTCACTGTCCCGGGAAAGTCTCTGCTAACACCGTGCAGAGCGCTGTGCCCAATATACAGAAACGTCTTGCGGTATCTCCTACAGGGAAAGTGCCAGGAGGGAATTGTCGAGCTTGTTCTCAGTGTCTCTGAGAATTGCTCTGATTATCTGTGTGACCTCTTTGCTAAGACTCTCCAGAGAGCCGTCCTCAAAACCAACACACATCTTGACATATCTCCCACATTGATCGCAGTGTCTCCAGAAACGGCATTCAAGGAGCCAGGACCTTTTCTCCCTACACTGTCCATTGAGTTGTCCTCAAAACCAATATACATCCTGCTGTATCTCCCACATGGAAAGTGCCAGGAGGGAGAAGTGGGGATTATGTTTAGACTTTCTCGGAACTGCTTCAAATCAACTAGATATCTTTGTGCTGTAAATCGCCCAACAGCCAAACGCAAAAGCAGCAAACATCTCGCTGTATGTCCCACATCGAAAGTGCCAAGAGAGAGCTTGCTCTCCCTGTCTTTGAGTACTGTTTTCACTGTCCCGGTTACCTCTTGGCTAACATTCTCTTCAGAGCTGCAGTGAAAGCAGGAACCACGTGGAGAAGGCACCCACACTGAAAGTGCCTGGAGGGAACATTGGGGCTTCTTCTCAGTGTCTCTGACATAGGGTTTCACTGTCCCGGGAAAGTCTCTGCTAACACCGCGCAGAGCGCTGTGCCCAATATACAGAAACGTCTTGCGGTATCTCCTACAGGGAAAGTGCCAGGAGGGAATTGTGGAGCTTGTTCTCAGTGTCTCTGAGAATTGCTCTGATTATCTGTGTGACCTCTTTGCTAAGACTCTCCAGAGAGCCGTCCTCAAAACCAACACACATCTTGACATATCTCCCACATTGATCGCAGTGTCTCCAGAAACGGCATTCAAGGAGCCAGGACCTTTTCTCCCTACACTGTCCATTGAGTTGTCCTCAAAACCAATATACATCCTGCTGTATCTCCCACATGGAAAGTGCCAGGAGGGAGAAGTGGGGATTATGTTTAGACTTTCTCGGAACTGCTTCAAATCAACTAGATATCTTTGTGCTGTAAATCGCCCAACAGCCAAACGCAAAAGCAGCAAACATCTCGCTGTATGTCCCACATCCAAAGTGCCAAGAGAGAGCTTGCTCTCCCTGTCTTTGAGTACTGTTTTCACTGTCCCGGTTACCTCTTGGCTAACATTCTCTTCAGAGCTGCAGTGAAAGCAGGAACCACGTGGAGAAGGCACCCACACTGAAAGTGCCTGGAGGGAACATTGGGGCTTCTTCTCAGTGTCTCTGACATAGGGTTTCACTGTCCCGGGAAAGTCTCTGCTAACACCCTGCAGAGCGCTGTGCCCAATATACAGAAACGTCTTGCGGTATCTCCTACAGGGAAAGTGCCAGGAGGGAATTGTCGAGCTTGTTCTCAGTGTCTCTGAGAATTGCTCTGATTATCCCTGCGACCTCTTTGCTAAGACTCTCCAGAGAGCCGTCCTCAAAACCAACACACATCTTGACATATCTCCCACATTGATCGCAGTGTCTCCAGAAATGGCATTCAAGGAGCCAGGACCTTTTCTCCCTACACTGTCCATTGAGTTGTCCTCAAAACCAATATACATCCTGCTATATCTCCCACATGGAAAGTGCCAGGAGGGAGAAGTGGGGATTATGTTTAGACTTTCTCGGAACTGCTTCAAATCAACTAGATATCTTTGTGCTGTAAATCTCCCAACAGCCAAACGCAAAAGCAGCAAACATCTCGCTGTATGTCCCACATCCAAAGTGCCAAGAGAGAGCTTGCTCTCCCTGTCTTTGAGTACTGTTTTCACTGTCCCGGTTACCTCTTTGCTAACATTCTCTTCAGAGCTGCAGTGAAAGCAGGAACCACGTGGAGAAGGCACCCACACTGAAAGTGCCTGGAGGGAACATTGGGGCTTCTTCTCAGTGTCTCTGACATAGGGTTTCACTGTCCCGGGAAAGTCTCTGCTAACACCGTGCAGAGCGCTGTGCCCAATATACAGAAACGTCTTGCGGTATCTCCTACAGGGAAAGTGCCAGGAGGGAATTGTGGAGCTTGTTCTCAGTGTCTCTGAGAATTGCTCTGATTATCCCTGTGACCTCTTTGCTAAGACTCTCCAGAGAGCCGTCCTCAAAACCAACACACATCTTGACATATCTCCCACATTGATCGCAGTGTCTCCAGAAACGGCATTCAAGGAGCCAGGACCTTTTCTCCCTACACTGTCCATTGAGTTGTCCTCAAAACCAATATACATCCTGCTGTATCTCCCACGTGGAAAGTGCCAGGAGAGAGAAGTGGGGATTATGTTTAGACTTTCTCGGAACTGCTTCAAATCAACTAGATATCTTTGTGCTGTAAATCTCCCAACAGCCAAAGGCAAAAGCAGCAAACATCTCGCTGTATGTCCCACATCCAAAGTGCCAAGAGAGAGCTTGCTCTCCCTGTCTTTGAGTACTGTTTTCACTGTCCCGGTTACCTCTTTGCTAACATTCTCTTCAGAGCTGCAGTGAAAGCAGGAACCACGTGGAGAAGGCACCCACACTGAAAGTGCCTGGAGGGAACATTGGGGCTTCTTCTCAGTGTCTCTGACATAGGGTTTCACTGTCCCGGGAAAGTCTCTGCTAACACCCTGCAGAGCGCTGTGCCCAATATACAGAAACGTCTTGCGGTATCTCCTACAGGGAAAGTGCCAGGAGGGAATTGTGGAGCTTGTTCTCAGTGTCTCTGAGAATTGCTCTGATTATCTGTGTGACCTCTTTGCTAAGACTCTCCAGAGAGCCGTCCTCAAAACCAACACACATCTTGACATATCTCCCACATTGATCGCAGTGTCTCCAGAAACGGCATTCAAGGAGCCAGGACCTTTTCTCCCTACACTGTCCATTGAGTTGTCCTCAAAACCAATATACATCCTGCTGTATCTCCCACATGGAAAGTGCCAGGAGGGAGAAGTGGGGATTATGTTTAGACTTTCTCGGAACTGCTTCAAATCAACTAGATATCTTTGTGCTGTAAATCTCCCAACAGCCAAACGCAAAAGCAGCAAACATCTCGCTGTATGTCCCACATCCAAAGTGCCAAGAGAGAGCTTGCTCTCCCTGTCTTTGAGTACTGTTTTCACTGTCCCAGTTACCTCTTTGCTAACATTCTCTTCAGAGCTGCAGTGAAAGCAGGAACCACGTGGAGAAGGCACCCACACTGAAAGTGCCTGGAGGGAACATTGGGGCTTCTTCTCAGTGTCTCTGACATAGGGTTTCACTGTCCCGGGAAAGTCTCTGCTAACACCCTGCAGAGCGCTGTGCCCAATATACAGAAACGTCTTGCGGTATCTCCTACAGGGAAAGTGCCAGGAGGGAATTGTGGAGCTTGTTCTCAGTGTCTCTGAGAATTGCTCTGATTATCTGTGTGACCTCTTTGCTAAGACTCTCCAGAGAGCCGTCCTCAAAACCAACACACATCTTGACATATCTCCCACATTGATCGCAGTGTCTCCAGAAACGGCATTCAAGGAGCCAGGACCTTTTCTCCCTACACTGTCCATTGAGTTGTCCTCAAAACCAATATACATCCTGCTGTATCTCCCACATGGAAAGTGCCAGGAGGGAGAAGTGGGGATTATGTTTAGACTTTCTCGGAACTGCTTCAAATCAACTAGATATCTTTGTGCTGTAAATCTCCCAACAGCCAAACGCAAAAGCAGCAAACATCTCGCTGTATGTCCCACATCCAAAGTGCCAAGAGAGAGCTTGCTCTCCCTGTCTTTGAGTACTGTTTTCACTGTCCCGGTTACCTCTTGGCTAACATTCTCTTCAGAGCTGCAGTGAAAGCAGGAACCACGTGGAGAAGGCACCCACACTGAAAGTGCCTGGAGGGAACATTGGGGCTTCTTCTCAGTGTCTCTGACATAGGGTTTCACTGTCCCGGGAAAGTCTCTGCTAACACCGTGCAGAGCGCTGTGCCCAATATACAGAAACGTCTTGCGGTATCTCCTACAGGGAAAGTGCCAGGAGGGAATTGTCGAGCTTGTTCTCAGTGTCTCTGAGAATTGCTCTGATTATCTGTGTGACCTCTTTGCTAAGACTCTCCAGAGAGCCGTCCTCAAAACCAACACACATCTTGACATATCTCCCACATTGATCGCAGTGTCTCCAGAAACGGCATTCAAGGAGCCAGGACCTTTTCTCCCTACACTGTCCATTGAGTTGTCCTCAAAACCAATATACATCCTGCTGTATCTCCCACATGGAAAGTGCCAGGAGGGAGAAGTGGGGATTATGTTTAGACTTTCTCGGAACTGCTTCAAATCAACTAGATATCTTTGTGCTCTAAATCGCCCAACAGCCAAATGCAAAAGCAGCAAACATCTCGCTGTATGTCCCACATCCAAAGTGCCAAGAGAGAGCTTGCTCTCCCTGTCTTTGAGTACTGTTTTCACTGTCCCGGTTACCTCTTGGCTAACATTCTCTTCAGAGCTGCAGTGAAAGCAGGAACCACGTGGAGAAGGCACCCACACTGAAAGTGCCTGGAGGGAACATTGGGGCTTCTTCTCAGTGTCTCTGACATAGGGTTTCACTGTCCCGGGAAAGTCTCTGCTAACACCGTGCAGAGCGCTGTGCCCAATATACAGAAACGTCTTGCGGTATCTCCTACAGGGAAAGTGCCAGGAGGGAATTGTCGAGCTTGTTCTCAGTGTCTCTGAGAATTGCTCTGATTATCTGTGTGACCTCTTTGCTAAGACTCTCCAGAGAGCCGTCCTCAAAACCAACACACATCTTGACATATCTCCCACATTGATCGCAGTGTCTCCAGAAACGGCATTCAAGGAGCCAGGACCTTTTCTCCCTACACTGTCCATTGAGTTGTCCTCAAAACCAATATACATCCTGCTGTATCTCCCACATGGAAAGTGCCAGGAGGGAGAAGTGGGGATTATGTTTAGACTTTCTCGGAACTGCTTCAAATCAACTAGATATCTTTGTGCTGTAAATCGCCCAACAGCCAAACGCAAAAGCAGCAAACATCTCGCTGTATGTCCCACATCCAAAGTGCCAAGAGAGAGCTTGCTCTCCCTGTCTTTGAGTACTGTTTTCACTGTCCCGGTTACCTCTTGGCTAACATTCTCTTCAGAGCTGCAGTGAAAGCAGGAACCACGTGGAGAAGGCACCCACACTGAAAGTGCCTGGAGGGAACATTGGGGCTTCTTCTCAGTGTCTCTGACATAGGGTTTCACTGTCCCGGGAAAGTCTCTGCTAACACCGTGCAGAGCGCTGTGCCCAATATACAGAAACGTCTTGCGGTATCTCCTACAGGGAAAGTGCCAGGAGGGAATTGTGGAGCTTGTTCTCAGTGTCTCTGAGAATTGCTCTGATTATCTGTGTGACCTCTTTGCTAAGACTCTCCAGAGAGCCGTCCTCAAAACCAACACACATCTTGACATATCTCCCACATTGATCGCAGTGTCTCCAGAAACGGCATTCAAGGAGCCAGGACCTTTTCTCCCTACACTGTCCATTGAGTTGTCCTCAAAACCAATATACATCCTGCTATATCTCCCACATGGAAAGTGCCAGGAGGGAGAAGTGGGGATTATGTTTAGACTTTCTCGGAACTGCTTCAAATCAACTAGATATCTTTGTGCTGTAAATCGCCCAACAGCCAAACGCAAAAGCAGCAAACATCTCGCTGTATGTCCCACATCCAAAGTGCCAAGAGAGAGCTTGCTCTCCCTGTCTTTGAGTACTGTTTTCACTGTCCCGGTTACCTCTTGGCTAACATTCTCTTCAGAGCTGCAGTGAAAGCAGGAACCACGTGGAGAAGGCACCCACACTGAAAGTGCCTGGAGGGAACATTGGGGCTTCTTCTCAGTGTCTCTGACATAGGGTTTCACTGTCCCGGGAAAGTCTCTGCTAACACCGTGCAGAGCGCTGTGCCCAATATACAGAAACGTCTTGCGGTATCTCCTACAGGGAAAGTGCCAGGAGGGAATTGTCGAGCTTGTTCTCAGTGTCTCTGAGAATTGCTCTGATTATCCCTGTGACCTCTTTGCTAAGACTCTCCAGAGAGCCGTCCTCAAAACCAACACACATCTTGACATATCTCCCACATTGATCGCAGTGTCTCCAGAAACGGCATTCAAGGAGCCAGGACCTTTTCTCCCTACACTGTCCATTGAGTTGTCCTCAAAACCAATATACATCCTGCTGTATCTCCCACATGGAAAGTGCCAGGAGGGAGAAGTGGGGATTATGTTTAGACTTTCTCGGAACTGCTTCAAATCAACTAGATATCTTTGTGCTGTAAATCGCCCAACAGCCAAACGCAAAAGCAGCAAACATCTCGCTGTATGTCCCACATCCAAAGTGCCAAGAGAGAGCTTGCTCTCCCTGTCTTTGAGTACTGTTTTCACTGTCCCGGTTACCTCTTGGCTAACATTCTCTTCAGAGCTGCAGTGAAAGCAGGAACCACGTGGAGAAGGCACCCACACTGAAAGTGCCTGGAGGGAACATTGGGGCTTCTTCTCAGTGTCTCTGACATAGGGTTTCACTGTCCCGGGAAAGTCTCTGCTAACACCGTGCAGAGCGCTGTGCCCAATATACAGAAACGTCTTGCGGTATCTCCTACAGGGAAAGTGCCAGGAGGGAATTGTGGAGCTTGTTCTCAGTGTCTCTGAGAATTGCTCTGATTATCTGTGTGACCTCTTTGCTAAGACTCTCCAGAGAGCCGTCCTCAAAACCAACACACATCTTGACATATCTCCCACATTGATCGCAGTGTCTCCAGAAACGGCATTCAAGGAGCCAGGACCTTTTCTCCCTACACTGTCCATTGAGTTGTCCTCAAAACCAATATACATCCTGCTATATCTCCCACATGGAAAGTGCCAGGAGGGAGAAGTGGGGATTATGTTTAGACTTTCTCGGAACTGCTTCAAATCAACTAGATATCTTTGTGCTGTAAATCGCCCAACAGCCAAACGCAAAAGCAGCAAACATCTCGCTGTATGTCCCACATCCAAAGTGCCAAGAGAGAGCTTGCTCTCCCTGTCTTTGAGTACTGTTTTCACTGTCCCGGTTACCTCTTGGCTAACATTCTCTTCAGAGCTGCAGTGAAAGCAGGAACCACGTGGAGAAGGCACCCACACTGAAAGTGCCTGGAGGGAACATTGGGGCTTCTTCTCAGTGTCTCTGACATAGGGTTTCACTGTCCCGGGAAAGTCTCTGCTAACACCGTGCAGAGCGCTGTGCCCAATATACAGAAACGTCTTGCGGTATCTCCTACAGGGAAAGTGCCAGGAGGGAATTGTCGAGCTTGTTCTCAGTGTCTCTGAGAATTGCTCTGATTATCCCTGTGACCTCTTTGCTAAGACTCTCCAGAGAGCCGTCCTCAAAACCAACACACATCTTGACATATCTCCCACATTGATCGCAGTGTCTCCAGAAATGGCATTCAAGGAGCCAGGACCTTTTCTCCCTACACTGTCCATTGAGTTGTCCTCAAAACCAATATACATCCTGCTATATCTCCCACATGGAAAGTGCCAGGAGGGAGAAGTGGGGATTATGTTTAGACTTTCTCGGAACTGCTTCAAATCAACTAGATATCTTTGTGCTGTAAATCTCCCAACAGCCAAACGCAAAAGCAGCAAACATCTCGCTGTATGTCCCACATCCAAAGTGCCAAGAGAGAGCTTGCTCTCCCTGTCTTTGAGTACTGTTTTCACTGTCCCGGTTACCTCTTGGCTAACATTCTCTTCAGAGCTGCAGTGAAAGCAGGAACCACGTGGAGAAGGCACCCACACTGAAAGTGCCTGGAGGGAACATTGGGGCTTCTTCTCAGTGTCTCTGACATAGGGTTTCACTGTCCCGGGAAAGTCTCTGCTAACACCGTGCAGAGCGCTGTGCCCAATATACAGAAACGTCTTGCGGTATCTCCTACAGGGAAAGTGCCAGGAGGGAATTGTCGAGCTTGTTCTCAGTGTCTCTGAGAATTGCTCTGATTATCTGTGTGACCTCTTTGCTAAGACTCTCCAGAGAGCCGTCCTCAAAACCAACACACATCTTGACATATCTCCCACATTGATCGCAGTGTCTCCAGAAACGGCATTCAAGGAGCCAGGACCTTTTCTCCCTACACTGTCCATTGAGTTGTCCTCAAAACCAATATACATCCTGCTGTATCTCCCACATGGAAAGTGCCAGGAGGGAGAAGTGGGGATTATGTTTAGACTTTCTCGGAACTGCTTCAAATCAACTAGATATCTTTGTGCTGTAAATCTCCCAACAGCCAAACGCAAAAGCAGCAAACATCTCGCTGTATGTCCCACATCCAAAGTGCCAAGAGAGAGCTTGCTCTCCCTGTCTTTGAGTACTGTTTTCACTGTCCCGGTTACCTCTTGGCTAACATTCTCTTCAGAGCTGCAGTGAAAGCAGGAACCACGTGGAGAAGGCACCCACACTGAAAGTGCCTGGAGGGAACATTGGGGCTTCTTCTCAGTGTCTCTGACATAGGGTTTCACTGTCCCGGGAAAGTCTCTGCTAACACCCTGCAGAGCGCTGTGCCCAATATACAGAAACGTCTTGCGGTATCTCCTACAGGGAAAGTGCCAGGAGGGAATTGTGGAGCTTGTTCTCAGCGTCTCTGAGAATTGCTCTGATTATCTGTGTGACCTCTTTGCTAAGACTCTCCAGAGAGCCGTCCTCAAAACCAACACACATCTTGACATATCTCCCACATTGATCGCAGTGTCTCCAGAAACGGCATTCAAGGAGCCAGGACCTTTTCTCCCTACACTGTCCATTGAGTTGTCCTCAAAACCAATATACATCCTGCTGTATCTCCCACATGGAAAGTGCCAGGAGGGAGAAGTGGGGATTATGTTTAGACTTTCTCGGAACTGCTTCAAATCAACTAGATATCTTTGTGCTGTAAATCTCCCAACAGCCAAACGCAAAAGCAGCAAACATCTCGCTGTATGTCCCACATCCAAAGTGCCAAGAGAGAGCTTGCTCTCCCTGTCTTTGAGTACTGTTTTCACTGTCCCGGTTACCTCTTGGCTAACATTCTCTTCAGAGCTGCAGTGAAAGCAGGAACCACGTGGAGAAGGCACCCACACTGAAAGTGCCTGGAGGGAACATTGGGGCTTCTTCTCAGTGTCTCTGACATAGGGTTTCACTGTCCCGGGAAAGTCTCTGCTAACACCGTGCAGAGCGCTGTGCCCAATATACAGAAACGTCTTGCGGTATCTCCTACAGGGAAAGTGCCAGGAGGGAATTGTGGAGCTTGTTCTCAGCGTCTCTGAGAATTGCTCTGATTATCTGTGTGACCTCTTTGCTAAGACTCTCCAGAGAGCCGTCCTCAAAACCAACACACATCTTGACATATCTCCCACATTGATCGCAGTGTCTCCAGAAACGGCATTCAAGGAGCCAGGACCTTTTCTCCCTACACTGTCCATTGAGTTGTCCTCAAAACCAATATACATCCTGCTGTATCTCCCACATGGAAAGTGCCAGGAGGGAGAAGTGGGGATTATGTTTAGACTTTCTCGGAACTGCTTCAAATCAACTAGATATCTTTGTGCTGTAAATCTCCCGACAGCCAAACGCAAAAGCAGCAAACATCTCGCTGTATGTCCCACATCCAAAGTGCCAAGAGAGAGCTTGCTCTCCCTGTCTTTGAGTACTGTTTTCACTGTCCCGGTTACCTCTTGGCTAACATTCTCTTCAGAGCTGCAGTGAAAGCAGGAACCACGTGGAGAAGGCACCCACACTGAAAGTGCCTGGAGGGAACATTGGGGCTTCTTCTCAGTGTCTCTGACATAGGGTTTCACTGTCCCGGGAAAGTCTCTGCTAACACCGTGCAGAGCGCTGTGCCCAATATACAGAAACGTCTTGCGGTATCTCCTACAGGGAAAGTGCCAGGAGGGAATTGTCGAGCTTGTTCTCAGTGTCTCTGAGAATTGCTCTGATTATCTGTGTGACCTCTTTGCTAAGACTCTCCAGAGAGCCGTCCTCAAAACCAACACACATCTTGACATATCTCCCACATTGATCGCAGTGTCTCCAGAAACGGCATTCAAGGAGCCAGGACCTTTTCTCCCTACACTGTCCATTGAGTTGTCCTCAAAACCAATATACATCCTGCTGTATCTCCCACATGGAAAGTGCCAGGAGGGAGAAGTGGGGATTATGTTTAGACTTTCTCGGAACTGCTTCAAATCAACTAGATATCTTTGTGCTGTAAATCTCCCAACAGCCAAACGCAAAAGCAGCAAACATCTCGCTGTATGTCCCACATCCAAAGTGCCAAGAGAGAGCTTGCTCTCCCTGTCTTTGAGTACTGTTTTCACTGTCCCGGTTACCTCTTGGCTAACATTCTCTTCAGAGCTGCAGTGAAAGCAGGAACCACGTGGAGAAGGCACCCACACTGAAAGTGCCTGGAGGGAACATTGGGGCTTCTTCTCAGTGTCTCTGACATAGGGTTTCACTGTCCCGGGAAAGTCTCTGCTAACACCGCGCAGAGCGCTGTGCCCAATATACAGAAACGTCTTGCGGTATCTCCTACAGGGAAAGTGCCAGGAGGGAATTGTGGAGCTTGTTCTCAGTGTCTCTGAGAATTGCTCTGATTATCTGTGTGACCTCTTTGCTAAGACTCTCCAGAGAGCCGTCCTCAAAACCAACACACATCTTGACATATCTCCCACATTGATCGCAGTGTCTCCAGAAACGGCATTCAAGGAGCCAGGACCTTTTCTCCCTACACTGTCCATTGAGTTGTCCTCAAAACCAATATACATCCTGCTGTATCTCCCACATGGAAAGTGCCAGGAGGGAGAAGTGGGGATTATGTTTAGACTTTCTCGGAACTGCTTCAAATCAACTAGATATCTTTGTGCTGTAAATCGCCCGACAGCCAAACGCAAAAGCAGCAAACATCTCGCTGTATGTCCCACATCCAAAGTGCCAAGAGAGAGCTTGCTCTCCCTGTCTTTGAGTACTGTTTTCACTGTCCCGGTTACCTCTTGGCTAACATTCTCTTCAGAGCTGCAGTGAAAGCAGGAACCACGTGGAGAAGGCACCCACACTGAAAGTGCCTGGAGGGAACATTGGGGCTTCTTCTCAGTGTCTCTGACATAGGGTTTCACTGTCCCGGGAAAGTCTCTGCTAACACCGTGCAGAGCGCTGTGCCCAATATACAGAAACGTCTTGCGGTATCTCCTACAGGGAAAGTGCCAGGAGGGAATTGTCGAGCTTGTTCTCAGTGTCTCTGAGAATTGCTCTGATTATCTGTGTGACCTCTTTGCTAAGACTCTCCAGAGAGCCGTCCTCAAAACCAACACACATCTTGACATATCTCCCACATTGATCGCAGTGTCTCCAGAAACGGCATTCAAGGAGCCAGGACGTTTTCTCCCTACACTGTCCATTGAGTTGTCCTCAAAACCAATATACATCCTGCTGTATCTCCCACATGGAAAGTGCCAGGAGGGAGAAGTGGGGATTATGTTTAGACTTTCTCGGAACTGCTTCAAATCAACTAGATATCTTTGTGCTGTAAATCGCCCAACAGCCAAACGCAAAAGCAGCAAACATCTCGCTGTATGTCCCACATCCAAAGTGCCAAGAGAGAGCTTGCTCTCCCTGTCTTTGAGTACTGTTTTCACTGTCCCGGTTACCTCTTTGCTAACATTCTCTTCAGAGCTGCAGTGAAAGCAGGAACCACGTGGAGAAGGCACCCACACTGAAAGTGCCTGGAGGGAACATTGGGGCTTCTTCTCAGTGTCTCTGACATAGGGTTTCACTGTCCCGGGAAAGTCTCTGCTAACACCGCGCAGAGCGCTGTGCCCAATATACAGAAACGTCTTGCGGTATCTCCTACAGGGAAAGTGCCAGGAGGGAATTGTGGAGCTTGTTCTCAGTGTCTCTGAGAATTGCTCTGATTATCTGTGTGACCTCTTTGCTAAGACTCTCCAGAGAGCCGTCCTCAAAACCAACACACATCTTGACATATCTCCCACATTGATCGCAGTGTCTCCAGAAACGGCATTCAAGGAGCCAGGACCTTTTCTCCCTACACTGTCCATTGAGTTGTCCTCAAAACCAATATACATCCTGCTATATCTCCCACATGGAAAGTGCCAGGAGGGAGAAGTGGGGATTATGTTTAGACTTTCTCGGAACTGCTTCAAATCAACTAGATATCTTTGTGCTGTAAATCTCCCAACAGCCAAACGCAAAAGCAGCAAACATCTCGCTGTATGTCCCACATCCAAAGTGCCAAGAGAGAGCTTGCTCTCCCTGTCTTTGAGTACTGTTTTCACTGTCCCGGTTACCTCTTGGCTAACATTCTCTTCAGAGCTGCAGTGAAAGCAGGAACCACGTGGAGAAGGCACCCACACTGAAAGTGCCTGGAGGGAACATTGGGGCTTCTTCTCAGTGTCTCTGACATAGGGTTTCACTGTCCCGGGAAAGTCTCTGCTAACACCGCGCAGAGCGCTGTGCCCAATATACAGAAACGTCTTGCGGTATCTCCTACAGGGAAAGTGCCAGGAGGGAATTGTGGAGCTTGTTCTCAGTGTCTCTGAGAATTGCTCTGATTATCTGTGTGACCTCTTTGCTAAGACTCTCCAGAGAGCCGTCCTCAAAACCAACACACATCTTGACATATCTCCCACATTGATCGCAGTGTCTCCAGAAACGGCATTCAAGGAGCCAGGACCTTTTCTCCCTACACTGTCCATTGAGTTGTCCTCAAAACCAATATACATCCTGCTATATCTCCCACATGGAAAGTGCCAGGAGGGAGAAGTGGGGATTATGTTTAGACTTTCTCGGAACTGCTTCAAATCAACTAGATATCTTTGTGCTGTAAATCTCCCAACAGCCAAACGCAAAAGCAGCAAACATCTCGCTGTATGTCCCACATCCAAAGTGCCAAGAGAGAGCTTGCTCTCCCTGTCTTTGAGTACTGTTTTCACTGTCCCGGTTACCTCTTGGCTAACATTCTCTTCAGAGCTGCAGTGAAACCAGGAACCACGTGGAGAAGGCACCCACACTGAAAGTGCCTGGAGGGAACATTGGGGCTTCTTCTCAGTGTCTCTGACATAGGGTTTCACTGTCCCGGGAAAGTCTCTGCTAACACCCTGCAGAGCGCTGTGCCCAATATACAGAAACGTCTTGCGGTATCTCCTACAGGGAAAGTGCCAGGAGGGAATTGTCGAGCTTGTTCTCAGTGTCTCTGAGAATTGCTCTGATTATCTGTGTGACCTCTTTGCTAAGACTCTCCAGAGAGCCGTCCTCAAAACCAACACACATCTTGACATATCTCCCACATTGATCGCAGTGTCTCCAGAAACGGCATTCAAGGAGCCAGGACCTTTTCTCCCTACACTGTCCATTGAGTTGTCCTCAAAACCAATATACATCCTGCTGTATCTCCCACATGGAAAGTGCCAGGAGGGAGAAGTGGGGATTATGTTTAGACTTTCTCGGAACTGCTTCAAATCAACTAGATATCTTTGTGCTGTAAATCGCCCGACAGCCAAACGCAAAAGCAGCAAACATCTCGCTGTATGTCCCACATCCAAAGTGCCAAGAGAGAGCTTGCTCTCCCTGTCTTTGAGTACTGTTTTCACTGTCCCGGTTACCTCTTGGCTAACATTCTCTTCAGAGCTGCAGTGAAAGCAGGAACCACGTGGAGAAGGCACCCACACTGAAAGTGCCTGGAGGGAACATTGGGGCTTCTTCTCAGTGTCTCTGACATAGGGTTTCACTGTCCCGGGAAAGTCTCTGCTAACACCGTGCAGAGCGCTGTGCCCAATATACAGAAACGTCTTGCGGTATCTCCTACAGGGAAAGTGCCAGGAGGGAATTGTGGAGCTTGTTCTCAGTGTCTCTGAGAATTGCTCTGATTATCTGTGTGACCTCTTTGCTAAGACTCTCCAGAGAGCCGTCCTCAAAACCAACACACATCTTGACATATCTCCCACATTGATCGCAGTGTCTCCAGAAACGGCATTCAAGGAGCCAGGACCTTTTCTCCCTACACTGTCCATTGAGTTGTCCTCAAAACCAATATACATCCTGCTGTATCTCCCACATGGAAAGTGCCAGGAGGGAGAAGTGGGGATTATGTTTAGACTTTCTCGGAACTGCTTCAAATCAACTAGATATCTTTGTGCTGTAAATCGCCCGACAGCCAAACGCAAAAGCAGCAAACATCTCGCTGTATGTCCCACATCCAAAGTGCCAAGAGAGAGCTTGCTCTCCCTGTCTTTGAGTACTGTTTTCACTGTCCCGGTTACCTCTTGGCTAACATTCTCTTCAGAGCTGCAGTGAAAGCAGGAACCACGTGGAGAAGGCACCCACACTGAAAGTGCCTGGAGGGAACATTGGGGCTTCTTCTCAGTGTCTCTGACATAGGGTTTCACTGTCCCGGGAAAGTCTCTGCTAACACCGCGCAGAGCGCTGTGCCCAATATACAGAAACGTCTTGCGGTATCTCCTACAGGGAAAGTGCCAGGAGGGAATTGTGGAGCTTGTTCTCAGTGTCTCTGAGAATTGCTCTGATTATCTGTGTGACCTCTTTGCTAAGACTCTCCAGAGAGCCGTCCTCAAAACCAACACACATCTTGACATATCTCCCACATTGATCGCAGTGTCTCCAGAAACGGCATTCAAGGAGCCAGGACCTTTTCTCCCTACACTGTCCATTGAGTTGTCCTCAAAACCAATATACATCCTGCTGTATCTCCCACATGGAAAGTGCCAGGAGGGAGAAGTGGGGATTATGTTTAGACTTTCTCGGAACTGCTTCAAATCAACTAGATATCTTTGTGCTGTAAATCGCCCGACAGCCAAACGCAAAAGCAGCAAACATCTCGCTGTATGTCCCACATCCAAAGTGCCAAGAGAGAGCTTGCTCTCCCTGTCTTTGAGTACTGTTTTCACTGTCCCGGTTACCTCTTGGCTAACATTCTCTTCAGAGCTGCAGTGAAAGCAGGAACCACGTGGAGAAGGCACCCACACTGAAAGTGCCTGGAGGGAACATTGGGGCTTCTTCTCAGTGTCTCTGACATAGGGTTTCACTGTCCCGGGAAAGTCTCTGCTAACACCGTGCAGAGCGCTGTGCCCAATATACAGAAACGTCTTGCGGTATCTCCTACAGGGAAAGTGCCAGGAGGGAATTGTCGAGCTTGTTCTCAGTGTCTCTGAGAATTGCTCTGATTATCTGTGTGACCTCTTTGCTAAGACTCTCCAGAGAGCCGTCCTCAAAACCAACACACATCTTGACATATCTCCCACATTGATCGCAGTGTCTCCAGAAACGGCATTCAAGGAGCCAGGACCTTTTCTCCCTACACTGTCCATTGAGTTGTCCTCAAAACCAATATACATCCTGCTGTATCTCCCACATGGAAAGTGCCAGGAGGGAGAAGTGGGGATTATGTTTAGACTTTCTCGGAACTGCTTCAAATCAACTAGATATCTTTGTGCTGTAAATCGCCCGACAGCCAAACGCAAAAGCAGCAAACATCTCGCTGTATGTCCCACATCCAAAGTGCCAAGAGAGAGCTTGCTCTCCCTGTCTTTGAGTACTGTTTTCACTGTCCCGGTTACCTCTTGGCTAACATTCTCTTCAGAGCTGCAGTGAAAGCAGGAACCACGTGGAGAAGGCACCCACACTGAAAGTGCCTGGAGGGAACATTGGGGCTTCTTCTCAGTGTCTCTGACATAGGGTTTCACTGTCCCGGGAAAGTCTCTGCTAACACCGTGCAGAGCGCTGTGCCCAATATACAGAAACGTCTTGCGGTATCTCCTACAGGGAAAGTGCCAGGAGGGAATTGTGGAGCTTGTTCTCAGTGTCTCTGAGAATTGCTCTGATTATCTGTGTGACCTCTTTGCTAAGACTCTCCAGAGAGCCGTCCTCAAAACCAACACACATCTTGACATATCTCCCACATTGATCGCAGTGTCTCCAGAAACGGCATTCAAGGAGCCAGGACCTTTTCTCCCTACACTGTCCATTGAGTTGTCCTCAAAACCAATATACATCCTGCTGTATCTCCCACATGGAAAGTGCCAGGAGGGAGAAGTGGGGATTATGTTTAGACTTTCTCGGAACTGCTTCAAATCAACTAGATATCTTTGTGCTGTAAATCGCCCGACAGCCAAACGCAAAAGCAGCAAACATCTCGCTGTATGTCCCACATCCAAAGTGCCAAGAGAGAGCTTGCTCTCCCTGTCTTTGAGTACTGTTTTCACTGTCCCGGTTACCTCTTGGCTAACATTCTCTTCAGAGCTGCAGTGAAAGCAGGAACCACGTGGAGAAGGCACCCACACTGAAAGTGCCTGGAGGGAACATTGGGGCTTCTTCTCAGTGTCTCTGACATAGGGTTTCACTGTCCCGGGAAAGTCTCTGCTAACACCGTGCAGAGCGCTGTGCCCAATATACAGAAACGTCTTGCGGTATCTCCTACAGGGAAAGTGCCAGGAGGGAATTGTCGAGCTTTTTCTCAGTGTCTCTGAGAATTGCTCTGATTATCTGTGTGACCTCTTTGCTAAGACTCTCCAGAGAGCCGTCCTCAAAACAAACACACATCTTGACATATCTCCCACATTGATCGCAGTGTCTCCAGAAACGGCATTCAAGGAGCCAGGACCTTTTCTCCCTACACTGTCCATTGAGTTGTCCTCAAAACCAATATACATCCTGCTGTATCTCCCACATGGAAAGTGCCAGGAGGGAGAAGTGGGGATTATGTTTAGACTTTCTCGGAACTGCTTCAAATCAACTAGATATCTTTGTGCTGTAAATCGCCCAACAGCCAAACGCAAAAGCAGCAAACATCTCGCTGTATGTCCCACATCCAAAGTGCCAAGAGAGAGCTTGCTCTCCCTGTCTTTGAGTACTGTTTTCACTGTCCCGGTTACCTCTTGGCTAACATTCTCTTCAGAGCTGCAGTGAAAGCAGGAACCACGTGGAGAAGGCACCCACACTGAAAGTGCCTGGAGGGAACATTGGGGCTTCTTCTCAGTGTCTCTGACATAGGGTTTCACTGTCCCGGGAAAGTCTCTGCTAACACCGTGCAGAGCGCTGTGCCCAATATACAGAAACGTCTTGCGGTATCTCCTACAGGGAAAGTGCCAGGAGGGAATTGTCGAGCTTGTTCTCAGTGTCTCTGAGAATTGCTCTGATTATCTGTGTGACCTCTTTGCTAAGACTCTCCAGAGAGCCGTCCTCAAAACCAACACACATCTTGACATATCTCCCACATTGATCGCAGTGTCTCCAGAAATGGCATTCAAGGAGCCAGGACCTTTTCTCCCTACACTGTCCATTGAGTTGTCCTCAAAACCAATATACATCCTGCTGTATCTCCCACATGGAAAGTGCCAGGAGGGAGAAGTGGGGATTATGTTTAGACTTTCTCGGAACTGCTTCAAATCAACTAGATATCTTTGTGCTGTAAATCTCCCAACAGCCAAACGCAAAAGCAGCAAACATCTCGCTGTATGTCCCACATCCAAAGTGCCAAGAGAGAGCTTGCTCTCCCTGTCTTTGAGTACTGTTTTCACTGTCCCGGTTACCTCTTGGCTAACATTCTCTTCAGAGCTGCAGTGAAAGCAGGAACCACGTGGAGAAGGCACCCACACTGAAAGTGCCTGGAGGGAACATTGGGGCTTCTTCTCAGTGTCTCTGACATAGGGTTTCACTGTCCCGGGAAAGTCTCTGCTAACACCGTGCAGAGCGCTGTGCCCAATATACAGAAACGTCTTGCGGTATCTCCTACAGGGAAAGTGCCAGGAGGGAATTGTGGAGCTTGTTCTGAGTGTCTCTGAGAATTGCTCTGATTATCTGTGTGACCTCTTTGCTAAGACTCTCCAGAGAGCCGTCCTCAAAACCAACACACATCTTGACATATCTCCCACATTGATCGCAGTGTCTCCAGAAACGGCATTCAAGGAGCCAGGACCTTTTCTCCCTACACTGTCCATTGAGTTGTCCTCAAAACCAATATACATCCTGCTGTATCTCCCACATGGAAAGTGCCAGGAGGGAGAAGTGGGGATTATGTTTAGACTTTCTCGGAACTGCTTCAAATCAACTAGATATCTTTGTGCTGTAAATCGCCCAACAGCCAAACGCAAAAGCAGCAAACATCTCGCTGTATGTCCCACATCCAAAGTGCCAAGAGAGAGCTTGCTCTCCCTGTCTTTGAGTACTGTTTTCACTGTCCCGGTTACCTCTTGGCTAACATTCTCTTCAGAGCTGCAGTGAAAGCAGGAACCACGTGGAGAAGGCACCCACACTGAAAGTGCCTGGAGGGAACATTGGGGCTTCTTCTCAGTGTCTCTGACATAGGGTTTCACTGTCCCGGGAAAGTCTCTGCTAACACCGCGCAGAGCGCTGTGCCCAATATACAGAAACGTCTTGCGGTATCTCCTACAGGGAAAGTGCCAGGAGGGAATTGTGGAGCTTGTTCTCAGTGTCTCTGAGAATTGCTCTGATTATCTGTGTGACCTCT
The DNA here is from genome assembly GCF_963924245.1 of Chroicocephalus ridibundus. Taxonomy (NCBI): domain Eukaryota; kingdom Metazoa; phylum Chordata; class Aves; order Charadriiformes; family Laridae; genus Chroicocephalus; species Chroicocephalus ridibundus. Next base: position 505,264 of record NW_026961540.1, read on the forward strand.
TTGCTAAGACTCTCCAGAGAGCCGTCCTCAAAACCAACACACATCTTGACATATCTCCCACATTGATCGCAGTGTCTCCAGAAACGGCATTCAAGGAGCCAGGACCTTTTCTCCCTACACTGTCCATTGAGTTGTCCTCAAAACCAATATACATCCTGCTGTATCTCCCACATGGAAAGTGCCAGGAGGGAGAAGTGGGGATTATGTTTAGACTTTCTCGGAACTGCTTCAAATCAACTAGATATCTTTGTGCTGTAAATCTCCCAACAGCCAAACGCAAAAGCAGCAAACATCTCGCTGTATGTCCCACATCCAAAGTGCCAAGAGAGAGCTTGCTCTCCCTGTCTTTGAGTACTGTTTTCACTGTCCCGGTTACCTCTTGGCTAACATTCTCTTCAGAGCTGCAGTGAAAGCAGGAACCACGTGGAGAAGGCACCCACACTGAAAGTGCCTGGAGGGAACATTGGGGCTTCTTCTCAGTGTCTCTGACATAGGGTTTCACTGTCCCGGGAAAGTCTCTGCTAACACCGTGCAGAGCGCTGTGCCCAATATACAGAAACGTCTTGCGGTATCTCCTACAGGGAAAGTGCCAGGAGGGATTGTCGAGCTTGTTCTCAGTGTCTCTGAGAATTGCTCTGATTATCTGTGTGACCTCTTTGCTAAGACTCTCCAGAGAGCCGTCCTCAAAACCAACACACATCTTGACATATCTCCCACATTGATCGCAGTGTCTCCAGAAACGGCATTCAAGGAGCCAGGACCTTTTCTCCCTACACTGTCCATTGAGTTGTCCTCAAAACCAATATACATCCTGCTGTATCTCCCACATGGAAAGTGCCAGGAGGGAGAAGTGGGGATTATGTTTAGACTTTCTCGGAACTGCTTCAAATCAACTAGATATCTTTGTGCTGTAAATCGCCCAACAGCCAAACGCAAAAGCAGCAAACATCTCGCTGTATGTCCCACATCCAAAGTGCCAAGAAAGAGCTTGCTCTCCCTGTCTTTGAGTACTGTTTTCACTGTCCCGGTTACCTCTTGGCTAACATTCTCTTCAGAGCTGCAGTGAAAGCAGGAACCACGTGGAGAAGGCACCCACACTGAAAGTGCCTGGAGGGAACATTGGGGCTTCTTCTCAGTGTCTCTGACATAGGGTTTCACTGTCCCGGGAAAGTCTCTGCTAACACCCTGCAGAGCGCTGTGCCCAATATACAGAAACGTCTTGCGGTATCTCCTACAGGGAAAGTGCCAGGAGGGAATTGTCGAGCTTGTTCTCAGTGTCTCTGAGAATTGCTCTGATTATCTGTGTGACCTCTTTGCTAAGACTCTCCAGAGAGCCGTCCTCAAAACCAACACACATCTTGACATATCTCCCACATTGATCGCAGTGTCTCCAGAAACGGCATTCAAGGAGCCAGGACCTTTTCTCCCTACACTGTCCATTGAGTTGTCCTCAAAACCAATATACATCCTGCTGTATCTCCCACATGGAAAGTGCCAGGAGGGAGAAGTGGGGATTATGTTTAGACTTTCTCGGAACTGCTTCAAATCAACTAGATATCTTTGTGCTGTAAATCGCCCAACAGCCAAACGCAAAAGCAGCAAACATCTCGCTGTATGTCCCACATCCAAAGTGCCAAGAGAGAGCTTGCTCTCCCTGTCTTTGAGTACTGTTTTCACTGTCCCGGTTACCTCTTGGCTAACATTCTCTTCAGAGCTGCAGTGAAAGCAGGAACCACGTGGAGAAGGCACCCACACTGAAAGTGCCTGGAGGGAACATTGGGGCTTCTTCTCAGTGTCTCTGACATAGGGTTTCACTGTCCCGGGAAAGTCTCTGCTAACACCGTGCAGAGCGCTGTGCCCAATATACAGAAACGTCTTGCGGTATCTCCTACAGGGAAAGTGCCAGGAGGGATTGTCGAGCTTGTTCTCAGTGTCTCTGAGAATTGCTCTGATTATCTGTGTGACCTCTTTGCTAAGACTCTCCAGAGAGCCGTCCTCAAAACCAACACACATCTTGACATATCTCCCACATTGATCGCAGTGTCTCCAGAAATGGCATTCAAGGAGCCAGGACCTTTTCTCCCTACACTGTCCATTGAGTTGTCCTCAAAACCAATATACATCCTGCTATATCTCCCACATGGAAAGTGCCAGGAGGGAGAAGTGGGGATTATGTTTAGACTTTCTCGGAACTGCTTCAAATCAACTAGATATCTTTGTGCTGTAAATCTCCCAACAGCCAAACGCAAAAGCAGCAAACATCTCGCTGTATGTCCCACATCCAAAGTGCCAAGAGAGAGCTTGCTCTCCCTGTCTTTGAGTACTGTTTTCACTGTCCCGGTTACCTCTTGGCTAACATTCTCTTCAGAGCTGCAGTGAAAGCAGGAACCACGTGGAGAAGGCACCCACACTGAAAGTGCCTGGAGGGAACATTGGGGCTTCTTCTCAGTGTCTCTGACATAGGGTTTCACTGTCCCGGGAAAGTCTCTGCTAACACCCTGCAGAGCGCTGTGCCCAATATACAGAAACGTCTTGCGGTATCTCCTACAGGGAAAGTGCCAGGAGGGAATTGTCGAGCTTGTTCTCAGTGTCTCTGAGAATTGCTCTGATTATCTGTGTGACCTCTTTGTAAGACTCTCCAGAGAGCCGTCCTCAAAACCAACACACATCTTGACATATCTCCCACATTGATCGCAGTGTCTCCAGAAACGGCATTCAAGGAGCCAGGACCTTTTCTCCCTACACTGTCCATTGAGTTGTCCTCAAAACCAATATACATCCTGCTGTATCTCCCACGTGGAAAGTGCCAGGAGGGAGAAGTGGGGATTATGTTTAGACTTTCTCGGAACTGCTTCAAATCAACTAGATATCTTTGTGCTGTAAATCGCCCAACAGCCAAACGCAAAAGCAGCAAACATCTCGCTGTATGTCCCACATCCAAAGTGCCAAGAGAGAGCTTGCTCTCCCTGTCTTTGAGTACTGTTTTCACTGTCCCGGTTACCTCTTGGCTAACATTCTCTTCAGAGCTGCAGTGAAAGCAGGAACCACGTGGAGAAGGCACCCACACTGAAAGTGCCTGGAGGGAACACTGGGGCTTCTTCTCAGTGTCTCTGACATAGGGTTTCACTGTCCCGGGAAAGTCTCTGCTAACACCGTGCAGAGCGCTGTGCCCAATATACAGAAACGTCTTGCGGTATCTCCTACAGGGAAAGTGCCAGGAGGGAATTGTGGAGCTTGTTCTCAGTGTCTCTGAGAATTGCTCTGATTATCTGTGTGACCTCTTTGCTAAGACTCTCCAGAGAGCCGTCCTCAAAACCAACACACATCTTGACATATCTCCCACATTGATCGCAGTGTCTCCAGAAACGGCATTCAAGGAGCCAGGACCTTTTCTCCCTACACTGTCCATTGAGTTGTCCTCAAAACCAATATACATCCTGCTGTATCTCCCACATGGAAAGTGCCAGGAGGGAGAAGTGGGGATTATGTTTAGACTTTCTCGGAACTGCTTCAAATCAACTAGATATCTTTGTGCTGTAAATCGCCCAACAGCCAAACGCAAAAGCAGCAAACATCTCGCTGTATGTCCCACATCCAAAGTGCCAAGAGAGAGCTTGCTCTCCCTGTCTTTGAGTACTGTTTTCACTGTCCCGGTTACCTCTTGGCTAACATTCTCTTCAGAGCTGCAGTGAAAGCAGGAACCACGTGGAGAAGGAACCCACACTGAAAGTGCCTGGAGGGAACATTGGGGCTTCTTCTCAGTGTCTCTGACATAGGGTTTCACTGTCCCGGGAAAGTCTCTGCTAACACCGCGCAGAGCGCTGTGCCCAATATACAGAAACGTCTTGCGGTATCTCCTACAGGGAAAGTGCCAGGAGGGAATTGTGGAGCTTGTTCTCAGTGTCTCTGAGAATTGCTCTGATTATCTGTGTGACCTCTTTGCTAAGACTCTCCAGAGAGCCGTCCTCAAAACAAACACACATCTTGACATATCTCCCACATTGATCGCAGTGTCTCCAGAAACGGCATTCAAGGAGCCAGGACCTTTTCTCCCTACACTGTCCATTGAGTTGTCCTCAAAACCAATATACATCCTGCTGTATCTCCCACATGGAAAGTGCCAGGAGGGAGAAGTGGGGATTATGTTTAGACTTTCTCGGAACTGCTTCAAATCAACTAGATATCTTTGTGCTGTAAATCTCCCAACAGCCAAACGCAAAAGCAGCAAACATCTCGCCGTATGTCCCACATCCAAAGTGCCAAGAGAGAGCTTGCTCTCCCTGTCTTTGAGTACTGTTTTCACTGTCCCGGTTACCTCTTGGCTAACATTCTCTTCAGAGCTGCAGTGAAAGCAGGAACCACGTGGAGAAGGCACCCACACTGAAAGTGCCTGGAGGGAACATTGGGGCTTCTTCTCAGTGTCTCTGACATAGGGTTTCACTGTCCCGGGAAAGTCTCTGCTAACACCGTGCAGAGCGCTGTGCCCAATATACAGAAACGTCTTGCGGTATCTCCTACAGGGAAAGTGCCAGGAGGGAATTGTGGAGCTTGTTCTCAGTGTCTCTGAGAATTGCTCTGATTATCTGTGTGACCTCTTTGCTAAGACTCTCCAGAGAGCCGTCCTGAAAACAAACACACATCTTGACATATCTCCCACATTGATCGCAGTGTCTCCAGAAACGGCATTCAAGGAGCCAGGACCTTTTCTCCCTACACTGTCCATTGAGTTGTCCTCAAAACCAATATACATCCTGCTGTATCTCCCACATGGAAAGTGCCAGGAGGGAGAAGTGGGGATTATGTTTAGACTTTCTCGGAACTGCTTCAAATCAACTAGATATCTTTGTGCTGTAAATCTCCCAACAGCCAAACGCAAAAGCAGCAAACATCTCGCTGTATGTCCCACATCCAAAGTGCCAAGAGAGAGCTTGCTCTCCCTGTCTTTGAGTACTGTTTTCACTGTCCCGGTTACCTCTTGGCTAACATTCTCTTCAGAGCTGCAGTGAAAGCAGGAACCACGTGGAGAAGGCACCCACACTGAAAGTGCCTGGAGGGAACATTGGGGCTTCTTCTCAGTGTCTCTGACATAGGGTTTCACTGTCCCGGGAAAGTCTCTGCTAACACCGTGCAGAGCGCTGTGCCCAATATACAGAAACGTCTTGCGGTATCTCCTACAGGGAAAGTGCCAGGAGGGAATTGTCGAGCTTGTTCTCAGTGTCTCTGAGAATTGCTCTGATTATCTGTGTGACCTCTTTGCTAAGACTCTCCAGAGAGCCGTCCTCAAAACCAACACACATCTTGACATATCTCCCACATTGATCGCAGTGTCTCCAGAAACGGCATTCAAGGAGCCAGGACCTTTTCTCCCTACACTGTCCATTGAGTTGTCCTCAAAACCAATATACATCCTGCTGTATCTCCCACATGGAAAGTGCCAGGAGGGAGAAGTGGGGATTATGTTTAGACTTTCTCGGAACTGCTTCAAATCAACTAGATATCTTTGTGCTGTAAATCTCCCAACAGCCAAACGCAATAGCAGCAAACATCTCGCTGTATGTCCCACATCCAAAGTGCCAAGAGAGAGCTTGCTCTCCCTGTCTTTGAGTACTGTTTTCACTGTCCCGGTTACCTCTTGGCTAACATTCTCTTCAGAGCTGCAGTGAAAGCAGGAACCACGTGGAGAAGGCACCCACACTGAAAGTGCCTGGAGGGAACATTGGGGCTTCTTCTCAGTGTCTCTGACATAGGGTTTCACTGTCCCGGGAAAGTCTCTGCTAACACCGCGCAGAGTGCTGTGCCCAATATACAGAAACGTCTTGCGGTATCTCCTACAGGGAAAGTGCCAGGAGGGAATTGTGGAGCTTGTTCTCAGTGTCTCTGAGAATTGCTCTGATTATCTGTGTGACCTCTTTGCTAAGACTCTCCAGAGAGCCGTCCTCAAAACCAACACACATCTTGACATATCTCCCACATTGATCGCAGTGTCTCCAGAAACGGCATTCAAGGAGCCAGGACCTTTTCTCCCTACACTGTCCATTGAGTTGTCCTCAAAACCAATATACATCCTGCTGTATCTCCCACATGGAAAGTGCCAGGAGGGAGAAGTGGCGATTATGTTTAGACTTTCTCGGAACTGCTTCAAATCAACTAGATATCTTTGTGCTGTAAATCGCCCGACAGCCAAACGCAAAAGCAGCAAACATCTCGCTGTATGTCCCACATCCAAAGTGCCAAGAGAGAGCTTGCTCTCCCTGTCTTTGAGTACTGTTTTCACTGTCCCGGTTACCTCTTGGCTAACATTCTCTTCAGAGCTGCAGTGAAAGCAGGAACCACGTGGAGAAGGCACCCACACTGAAAGTGCCTGGAGGGAACATTGGGGCTTCTTCTCAGTGTCTCTGACATAGGGTTTCACTGTCCCGGGAAAGTCTCTGCTAACACCGTGCAGAGCGCTGTGCCCAATATACAGAAACGTCTTGCGGTATCTCCTACAGGGAAAGTGCCAGGAGGGAATTGTCGAGCTTGTTCTCAGTGTCTCTGAGAATTGCTCTGATTATCTGTGTGACCTCTTTGCTAAGACTCTCCAGAGAGCCGTCCTCAAAACCAACACACATCTTGACATATCTCCCACATTGATCGCAGTGTCTCCAGAAATGGCATTCAAGGAGCCAGGACCTTTTCTCCCTACACTGTCCATTGAGTTGTCCTCAAAACCAATATACATCCTGCTGTATCTCCCACATGGAAAGTGCCAGGAGGGAGAAGTGGGGATTATGTTTAGACTTTCTCGGAACTGCTTCAAATCAACTAGATATCTTTGTGCTGTAAATCTCCCAACAGCCAAACGCAAAAGCAGCAAACATCTCGCTGTATGTCCCACATCCAAAGTGCCAAGAGAGAGCTTGCTCTCCCTGTCTTTGAGTACTGTTTTCACTGTCCCGGTTACCTCTTGGCTAACATTCTCTTCAGAGCTGCAGTGAAAGCAGGAACCACGTGGAGAAGGCACCCACACTGAAAGTGCCTGGAGGGAACATTGGGGCTTCTTCTCAGTGTCTCTGACATAGGGTTTCACTGTCCCGGGAAAGTCTCTGCTAACACCGTGCAGAGCGCTGTGCCCAATATACAGAAACGTCTTGCGGTATCTCCTACAGGGAAAGTGCCAGGAGGGAATTGTCGAGCTTGTTCTCAGTGTCTCTGAGAATTGCTCTGATTATCTGTGTGACCTCTTTGCTAAGACTCTCCAGAGAGCCGTCCTCAAAACAAACACACATCTTGACATATCTCCCACATTGATCGCAGTGTCTCCAGAAACGGCATTCAAGGAGCCAGGACCTTTTCTCCCTACACTGTCCATTGAGTTGTCCTCAAAACCAATATACATCCTGCTGTATCTCCCACATGGAAAGTGCCAGGAGGGAGAAGTGGGGATTATGTTTAGACTTTCTCGGAACTGCTTCAAATCAACTAGATATCTTTGTGCTGTAAATCTCCCAACAGCCAAACGCAAAAGCAGCAAACATCTCGCTGTATGTCCCACATCCAAAGTGCCAAGAGAGAGCTTGCTCTCCCTGTCTTTGAGTACTGTTTTCACTGTCCCGGTTACCTCTTGGCTAACATTCTCTTCAGAGCTGCAGTGAAAGCAGGAACCACGTGGAGAAGGCACCCACACTGAAAGTGCCTGGAGGGAACATTGGGGCTTCTTCTCAGTGTCTCTGACATAGGGTTTCACTGTCCCGGGAAAGTCTCTGCTAACACCGTGCAGAGCGCTGTGCCCAATATACAGAAACGTCTTGCGGTATCTCCTACAGGGAAAGTGCCAGGAGGGAATTGTCGAGCTTGTTCTCAGTGTCTCTGAGAATTGCTCTGATTATCTGTGTGACCTCTTTGCTAAGACTCTCCAGAGAGCCGTCCTCAAAACCAACACACATCTTGACATATCTCCCACATTGATCGCAGTGTCTCCAGAAATGGCATTCAAGGAGCCAGGACCTTTTCTCCCTACACTGTCCATTGAGTTGTCCTCAAAACCAATATACATCCTGCTGTATCTCCCACATGGAAAGTGCCAGGAGGGAGAAGTGGGGATTATGTTTAGACTTTCTCGGAACTGCTTCAAATCAACTAGATATCTTTGTGCTGTAAATCGCCCAACAGCCAAACGCAAAAGCAGCAAACATCTCGCTGTATGTCCCACATCCAAAGTGCCAAGAGAGAGCTTGCTCTCCCTGTCTTTGAGTACTGTTTTCACTGTCCCGGTTACCTCTTGGCTAACATTCTCTTCAGAGCTGCAGTGAAAGCAGGAACCACGTGGAGAAGGCACCCACACTGAAAGTGCCTGGAGGGAACATTGGGGCTTCTTCTCAGTGTCTCTGACATAGGGTTTCACTGTCCCGGGAAAGTCTCTGCTAACACCGCGCAGAGCGCTGTGCCCAATATACAGAAACGTCTTGCGGTATCTCCTACAGGGAAAGTGCCAGGAGGGAATTGTCGAGCTTGTTCTCAGTGTCTCTGAGAATTGCTCTGATTATCTGTGTGACCTCTTTGCTAAGACTCTCCAGAGAGCCGTCCTCAAAACCAACACACATCTTGACATATCTCCCACATTGATTGCAGTGTCTCCAGAAACGGCATTCAAGGAGCCAGGACCTTTTCTCCCTACACTGTCCATTGAGTTGTCCTCAAAACCAATATACATCCTGCTGTATCTCCCACATGGAAAGTGCCAGGAGGGAGAAGTGGGGATTATGTTTAGACTTTCTCGGAACTGCTTCAAATCAACTAGATATCTTTGTGCTGTAAATCGCCCAACAGCCAAACGCAAAAGCAGCAAACATCTCGCTGTATGTCCCACATCCAAAGTGCCAAGAGAGAGCTTGCTCTCCCTGTCTTTGAGTACTGTTTTCACTGTCCCGGTTACCTCTTGGCTAACATTCTCTTCAGAGCTGCAGTGAAAGCAGGAACCACGTGGAGAAGGCACCCACACTGAAAGTGCCTGGAGGGAACATTGGGGCTTCTTCTCAGTGTCTCTGACATAGGGTTTCACTGTCCCGGGAAAGTCTCTGCTAACACCGTGCAGAGCGCTGTGCCCAATATACAGAAACGTCTTGCGGTATCTCCTACAGGGAAAGTGCCAGGAGGGAATTGTCGAGCTTGTTCTCAGTGTCTCTGAGAATTGCTCTGATTATCTGTGTGACCTCTTTGCTAAGACTCTCCAGAGAGCCGTCCTCAAAACAAACACACATCTTGACATATCTCCCACATTGATCGCAGTGTCTCCAGAAACGGCATTCAAGGAGCCAGGACCTTTTCTCCCTACACTGTCCATTGAGTTGTCCTCAAAACCAATATACATCCTGCTGTATCTCCCACATGGAAAGTGCCAGGAGGGAGAAGTGGGGATTATGTTTAGACTTTCTCGGAACTGCTTCAAATCAACTAGATATCTTTGTGCTGTAAATCTCCCAACAGCCAAACGCAAAAGCAGCAAACATCTCGCTGTATGTCCCACATCCAAAGTGCCAAGAGAGAGCTTGCTCTCCCTGTCTTTGAGTACTGTTTTCACTGTCCCGGTTACCTCTTGGCTAACATTCTCTTCAGAGCTGCAGTGAAAGCAGGAACCACGTGGAGAAGGCACCCACACTGAAAGTGCCTGGAGGGAACATTGGGGCTTCTTCTCAGTGTCTCTGACATAGGGTTTCACTGTCCCGGGAAAGTCTCTGCTAACACCGTGCAGAGCGCTGTGCCCAATATACAGAAACGTCTTGCGGTATCTCCTACAGGGAAAGTGCCAGGAGGGAATTGTCGAGCTTGTTCTCAGTGTCTCTGAGAATTGCTCTGATTATCTGTGTGACCTCTTTGCTAAGACTCTCCAGAGAGCCGTCCTCAAAACCAACACACATCTTGACATATCTCCCACATTGATCGCAGTGTCTCCAGAAATGGCATTCAAGGAGCCAGGACCTTTTCTCCCTACACTGTCCATTGAGTTGTCCTCAAAACCAATATACATCCTGCTGTATCTCCCACATGGAAAGTGCCAGGAGGGAGAAGTGGGGATTATGTTTAGACTTTCTCGGAACTGCTTCAAATCAACTAGATATCTTTGTGCTGTAAATCGCCCAACAGCCAAACGCAAAAGCAGCAAACATCTCGCTGTATGTCCCACATCCAAAGTGCCAAGAGAGAGCTTGCTCTCCCTGTCTTTGAGTACTGTTTTCACTGTCCCGGTTACCTCTTGGCTAACATTCTCTTCAGAGCTGCAGTGAAAGCAGGAACCACGTGGAGAAGGCACCCACACTGAAAGTGCCTGGAGGGAACATTGGGGCTTCTTCTCAGTGTCTCTGACATAGGGTTTCACTGTCCCGGGAAAGTCTCTGCTAACACCGCGCAGAGCGCTGTGCCCAATATACAGAAACGTCTTGCGGTATCTCCTACAGGGAAAGTGCCAGGAGGGAATTGTCGAGCTTGTTCTCAGTGTCTCTGAGAATTGCTCTGATTATCTGTGTGACCTCTTTGCTAAGACTCTCCAGAGAGCCGTCCTCAAAACCAACACACATCTTGACATATCTCCCACATTGATTGCAGTGTCTCCAGAAACGGCATTCAAGGAGCCAGGACCTTTTCTCCCTACACTGTCCATTGAGTTGTCCTCAAAACCAATATACATCCTGCTGTATCTCCCACATGGAAAGTGCCAGGAGGGAGAAGTGGGGATTATGTTTAGACTTTCTCGGAACTGCTTCAAATCAACTAGATATCTTTGTGCTGTAAATCGCCCAACAGCCAAACGCAAAAGCAGCAAACATCTCGCTGTATGTCCCACATCCAAAGTGCCAAGAGAGAGCTTGCTCTCCCTGTCTTTGAGTACTGTTTTCACTGTCCCGGTTACCTCTTGGCTAACATTCTCTTCAGAGCTGCAGTGAAAGCAGGAACCACGTGGAGAAGGCACCCACACTGAAAGTGCCTGGAGGGAACATTGGGGCTTCTTCTCAGTGTCTCTGACATAGGGTTTCACTGTCCCGGGAAAGTCTCTGCTAACACCGTGCAGAGCGCTGTGCCCAATATACAGAAACGTCTTGCGGTATCTCCTACAGGGAAAGTGCCAGGAGGGAATTGTCGAGCTTGTTCTCAGTGTCTCTGAGAATTGCTCTGATTATCTGTGTGACCTCTTTGCTAAGACTCTCCAGAGAGCCGTCCTCAAAACCAACACACATCTTGACATATCTCCCACATTGATCGCAGTGTCTCCAGAAATGGCATTCAAGGAGCCAGGACCTTTTCTCCCTACACTGTCCATTGAGTTGTCCTCAAAACCAATATACATCCTGCTGTATCTCCCACATGGAAAGTGCCAGGAGGGAGAAGTGGGGATTATGTTTAGACTTTCTCGGAACTGCTTCAAATCAACTAGATATCTTTGTGCTGTAAATCTCCCAACAGCCAAACGCAAAAGCAGCAAACATCTCGCTGTATGTCCCACATCCAAAGTGCCAAGAGAGAGCTTGCTCTCCCTGTCTTTGAGTACTGTTTTCACTGTCCCGGTTACCTCTTGGCTAACATTCTCTTCAGAGCTGCAGTGAAAGCAGGAACCACGTGGAGAAGGCACCCACACTGAAAGTGCCTGGAGGGAACATTGGGGCTTCTTCTCAGTGTCTCTGACATAGGGTTTCACTGTCCCGGGAAAGTCTCTGCTAACACCCTGCAGAGCGCTGTGCCCAATATACAGAAACGTCTTGCGGTATCTCCTACAGGGAAAGTGCCAGGAGGGAATTGTCGAGCTTTTTCTCAGTGTCTCTGAGAATTGCTCTGATTATCTGTGTGACCTCTTTGCTAAGACTCTCCAGAGAGCCGTCCTCAAAACAAACACACATCTTGACATATCTCCCACATTGATCGCAGTGTCTCCAGAAACGGCATTCAAGGAGCCAGGACCTTTTCTCCCTACACTGTCCATTGAGTTGTCCTCAAAACCAATATACATCCTGCTGTATCTCCCACATGGAAAGTGCCAGGAGGGAGAAGTGGGGATTATGTTTAGACTTTCTCGGAACTGCTTCAAATCAACTAGATATCTTTGTGCTGTAAATCGCCCAACAGCCAAACGCAAAAGCAGCAAACATCTCGCTGTATGTCCCACATCCAAAGTGCCAAGAGAGAGCTTGCTCTCCCTGTCTTTGAGTACTGTTTTCACTGTCCCGGTTACCTCTTGGCTAACATTCTCTTCAGAGCTGCAGTGAAAGCAGGAACCACGTGGAGAAGGCACCCACACTGAAAGTGCCTGGAGGGAACATTGGGGCTTCTTCTCAGTGTCTCTGACATAGGGTTTCACTGTCCCGGGAAAGTCTCTGCTAACACCGTGCAGAGCGCTGTGCCCAATATACAGAAACGTCTTGCGGTATCTCCTACAGGGAAAGTGCCAGGAGGGAATTGTCGAGCTTGTTCTCAGTGTCTCTGAGAATTGCTCTGATTATCTGTGTGACCTCTTTGCTAAGACTCTCCAGAGAGCCGTCCTCAAAACCAACACACATCTTGACATATCTCCCACATTGATCGCAGTGTCTCCAGAAATGGCATTCAAGGAGCCAGGACCTTTTCTCCCTACACTGTCCATTGAGTTGTCCTCAAAACCAATATACATCCTGCTGTATCTCCCACATGGAAAGTGCCAGGAGGGAGAAGTGGGGATTATGTTTAGACTTTCTCGGAACTGCTTCAAATCAACTAGATATCTTTGTGCTGTAAATCTCCCAACAGCCAAACGCAAAAGCAGCAAACATCTCGCTGTATGTCCCACATCCAAAGTGCCAAGAGAGAGCTTGCTCTCCCTGTCTTTGAGTACTGTTTTCACTGTCCCGGTTACCTCTTGGCTAACATTCTCTTCAGAGCTGCAGTGAAAGCAGGAACCACGTGGAGAAGGCACCCACACTGAAAGTGCCTGGAGGGAACATTGGGGCTTCTTCTCAGTGTCTCTGACATAGGGTTTCACTGTCCCGGGAAAGTCTCTGCTAACACCGTGCAGAGCGCTGTGCCCAATATACAGAAACGTCTTGCGGTATCTCCTACAGGGAAAGTGCCAGGAGGGAATTGTGGAGCTTGTTCTCAGTGTCTCTGAGAATTGCTCTGATTATCCCTGTGACCTCTTTGCTAAGACTCTCCAGAGAGCCGTCCTCAAAACCAACACACATCTTGACATATCTCCCACATTGATCGCAGTGTCTCCAGAAACGGCATTCAAGGAGCCAGGACCTTTTCTCCCTACACTGTCCATTGAGTTGTCCTCAAAACCAATATACATCCTGCTGTATCTCCCACATGGAAAGTGCCAGGAGGGAGAAGTGGGGATTATGTTTAGACTTTCTCGGAACTGCTTCAAATCAACTAGATATCTTTGTGCTGTAAATCGCCCAACAGCCAAACGCAAAAGCAGCAAACATCTCGCTGTATGTCCCACATCCAAAGTGCCAAGAGAGAGCTTGCTCTCCCTGTCTTTGAGTACTGTTTTCACTGTCCCGGTTACCTCTTGGCTAACATTCTCTTCAGAGCTGCAGTGAAAGCAGGAACCACGTGGAGAAGGCACCCACACTGAAAGTGCCTGGAGGGAACATTGGGGCTTCTTCTCAGTGTCTCTGACATAGGGTTTCACTGTCCCGGGAAAGTCTCTGCTAACACCGTGCAGAGCGCTGTGCCCAATATACAGAAACGTCTTGCGGTATCTCCTACAGGGAAAGTGCCAGGAGGGATTGTCGAGCTTGTTCTCAGTGTCTCTGAGAATTGCTCTGATTATCTGTGTGACCTCTTTGCTAAGACTCTCCAGAGAGCCGTCCTCAAAACCAACACACATCTTGACATATCTCCCACATTGATCGCAGTGTCTCCAGAAACGGCATTCAAGGAGCCAGGACCTTTTCTCCCTACACTGTCCATTGAGTTGTCCTCAAAACCAATATACATCCTGCTGTATCTCCCACATGGAAAGTGCCAGGAGGGAGAAGTGGGGATTATGTTTAGACTTTCTCGGAACTGCTTCAAATCAACTAGATATCTTTGTGCTGTAAATCTCCCAACAGCCAAACGCAAAAGCAGCAAACATCTCGCTGTATGTCCCACATCCAAAGTGCCAAGAGAGAGCTTGCTCTCCCTGTCTTTGAGTACTGTTTTCACTGTCCCGGTTACCTCTTGGCTAACATTCTCTTCAGAGCTGCAGTGAAAGCAGGAACCACGTGGAGAAGGCACCCACACTGAAAGTGCCTGGAGGGAACATTGGGGCTTCTTCTCAGTGTCTCTGACATAGGGTTTCACTGTCCCGGGAAAGTCTCTGCTAACACCCTGCAGAGCGCTGTGCCCAATATACAGAAACGTCTTGCGGTATCTCCTACAGGGAAAGTGCCAGGAGGGAATTGTCGAGCTTGTTCTCAGTGTCTCTGAGAATTGCTCTTTTTATCTGTGTGAACTCTTTGCTAAGACTCTCCAGAGAGCCGTCCTCAAAACCAACACACATCTTGACATATCTCCCACATTGATCGCAGTGTCTCCAGAAACGGCATTCAAGGAGCCAGGACGTTTTCTCCCTACACTGTCCATTGAGTTGTCCTCAAAACCAATATACATCCTGCTGTATCTCCCACATGGAAAGTGCCAGGAGGGAGAAGTGGGGATTATGTTTAGACTTTCTCGGAACTGCTTCAAATCAACTAGATATCTTTGTGCTGTAAATCGCCCAACAGCCAAACGCAAAAGCAGCAAACATCTCGCTGTATGTCCCACATCCAAAGTGCCAAGAGAGAGCTTGCTCTCCCTGTCTTTGAGTACTGTTTTCACTGTCCCGGTTACCTCTTGGCTAACATTCTCTTCAGAGCTGCAGTGAAAGCAGGAACCACGTGGAGAAGGCACCCACACTGAAAGTGCCTGGAGGGAACACTGGGGCTTCTTCTCAGTGTCTCTGACATAGGGTTTCACTGTCCCGGGAAAGTCTCTGCTAACACCGTGCAGAGCGCTGTGCCCAATATACAGAAACGTCTTGCGGTATCTCCTACAGGGAAAGTGCCAGGAGGGAATTGTGGAGCTTGTTCTCAGTGTCTCTGAGAATTGCTCTGATTATCTGTGTGACCTCTTTGCTAAGACTCTCCAGAGAGCCGTCCTCAAAACCAACACACATCTTGACATATCTCCCACATTGATCGCAGTGTCTCCAGAAACGGCATTCAAGGAGCCAGGACCTTTTCTCCCTACACTGTCCATTGAGTTGTCCTCAAAACCAATATACATCCTGCTGTATCTCCCACATGGAAAGTGCCAGGAGGGAGAAGTGGGGATTATGTTTAGACTTTCTCGGAACTGCTTCAAATCAACTAGATATCTTTGTGCTGTAAATCTCCCAACAGCCAAACGCAAAAGCAGCAAACATCTCGCTGTATGTCCCACATCCAAAGTGCCAAGAGAGAGCTTGCTCTCCCTGTCTTTGAGTACTGTTTTCACTGTCCCGGTTACCTCTTGGCTAACATTCTCTTCAGAGCTGCAGTGAAAGCAGGAACCACGTGGAGAAGGCACCCACACTGAAAGTGCCTGGAGGGAACATTGGGGCTTCTTCTCAGTGTCTCTGACATAGGGTTTCACTGTCCCGGGAAAGTCTCTGCTAACACCGTGCAGAGCGCTGTGCCCAATATACAGAAACGTCTTGCGGTATCTCCTACAGGGAAAGTGCCAGGAGGGAATTGTGGAGCTTGTTCTCAGTGTCTCTGAGAATTGCTCTGATTATCTGTGTGACCTCTTTGCTAAGACTCTCCAGAGAGCCGTCCTCAAAACCAACACACATCTTGACATATCTCCCACATTGATCGCAGTGTCTCCAGAAACGGCATTCAAGGAGCCAGGACCTTTTCTCCCTACACTGTCCATTGAGTTGTCCTCAAAACCAATATACATCCTGCTGTATCTCCCACATGGAAAGTGCCAGGAGGGAGAAGTGGGGATTATGTTTAGACTTTCTCGGAACTGCTTCAAATCAACTAGATATCTTTGTGCTGTAAATCGCCCAACAGCCAAACGCAAAAGCAGCAAACATCTCGCTGTATGTCCCACATCCAAAGTGCCAAGAGAGAGCTTGCTCTCCCTGTCTTTGAGTACTGTTTTCACTGTCCCGGTTACCTCTTGGCTAACATTCTCTTCAGAGCTGCAGTGAAAGCAGGAACCACGTGGAGAAGGCACCCACACTGAAAGTGCCTGGAGGGAACACTGGGGCTTCTTCTCAGTGTCTCTGACATAGGGTTTCACTGTCCCGGGAAAGTCTCTGCTAACACCGTGCAGAGCGCTGTGCCCAATATACAGAAACGTCTTGCGGTATCTCCTACAGGGAAAGTGCCAGGAGGGAATTGTGGAGCTTGTTCTCAGTGTCTCTGAGAATTGCTCTGATTATCTGTGTGACCTCTTTGCTAAGACTCTCCAGAGAGCCGTCCTCAAAACCAACACACATCTTGACATATCTCCCACATTGATCGCAGTGTCTCCAGAAACGGCATTCAAGGAGCCAGGACCTTTTCTCCCTACACTGTCCATTGAGTTGTCCTCAAAACCAATATACATCCTGCTGTATCTCCCACATGGAAAGTGCCAGGAGGGAGAAGTGGGGATTATGTTTAGACTTTCTCGGAACTGCTTCAAATCAACTAGATATCTTTGTGCTGTAAATCGCCCAACAGCCAAACGCAAAAGCAGCAAACATCTCGCTGTATGTCCCACATCCAAAGTGCCAAGAGAGAGCTTGCTCTCCCTGTCTTTGAGTACTGTTTTCACTGTCCCGGTTACCTCTTGGCTAACATTCTCTTCAGAGCTGCAGTGAAAGCAGGAACCACGTGGAGAAGGCACCCACACTGAAAGTGCCTGGAGGGAACATTGGGGCTTCTTCTCAGTGTCTCTGACATAGGGTTTCACTGTCCCGGGAAAGTCTCTGCTAACACCGTGCAGAGCGCTGTGCCCAATATACAGAAACGTCTTGCGGTATCTCCTACAGGGAAAGTGCCAGGAGGGATTGTCGAGCTTGTTCTCAGTGTCTCTGAGAATTGCTCTGATTATCTGTGTGACCTCTTTGCTAAGACTCTCCAGAGAGCCGTCCTCAAAACCAACACACATCTTGACATATCTCCCACATTGATCGCAGTGTCTCCAGAAACGGCATTCAAGGAGCCAGGACCTTTTCTCCCTACACTGTCCATTGAGTTGTCCTCAAAACCAATATACATCCTGCTGTATCTCCCACATGGAAAGTGCCAGGAGGGAGAAGTGGGGATTATGTTTAGACTTTCTCGGAACTGCTTCAAATCAACTAGATATCTTTGTGCTGTAAATCGCCCAACAGCCAAACGCAAAAGCAGCAAACATCTCGCTGTATGTCCCACATCCAAAGTGCCAAGAAAGAGCTTGCTCTCCCTGTCTTTGAGTACTGTTTTCACTGTCCCGGTTACCTCTTGGCTAACATTCTCTTCAGAGCTGCAGTGAAAGCAGGAACCACGTGGAGAAGGCACCCACACTGAAAGTGCCTGGAGGGAACATTGGGGCTTCTTCTCAGTGTCTCTGACATAGGGTTTCACTGTCCCGGGAAAGTCTCTGCTAACACCCTGCAGAGCGCTGTGCCCAATATACAGAAACGTCTTGCGGTATCTCCTACAGGGAAAGTGCCAGGAGGGAATTGTGGAGCTTGTTCTCAGTGTCTCTGAGAATTGCTCTGATTATCTGTGTGACCTCTTTGCTAAGACTCTCCAGAGAGCCGTCCTCAAAACCAACACACATCTTGACATATCTCCCACATTGATCGCAGTGTCTCCAGAAACGGCATTCAAGGAGCCAGGACCTTTTCTCCCTACACTGTCCATTGAGTTGTCCTCAAAACCAATATACATCCTGCTGTATCTCCCACATGGAAAGTGCCAGGAGGGAGAAGTGGGGATTATGTTTAGACTTTCTCGGAACTGCTTCAAATCAACTAGATATCTTTGTGCTGTAAATCGCCCAACAGCCAAACGCAAAAGCAGCAAACATCTCGCTGTATGTCCCACATCCAAAGTGCCAAGAGAGAGCTTGCTCTCCCTGTCTTTGAGTACTGTTTTCACTGTCCCGGTTACCTCTTGGCTAACATTCTCTTCAGAGCTGCAGTGAAAGCAGGAACCACGTGGAGAAGGCACCCACACTGAAAGTGCCTGGAGGGAACATTGGGGCTTCTTCTCAGTGTCTCTGACATAGGGTTTCACTGTCCCGGGAAAGTCTCTGCTAACACCGTGCAGAGCGCTGTGCCCAATATACAGAAACGTCTTGCGGTATCTCCTACAGGGAAAGTGCCAGGAGGGATTGTCGAGCTTGTTCTCAGTGTCTCTGAGAATTGCTCTGATTATCTGTGTGACCTCTTTGCTAAGACTCTCCAGAGAGCCGTCCTCAAAACCAACACACATCTTGACATATCTCCCACATTGAT
Source organism: Chroicocephalus ridibundus (assembly GCF_963924245.1). Lineage (NCBI taxonomy): Eukaryota > Metazoa > Chordata > Aves > Charadriiformes > Laridae > Chroicocephalus > Chroicocephalus ridibundus. The sequence goes on from NW_026961540.1 coordinate 523,721, forward strand.
CGCAGTGTCTCCAGAAATGGCATTCAAGGAGCCAGGACCTTTTCTCCCTACACTGTCCATTGAGTTGTCCTCAAAACCAATATACATCCTGCTATATCTCCCACATGGAAAGTGCCAGGAGGGAGAAGTGGCGATTATGTTTAGACTTTCTCGGAACTGCTTCAAATCAACTAGATATCTTTGTGCTGTAAATCTCCCAACAGCCAAACGCAAAAGCAGCAAACATCTCGCTGTATGTCCCACATCGAAAGTGCCAAGAGAGAGCTTGCTCTCCCTGTCTTTGAGTACTGTTTTCACTGTCCCGGTTACCTCTTTGCTAACATTCTCTTCAGAGCTGCAGTGAAAGCAGGAACCACGTGGAGAAGGCACCCACACTGAAAGTGCCTGGAGGGAACATTGGGGCTTCTTCTCAGTGTCTCTGACATAGGGTTTCACTGTCCCGGGAAAGTCTCTGCTAACACCCTGCAGAGCGCTGTGCCCAATATACAGAAACGTCTTGCGGTATCTCCTACAGGGAAAGTGCCAGGAGGGAATTGTCGAGCTTGTTCTCAGTGTCTCTGAGAATTGCTCTGATTATCTGTGTGACCTCTTTGTAAGACTCTCCAGAGAGCCGTCCTCAAAACCAACACACATCTTGACATATCTCCCACATTGATCGCAGTGTCTCCAGAAACGGCATTCAAGGAGCCAGGACCTTTTCTCCCTACACTGTCCATTGAGTTGTCCTCAAAACCAATATACATCCTGCTGTATCTCCCACATGGAAAGTGCCAGGAGGGAGAAGTGGGGATTATGTTTAGACTTTCTCGGAACTGCTTCAAATCAACTAGATATCTTTGTGCTGTAAATCTCCCAACAGCCAAACGCAAAAGCAGCAAACATCTCGCTGTATGTCCCACATCCAAAGTGCCAAGAGAGAGCTTGCTCTCCCTGTCTTTGAGTACTGTTTTCACTGTCCCGGTTACCTCTTGGCTAACATTCTCTTCAGAGCTGCAGTGAAAGCAGGAACCACGTGGAGAAGGCACCCACACTGAAAGTGCCTGGAGGGAACATTGGGGCTTCTTCTCAGTGTCTCTGACATAGGGTTTCACTGTCCCGGGAAAGTCTCTGCTAACACCCTGCAGAGCGCTGTGCCCAATCTACAGAAACGTCTTGCGGTATCTCCTACAGGGAAAGTGCCAGGAGGGAATTGTCGAGCTTGTTCTCAGTGTCTCTGAGAATTGCTCTTTTTATCTGTGTGAACTCTTTGCTAAGACTCTCCAGAGAGCCGTCCTCAAAACCAACACACATCTTGACATATCTCCCACATTGATCGCAGTGTCTCCAGAAACGGCATTCAAGGAGCCAGGACGTTTTCTCCCTACACTGTCCATTGAGTTGTCCTCAAAACCAATATACATCCTGCTGTATCTCCCACATGGAAAGTGCCAGGAGGGAGAAGTGGGGATTATGTTTAGACTTTCTCGGAACTGCTTCAAATCAACTAGATATCTTTGTGCTGTAAATCGCCCAACAGCCAAACGCAAAAGCAGCAAACATCTCGCTGTATGTCCCACATCCAAAGTGCCAAGAGAGAGCTTGCTCTCCCTGTCTTTGAGTACTGTTTTCACTGTCCCGGTTACCTCTTGGCTAACATTCTCTTCAGAGCTGCAGTGAAAGCAGGAACCACGTGGAGAAGGCACCCACACTGAAAGTGCCTGGAGGGAACACTGGGGCTTCTTCTCAGTGTCTCTGACATAGGGTTTCACTGTCCCGGGAAAGTCTCTGCTAACACCGTGCAGAGCGCTGTGCCCAATATACAGAAACGTCTTGCGGTATCTCCTACAGGGAAAGTGCCAGGAGGGAATTGTGGAGCTTGTTCTCAGTGTCTCTGAGAATTGCTCTGATTATCTGTGTGACCTCTTTGCTAAGACTCTCCAGAGAGCCGTCCTCAAAACCAACACACATCTTGACATATCTCCCACATTGATCGCAGTGTCTCCAGAAACGGCATTCAAGGAGCCAGGACCTTTTCTCCCTACACTGTCCATTGAGTTGTCCTCAAAACCAATATACATCCTGCTGTATCTCCCACATGGAAAGTGCCAGGAGGGAGAAGTGGGGATTATGTTTAGACTTTCTCGGAACTGCTTCAAATCAACTAGATATCTTTGTGCTGTAAATCTCCCAACAGCCAAACGCAAAAGCAGCAAACATCTCGCTGTATGTCCCACATCCAAAGTGCCAAGAGAGAGCTTGCTCTCCCTGTCTTTGAGTACTGTTTTCACTGTCCCGGTTACCTCTTGGCTAACATTCTCTTCAGAGCTGCAGTGAAAGCAGGAACCACGTGGAGAAGGCACCCACACTGAAAGTGCCTGGAGGGAACATTGGGGCTTCTTCTCAGTGTCTCTGACATAGGGTTTCACTGTCCCGGGAAAGTCTCTGCTAACACCGTGCAGAGCGCTGTGCCCAATATACAGAAACGTCTTGCGGTATCTCCTACAGGGAAAGTGCCAGGAGGGAATTGTGGAGCTTGTTCTCAGTGTCTCTGAGAATTGCTCTGATTATCTGTGTGACCTCTTTGCTAAGACTCTCCAGAGAGCCGTCCTCAAAACCAACACACATCTTGACATATCTCCCACATTGATCGCAGTGTCTCCAGAAACGGCATTCAAGGAGCCAGGACCTTTTCTCCCTACACTGTCCATTGAGTTGTCCTCAAAACCAATATACATCCTGCTGTATCTCCCACATGGAAAGTGCCAGGAGGGAGAAGTGGGGATTATGTTTAGACTTTCTCGGAACTGCTTCAAATCAACTAGATATCTTTGTGCTGTAAATCGCCCAACAGCCAAACGCAAAAGCAGCAAACATCTCGCTGTATGTCCCACATCCAAAGTGCCAAGAGAGAGCTTGCTCTCCCTGTCTTTGAGTACTGTTTTCACTGTCCCGGTTACCTCTTGGCTAACATTCTCTTCAGAGCTGCAGTGAAAGCAGGAACCACGTGGAGAAGGCACCCACACTGAAAGTGCCTGGAGGGAACATTGGGGCTTCTTCTCAGTGTCTCTGACATAGGGTTTCACTGTCCCGGGAAAGTCTCTGCTAACACCGTGCAGAGCGCTGTGCCCAATATACAGAAACGTCTTGCGGTATCTCCTACAGGGAAAGTGCCAGGAGGGAATTGTCGAGCTTGTTCTCAGTGTCTCTGAGAATTGCTCTGATTATCTGTGTGACCTCTTTGCTAAGACTCTCCAGAGAGCCGTCCTCAAAACCAACACACATCTTGACATATCTCCCACATTGATCGCAGTGTCTCCAGAAATGGCATTCAAGGAGCCAGGACGTTTTCTCCCTACACTGTCCATTGAGTTGTCCTCAAAACCAATATACATCCTGCTGTATCTCCCACATGGAAAGTGCCAGGAGGGAGAAGTGGGGATTATGTTTAGACTTTCTCGGAACTGCTTCAAATCAACTAGATATCTTTGTGCTGTAAATCTCCCAACAGCCAAACGCAAAAGCAGCAAACATCTCGCTGTATGTCCCACATCCAAAGTGCCAAGAGAGAGCTTGCTCTCCCTGTCTTTGAGTACTGTTTTCCCTGTCCCGGTTACCTCTTGGCTAACATTCTCTTCAGAGCTGCAGTGAAAGCAGGAACCACGTGGAGAAGGCACCCACACTGAAAGTGCCTGGAGGGAACATTGGGGCTTCTTCTCAGTGTCTCTGACATAGGGTTTCACTGTCCCGGGAAAGTCTCTGCTAACACCGCGCAGAGCGCTGTGCCCAATATACAGAAACGTCTTGCGGTATCTCCTACAGGGAAAGTGCCAGGAGGGAATTGTCGAGCTTGTTCTCAGTGTCTCTGAGAATTGCTCTGATTATCTGTGTGACCTCTTTGCTAAGACTCTCCAGAGAGCCGTCCTCAAAACCAACACACATCTTGACATATCTCCCACATTGATCGCAGTGTCTCCAGAAACGGCATTCAAGGAGCCAGGACCTTTTCTCCCTACACTGTCCATTGAGTTGTCCTCAAAACCAATATACATCCTGCTGTATCTCCCACGTGGAAAGTGCCAGGAGGGAGAAGTGGGGATTATGTTTAGACTTTCTCGGAACTGCTTCAAATCAACTAGATATCTTTGTGCTGTAAATCTCCCAACAGCCAAACGCAAAAGCAGCAAACATCTCGCTGTATGTCCCACATCCAAAGTGCCAAGAGAGAGCTTGCTCTCCCTGTCTTTGAGTACTGTTTTCACTGTCCCGGTTACCTCTTTGCTAACATTCTCTTCAGAGCTGCAGTGAAAGCAGGAACCACGTGGAGAAGGCACCCACACTGAAAGTGCCTGGAGGGAACATTGGGGCTTCTTCTCAGTGTCTCTGACATAGGGTTTCACTGTCCCGGGAAAGTCTCTGCTAACACCCTGCAGAGCGCTGTGCCCAATATACAGAAACGTCTTGCGGTATCTCCTACAGGGAAAGTGCCAGGAGGGAATTGTCGAGCTTGTTCTCAGTGTCTCTGAGAATTGCTCTGATTATCTGTGTGACCTCTTTGCTAAGACTCTCCAGAGAGCCGTCCTCAAAACCAACACACATCTTGACATATCTCCCACATTGATCGCAGTGTCTCCAGAAACGGCATTCAAGGAGCCAGGACCTTTTCTCCCTACACTGTCCATTGAGTTGTCCTCAAAACCAATATACATCCTGCTGTATCTCCCACGTGGAAAGTGCCAGGAGGGAGAAGTGGGGATTATGTTTAGACTTTCTCGGAACTGCTTCAAATCAACTAGATATCTTTGTGCTGTAAATCTCCCAACAGCCAAACGCAAAAGCAGCAAACATCTCGCTGTATGTCCCACATCCAAAGTGCCAAGAGAGAGCTTGCTCTCCCTGTCTTTGAGTACTGTTTTCACTGTCCCGGTTACCTCTTGGCTAACATTCTCTTCAGAGCTGCAGTGAAAGCAGGAACCACGTGGAGAAGGCACCCACACTGAAAGTGCCTGGAGGGAACATTGGGGCTTCTTCTCAGTGTCTCTGACATAGGGTTTCACTGTCCCGGGAAAGTCTCTGCTAACACCGTGCAGAGCGCTGTGCCCAATATACAGAAACGTCTTGCGGTATCTCCTACAGGGAAAGTGCCAGGAGGGAATTGTCGAGCTTGTTCTCAGTGTCTCTGAGAATTGCTCTGATTATCTGTGTGACCTCTTTGCTAAGACTCTCCAGAGAGCCGTCCTCAAAACCAACACACATCTTGACATATCTCCCACATTGATCGCAGTGTCTCCAGAAACGGCATTCAAGGAGCCAGGACCTTTTCTCCCTACACTGTCCATTGAGTTGTCCTCAAAACCAATATACATCCTGCTGTATCTCCCACATGGAAAGTGCCAGGAGGGAGAAGTGGGGATTATGTTTAGACTTTCTCGGAACTGCTTCAAATCAACTAGATATCTTTGTGCTGTAAATCGCCCAACAGCCAAACGCAAAAGCAGCAAACATCTCGCTGTATGTCCCACATCCAAAGTGCCAAGAGAGAGCTTGCTCTCCCTGTCTTTGAGTACTGTTTTCACTGTCCCGGTTACCTCTTGGCTAACATTCTCTTCAGAGCTGCAGTGAAAGCAGGAACCACGTGGAGAAGGCACCCACACTGAAAGTGCCTGGAGGGAACACTGGGGCTTCTTCTCAGTGTCTCTGACATAGGGTTTCACTGTCCCGGGAAAGTCTCTGCTAACACCGTGCAGAGCGCTGTGCCCAATCTACAGAAACGTCTTGCGGTATCTCCTACAGGGAAAGTGCCAGGAGGGAATTGTGGAGCTTGTTCTCAGTGTCTCTGAGAATTGCTCTGATTATCTGTGTGACCTCTTTGCTAAGACTCTCCAGAGAGCCGTCCTCAAAACCAACACACATCTTGACATATCTCCCACATTGATCGCAGTGTCTCCAGAAACGGCATTCAAGGAGCCAGGACCTTTTCTCCCTACACTGTCCATTGAGTTGTCCTCAAAACCAATATACATCCTGCTGTATCTCCCACATGGAAAGTGCCAGGAGGGAGAAGTGGGGATTATGTTTAGACTTTCTCGGAACTGCTTCAAATCAACTAGATATCTTTGTGCTGTAAATCGCCCAACAGCCAAACGCAAAAGCAGCAAACATCTCGCTGTATGTCCCACATCCAAAGTGCCAAGAGAGAGCTTGCTCTCCCTGTCTTTGAGTACTGTTTTCACTGTCCCGGTTACCTCTTGGCTAACATTCTCTTCAGAGCTGCAGTGAAAGCAGGAACCACGTGGAGAAGGCACCCACACTGAAAGTGCCTGGAGGGAACATTGGGGCTTCTTCTCAGTGTCTCTGACATAGGGTTTCACTGTCCCGGGAAAGTCTCTGCTAACACCGTGCAGAGCGCTGTGCCCAATATACAGAAACGTCTTGCGGTATCTCCTACAGGGAAAGTGCCAGGAGGGAATTGTCGAGCTTGTTCTCAGTGTCTCTGAGAATTGCTCTGATTATCTGTGTGACCTCTTTGCTAAGACTCTCCAGAGAGCCGTCCTCAAAACCAACACACATCTTGACATATCTCCCACATTGATCGCAGTGTCTCCAGAAATGGCATTCAAGGAGCCAGGACGTTTTCTCCCTACACTGTCCATTGAGTTGTCCTCAAAACCAATATACATCCTGCTGTATCTCCCACATGGAAAGTGCCAGGAGGGAGAAGTGGGGATTATGTTTAGACTTTCTCGGAACTGCTTCAAATCAACTAGATATCTTTGTGCTGTAAATCTCCCAACAGCCAAACGCAAAAGCAGCAAACATCTCGCTGTATGTCCCACATCCAAAGTGCCAAGAGAGAGCTTGCTCTCCCTGTCTTTGAGTACTGTTTTCCCTGTCCCGGTTACCTCTTGGCTAACATTCTCTTCAGAGCTGCAGTGAAAGCAGGAACCACGTGGAGAAGGCACCCACACTGAAAGTGCCTGGAGGGAACATTGGGGCTTCTTCTCAGTGTCTCTGACATAGGGTTTCACTGTCCCGGGAAAGTCTCTGCTAACACCGCGCAGAGCGCTGTGCCCAATATACAGAAACGTCTTGCGGTATCTCCTACAGGGAAAGTGCCAGGAGGGAATTGTCGAGCTTGTTCTCAGTGTCTCTGAGAATTGCTCTGATTATCTGTGTGACCTCTTTGCTAAGACTCTCCAGAGAGCCGTCCTCAAAACCAACACACATCTTGACATATCTCCCACATTGATCGCAGTGTCTCCAGAAACGGCATTCAAGGAGCCAGGACCTTTTCTCCCTACACTGTCCATTGAGTTGTCCTCAAAACCAATATACATCCTGCTGTATCTCCCACGTGGAAAGTGCCAGGAGGGAGAAGTGGGGATTATGTTTAGACTTTCTCGGAACTGCTTCAAATCAACTAGATATCTTTGTGCTGTAAATCTCCCAACAGCCAAACGCAAAAGCAGCAAACATCTCGCTGTATGTCCCACATCCAAAGTGCCAAGAGAGAGCTTGCTCTCCCTGTCTTTGAGTACTGTTTTCACTGTCCCGGTTACCTCTTTGCTAACATTCTCTTCAGAGCTGCAGTGAAAGCAGGAACCACGTGGAGAAGGCACCCACACTGAAAGTGCCTGGAGGGAACATTGGGGCTTCTTCTCAGTGTCTCTGACATAGGGTTTCACTGTCCCGGGAAAGTCTCTGCTAACACCCTGCAGAGCGCTGTGCCCAATATACAGAAACGTCTTGCGGTATCTCCTACAGGGAAAGTGCCAGGAGGGAATTGTCGAGCTTGTTCTCAGTGTCTCTGAGAATTGCTCTGATTATCTGTGTGACCTCTTTGCTAAGACTCTCCAGAGAGCCGTCCTCAAAACCAACACACATCTTGACATATCTCCCACATTGATCGCAGTGTCTCCAGAAACGGCATTCAAGGAGCCAGGACCTTTTCTCCCTACACTGTCCATTGAGTTGTCCTCAAAACCAATATACATCCTGCTGTATCTCCCACGTGGAAAGTGCCAGGAGGGAGAAGTGGGGATTATGTTTAGACTTTCTCGGAACTGCTTCAAATCAACTAGATATCTTTGTGCTGTAAATCTCCCAACAGCCAAACGCAAAAGCAGCAAACATCTCGCTGTATGTCCCACATCCAAAGTGCCAAGAGAGAGCTTGCTCTCCCTGTCTTTGAGTACTGTTTTCACTGTCCCGGTTACCTCTTGGCTAACATTCTCTTCAGAGCTGCAGTGAAAGCAGGAACCACGTGGAGAAGGCACCCACACTGAAAGTGCCTGGAGGGAACATTGGGGCTTCTTCTCAGTGTCTCTGACATAGGGTTTCACTGTCCCGGGAAAGTCTCTGCTAACACCGTGCAGAGCGCTGTGCCCAATATACAGAAACGTCTTGCGGTATCTCCTACAGGGAAAGTGCCAGGAGGGAATTGTCGAGCTTGTTCTCAGTGTCTCTGAGAATTGCTCTGATTATCTGTGTGACCTCTTTGCTAAGACTCTCCAGAGAGCCGTCCTCAAAACCAACACACATCTTGACATATCTCCCACATTGATCGCAGTGTCTCCAGAAACGGCATTCAAGGAGCCAGGACCTTTTCTCCCTACACTGTCCATTGAGTTGTCCTCAAAACCAATATACATCCTGCTGTATCTCCCACATGGAAAGTGCCAGGAGGGAGAAGTGGGGATTATGTTTAGACTTTCTCGGAACTGCTTCAAATCAACTAGATATCTTTGTGCTGTAAATCGCCCAACAGCCAAACGCAAAAGCAGCAAACATCTCGCTGTATGTCCCACATCCAAAGTGCCAAGAGAGAGCTTGCTCTCCCTGTCTTTGAGTACTGTTTTCACTGTCCCGGTTACCTCTTGGCTAACATTCTCTTCAGAGCCGCAGTGAAAGCAGGAACCACGTGGAGAAGGCACCCACACTGAAAGTGCCTGGAGGGAACATTGGGGCTTCTTCTCAGTGTCTCTGACATAGGGTTTCACTGTCCCGGGAAAGTCTCTGCTAACACCGTGCAGAGCGCTGTGCCCAATATACAGAAACGTCTTGCGGTATCTCCTACAGGGAAAGTGCCAGGAGGGAATTGTCGAGCTTGTTCTCAGTGTCTCTGAGAATTGCTCTGATTATCTGTGTGACCTCTTTGCTAAGACTCTCCAGAGAGCCGTCCTCAAAACCAACACACATCTTGACATATCTCCCACATTGATCGCAGTGTCTCCAGAAACGGCATTCAAGGAGCCAGGACCTTTTCTCCCTACACTGTCCATTGAGTTGTCCTCAAAACCAATATACATCCTGCTGTATCTCCCACGTCGAAAGTGCCAGGAGGGAGAAGTGGGGATTATGTTTAGACTTTCTCGGAACTGCTTCAAATCAACTAGATATCTTTGTGCTGTAAATCGCCCAACAGCCAAACGCAAAAGCAGCAAACATCTCGCTGTATGTCCCACATCCAAAGTGCCAAGAGAGAGCTTGCTCTCCCTGTCTTTGAGTACTGTTTTCACTGTCCCGGTTACCTCTTGGCTAACATTCTCTTCAGAGCTGCAGTGAAAGCAGGAACCACGTGGAGAAGGCACCCACACTGAAAGTGCCTGGAGGGAACATTGGGGCTTCTTCTCAGTGTCTCTGACATAGGGTTTCACTGTCCCGGGAAAGTCTCTGCTAACACCGTGCAGAGCGCTGTGCCCAATATACAGAAACGTCTTGCGGTATCTCCTACAGGGAAAGTGCCAGGAGGGAATTGTCGAGCTTGTTCTCAGTGTCTCTGAGAATTGCTCTGATTATCTGTGTGACCTCTTTGCTAAGACTCTCCAGAGAGCCGTCCTCAAAACCAACACACATCTTGACATATCTCCCACATTGATCGCAGTGTCTCCAGAAACGGCATTCAAGGAGCCAGGACCTTTTCTCCCTACACTGTCCATTGAGTTGTCCTCAAAACCAATATACATCCTGCTGTATCTCCCACATGGAAAGTGCCAGGAGGGAGAAGTGGGGATTATGTTTAGACTTTCTCGGAACTGCTTCAAATCAACTAGATATCTTTGTGCTGTAAATCTCCCAACAGCCAAACGCAAAAGCAGCAAACATCTCGCTGTATGTCCCACATCCAAAGTGCCAAGAGAGAGCTTGCTCTCCCTGTCTTTGAGTACTGTTTTCACTGTCCCGGTTACCTCTTGGCTAACATTCTCTTCAGAGCTGCAGTGAAAGCAGGAACCACGTGGAGAAGGCACCCACACTGAAAGTGCCTGGAGGGAACATTGGGGCTTCTTCTCAGTGTCTCTGACATAGGGTTTCACTGTCCCGGGAAAGTCTCTGCTAACACCGTGCAGAGCGCTGTGCCCAATATACAGAAACGTCTTGCGGTATCTCCTACAGGGAAAGTGCCAGGAGGGAATTGTCGAGCTTGTTCTCAGTGTCTCTGAGAATTGCTCTGATTATCTGTGTGACCTCTTTGCTAAGACTCTCCAGAGAGCCGTCCTCAAAACCAACACACATCTTGACATATCTCCCACATTGATCGCAGTGTCTCCAGAAACGGCATTCAAGGAGCCAGGACCTTTTCTCCCTACACTGTCCATTGAGTTGTCCTCAAAACCAATATACATCCTGCTGTATCTCCCACATGGAAAGTGCCAGGAGGGAGAAGTGGGGATTATGTTTAGACTTTCTCGGAACTGCTTCAAATCAACTAGATATCTTTGTGCTCTAAATCGCCCAACAGCCAAACGCAAAAGCAGCAAACATCTCGCTGTATGTCCCACATCCAAAGTGCCAAGAGAGAGCTTGCTCTCCCTGTCTTTGAGTACTGTTTTCACTGTCCCGGTTACCTCTTGGCTAACATTCTCTTCAGAGCTGCAGTGAAAGCAGGAACCACGTGGAGAAGGCACCCACACTGAAAGTGCCTGGAGGGAACATTGGGGCTTCTTCTCAGTGTCTCTGACATAGGGTTTCACTGTCCCGGGAAAGTCTCTGCTAACACCGTGCAGAGCGCTGTGCCCAATATACAGAAACGTCTTGCGGTATCTCCTACAGGGAAAGTGCCAGGAGGGAATTGTCGAGCTTGTTCTCAGTGTCTCTGAGAATTGCTCTGATTATCTGTGTGACCTCTTTGCTAAGACTCTCCAGAGAGCCGTCCTCAAAACCAACACACATCTTGACATATCTCCCACATTGATCGCAGTGTCTCCAGAAACGGCATTCAAGGAGCCAGGACCTTTTCTCCCTACACTGTCCATTGAGTTGTCCTCAAAACCAATATACATCCTGCTGTATCTCCCACGTGGAAAGTGCCAGGAGGGAGAAGTGGGGATTATGTTTAGACTTTCTCGGAACTGCTTCAAATCAACTAGATATCTTTGTGCTGTAAATCGCCCAACAGCCAAACGCAAAAGCAGCAAACATCTCGCTGTATGTCCCACATCCAAAGTGCCAAGAGAGAGCTTGCTCTCCCTGTCTTTGAGTACTGTTTTCACTGTCCCGGTTACCTCTTGGCTAACATTCTCTTCAGAGCTGCAGTGAAAGCAGGAACCACGTGGAGAAGGCACCCACACTGAAAGTGCCTGGAGGGAACATTGGGGCTTCTTCTCAGTGTCTCTGACATAGGGTTTCACTGTCCCGGGAAAGTCTCTGCTAACACCGTGCAGAGCGCTGTGCCCAATATACAGAAACGTCTTGCGGTATCTCCTACAGGGAAAGTGCCAGGAGGGAATTGTCGAGCTTGTTCTCAGTGTCTCTGAGAATTGCTCTGATTATCTGTGTGACCTCTTTGCTAAGACTCTCCAGAGAGCCGTCCTCAAAACCAACACACATCTTGACATATCTCCCACATTGATCGCAGTGTCTCCAGAAACGGCATTCAAGGAGCCAGGACCTTTTCTCCCTACACTGTCCATTGAGTTGTCCTCAAAACCAATATACATCCTGCTGTATCTCCCACATGGAAAGTGCCAGGAGGGAGAAGTGGGGATTATGTTTAGACTTTCTCGGAACTGCTTCAAATCAACTAGATATCTTTGTGCTGTAAATCTCCCAACAGCCAAACGCAAAAGCAGCAAACATCTCGCTGTATGTCCCACATCCAAAGTGCCAAGAGAGAGCTTGCTCTCCCTGTCTTTGAGTACTGTTTTCACTGTCCCGGTTACCTCTTGGCTAACATTCTCTTCAGAGCTGCAGTGAAAGCAGGAACCACGTGGAGAAGGCACCCACACTGAAAGTGCCTGGAGGGAACATTGGGGCTTCTTCTCAGTGTCTCTGACATAGGGTTTCACTGTCCCGGGAAAGTCTCTGCTAACACCGTGCAGAGCGCTGTGCCCAATATACAGAAACGTCTTGCGGTATCTCCTACAGGGAAAGTGCCAGGAGGGAATTGTCGAGCTTGTTCTCAGTGTCTCTGAGAATTGCTCTGATTATCTGTGTGACCTCTTTGCTAAGACTCTCCAGAGAGCCGTCCTCAAAACCAACACACATCTTGACATATCTCCCACATTGATCGCAGTGTCTCCAGAAACGGCATTCAAGGAGCCAGGACCTTTTCTCCCTACACTGTCCATTGAGTTGTCCTCAAAACCAATATACATCCTGCTGTATCTCCCACGTGGAAAGTGCCAGGAGGGAGAAGTGGGGATTATGTTTAGACTTTCTCGGAACTGCTTCAAATCAACTAGATATCTTTGTGCTGTAAATCGCCCAACAGCCAAACGCAAAAGCAGCAAACATCTCGCTGTATGTCCCACATCCAAAGTGCCAAGAGAGAGCTTGCTCTCCCTGTCTTTGAGTACTGTTTTCACTGTCCCGGTTACCTCTTGGCTAACATTCTCTTCAGAGCTGCAGTGAAAGCAGGAACCACGTGGAGAAGGCACCCACACTGAAAGTGCCTGGAGGGAACATTGGGGCTTCTTCTCAGTGTCTCTGACATAGGGTTTCACTGTCCCGGGAAAGTCTCTGCTAACACCGTGCAGAGCGCTGTGCCCAATATACAGAAACGTCTTGCGGTATCTCCTACAGGGAAAGTGCCAGGAGGGAATTGTCGAGCTTGTTCTCAGTGTCTCTGAGAATTGCTCTGATTATCTGTGTGACCTCTTTGCTAAGACTCTCCAGAGAGCCGTCCTCAAAACCAACACACATCTTGACATATCTCCCACATTGATCGCAGTGTCTCCAGAAACGGCATTCAAGGAGCCAGGACCTTTTCTCCCTACACTGTCCATTGAGTTGTCCTCAAAACCAATATACATCCTGCTGTATCTCCCACATGGAAAGTGCCAGGAGGGAGAAGTGGGGATTATGTTTAGACTTTCTCGGAACTGCTTCAAATCAACTAGATATCTTTGTGCTCTAAATCGCCCAACAGCCAAACGCAAAAGCAGCAAACATCTCGCTGTATGTCCCACATCCAAAGTGCCAAGAGAGAGCTTGCTCTCCCTGTCTTTGAGTACTGTTTTCACTGTCCCGGTTACCTCTTGGCTAACATTCTCTTCAGAGCTGCAGTGAAAGCAGGAACCACGTGGAGAAGGCACCCACACTGAAAGTGCCTGGAGGGAACATTGGGGCTTCTTCTCAGTGTCTCTGACATAGGGTTTCACTGTCCCGGGAAAGTCTCTGCTAACACCGTGCAGAGCGCTGTGCCCAATATACAGAAACGTCTTGCGGTATCTCCTACAGGGAAAGTGCCAGGAGGGAATTGTCGAGCTTGTTCTCAGTGTCTCTGAGAATTGCTCTGATTATCTGTGTGACCTCTTTGCTAAGACTCTCCAGAGAGCCGTCCTCAAAACCAACACACATCTTGACATATCTCCCACATTGATCGCAGTGTCTCCAGAAATGGCATTCAAGGAGCCAGGACGTTTTCTCCCTACACTGTCCATTGAGTTGTCCTCAAAACCAATATACATCCTGCTATATCTCCCACATGGAAAGTGCCAGGAGGGAGAAGTGGGGATTATGTTTAGACTTTCTCGGAACTGCTTCAAATCAACTAGATATCTTTGTGCTGTAAATCTCCCAACAGCCAAACGCAAAAGCAGCAAACATCTCACTGTATGTCCCACATCCAAAGTGCCAAGAGAGAGCTTGCTCTCCCTGTCTTTGAGTACTGTTTTCACTGTCCCGGTTACCTCTTGGCTAACATTCTCTTCAGAGCTGCAGTGAAAGCAGGAACCACGTGGAGAAGGCACCCACACTGAAAGTGCCTGGAGGGAACATTGGGGCTTCTTCTCAGTGTCTCTGACATAGGGTTTCACTGTCCCGGGAAAGTCTCTGCTAACACCGCGCAGAGCGCTGTGCCCAATATACAGAAACGTCTTGCGGTATCTCCTACAGGGAAAGTGCCAGGAGGGAATTGTCGAGCTTGTTCTCAGTGTCTCTGAGAATTGCTCTGATTATCTGTGTGACCTCTTTGCTAAGACTCTCCAGAGAGCCGTCCTCAAAACCAACACACATCTTGACATATCTCCCACATTGATCGCAGTGTCTCCAGAAACGGCATTCAAGGAGCCAGGACCTTTTCTCCCTACACTGTCCATTGAGTTGTCCTCAAAACCAATATACATCCTGCTGTATCTCCCACGTGGAAAGTGCCAGGAGGGAGAAGTGGGGATTATGTTTAGACTTTCTCGGAACTGCTTCAAATCAACTAGATATCTTTGTGCTGTAAATCGCCCAACAGCCAAACGCAAAAGCAGCAAACATCTCGCTGTATGTCCCACATCCAAAGTGCCAAGAGAGAGCTTGCTCTCCCTGTCTTTGAGTACTGTTTTCACTGTCCCGGTTACCTCTTTGCTAACATTCTCTTCAGAGCTGCAGTGAAAGCAGGAACCACGTGGAGAAGGCACCCACACTGAAAGTGCCTGGAGGGAACATTGGGGCTTCTTCTCAGTGTCTCTGACATAGGGTTTCACTGTCCCGGGAAAGTCTCTGCTAACACCGCGCAGAGCGCTGTGCCCAATATACAGAAACGTCTTGCGGTATCTCCTACAGGGAAAGTGCCAGGAGGGAATTGTCGAGCTTGTTCTCAGTGTCTCTGAGAATTGCTCTGATTATCTGTGTGACCTCTTTGCTAAGACTCTCCAGAGAGCCGTCCTCAAAACCAACACACATCTTGACATATCTCCCACATTGATCGCAGTGTCTCCAGAAACGGCATTCAAGGAGCCAGGACCTTTTCTCCCTACACTGTCCATTGAGTTGTCCTCAAAACCAATATACATCCTGCTGTATCTCCCACGTGGAAAGTGCCAGGAGGGAGAAGTGGGGATTATGTTTAGACTTTCTCGGAACTGCTTCAAATCAACTAGATATCTTTGTGCTGTAAATCGCCCAACAGCCAAACGCAAAAGCAGCAAACATCTCGCTGTATGTCCCACATCCAAAGTGCCAAGAGAGAGCTTGCTCTCCCTGTCTTTGAGTACTGTTTTCACTGTCCCGGTTACCTCTTGGCTAACATTCTCTTCAGAGCTGCAGTGAAAGCAGGAACCACGTGGAGAAGGCACCCACACTGAAAGTGCCTGGAGGGAACATTGGGGCTTCTTCTCAGTGTCTCTGACATAGGGTTTCACTGTCCCGGGAAAGTCTCTGCTAACACCGTGCAGAGCGCTGTGCCCAATATACAGAAACGTCTTGCGGTATCTCCTACAGGGAAAGTGCCAGGAGGGAATTGTGGAGCTTGTTCTCAGTGTCTCTGAGAATTGCTCTGATTATCCCTGTGACCTCTTTGCTAAGACTCTCCAGAGAGCCGTCCTCAAAACCAACACACATCTTAACATATCTCCCACATTGATCGCAGTGTCTCCAGAAACGGCATTCAAGGAGCCAGGACCTTTTCTCCCTACACTGTCCATTGAGTTGTCCTCAAAACCAATATACATCCTGCTGTATCTCCCACATGGAAAGTGCCAGGAGGGAGAAGTGGGGATTATGTTTAGACTTTCTCGGAACTGCTTCAAATCAACTAGATATCTTTGTGCTGTAAATCGCCCAACAGCCAAACGCAAAAGCAGCAAACATCTCGCTGTATGTCCCACATCCAAAGTGCCAAGAGAGAGCTTGCTCTCCCTGTCTTTGAGTACTGTTTTCACTGTCCCGGTTACCTCTTGGCTAACATTCTCTTCAGAGCTGCAGTGAAAGCAGGAACCACGTGGAGAAGGCACCCACACTGAAAGTGCCTGGAGGGAACATTGGGGCTTCTTCTCAGTGTCTCTGACATAGGGTTTCACTGTCCCGGGAAAGTCTCTGCTAACACCGTGCAGAGCGCTGTGCCCAATATACAGAAACGTCTTGCGGTATCTCCTACAGGGAAAGTGCCAGGAGGGAATTGTGGAGCTTGTTCTCAGTGTCTCTGAGAATTGCTCTGATTATCTGTGTGACCTCTTTGCTAAGACTCTCCAGAGAGCCGTCCTCAAAACCAACACACATCTTGACATATCTCCCACATTGATCGCAGTGTCTCCAGAAACGGCATTCAAGGAGCCAGGACCTTTTCTCCCTACACTGTCCATTGAGTTGTCCTCAAAACCAATATACATCCTGCTGTATCTCCCACGTGGAAAGTGCCAGGAGGGAGAAGTGGGGATTATGTTTAGACTTTCTCGGAACTGCTTCAAATCAACTAGATATCTTTGTGCTGTAAATCGCCCAACAGCCAAACGCAAAAGCAGCAAACATCTCGCTGTATGTCCCACATCCAAAGTGCCAAGAGAGAGCTTGCTCTCCCTGTCTTTGAGTACTGTTTTCACTGTCCCGGTTACCTCTTGGCTAACATTCTCTTCAGAGCTGCAGTGAAAGCAGGAACCACGTGGAGAAGGCACCCACACTGAAAGTGCCTGGAGGGAACATTGGGGCTTCTTCTCAGTGTCTCTGACATAGGGTTTCACTGTCCCGGGAAAGTCTCTGCTAACACCGTGCAGAGCGCTGTGCCCAATATACAGAAACGTCTTGCGGTATCTCCTACAGGGAAAGTGCCAGGAGGGAATTGTCGAGCTTGTTCTCAGTGTCTCTGAGAATTGCTCTGATTATCCCTGTGACCTCTTTGCTAAGACTCTCCAGAGAGCCGTCCTCAAAACCAACACACATCTTGACATATCTCCCACATTGATCGCAGTGTCTCCAGAAACGGCATTCAAGGAGCCAGGACCTTTTCTCCCTACACTGTCCATTGAGTTGTCCTCAAAACCAATATACATCCTGCTGTATCTCCCACATGGAAAGTGCCAGGAGGGAGAAGTGGGGATTATGTTTAGACTTTCTCGGAACTGCTTCAAATCAACTAGATATCTTTGTGCTGTAAATCGCCCAACAGCCAAACGCAAAAGCAGCAAACATCTCGCTGTATGTCCCACATCCAAAGTGCCAAGAGAGAGCTTGGTCTCCCTGTCTTTGAGTACTGTTTTCACTGTCCCGGTTACCTCTTGGCTAACATTCTCTTCAGAGCTGCAGTGAAAGCAGGAACCACGTGGAGAAGGCACCCACACTGAAAGTGCCTGGAGGGAACATTGGGGCTTCTTCTCAGTGTCTCTGACATAGGGTTTCACTGTCCCGGGAAAGTCTCTGCTAACACCGTGCAGAGCGCTGTGCCCAATATACAGAAACGTCTTGCGGTATCTCCTACAGGGAAAGTGCCAGGAGGGAATTGTCGAGCTTGTTCTCAGTGTCTCTGAGAATTGCTCTGATTATCTGTGTGACCTCTTTGCTAAGACTCTCCAGAGAGCCGTCCTCAAAACCAACACACATCTTGACATATCTCCCACATTGATCGCAGTGTCTCCAGAAACGGCATTCAAGGAGCCAGGACCTTTTCTCCCTACACTGTCCATTGAGTTGTCCTCAAAACCAATATACATCCTGCTGTATCTCCCACGTGGAAAGTGCCAGGAGGGAGAAGTGGGGATTATGTTTAGACTTTCTCGGAACTGCTTCAAATCAACTAGATATCTTTGTGCTGTAAATCGCCCAACAGCCAAACGCAAAAGCAGCAAATATCTCGCTGTATGTCCCACATCCAAAGTGCCAAGAGAGAGCTTGCTCTCCCTGTCTTTGAGTACTGTTTTCACTGTCCCGGTTACCTCTTGGCTAACATTCTCTTCAGAGCTGCAGTGAAAGCAGGAACCACGTGGAGAAGGCACCCACACTGAAAGTGCCTGGAGGGAACATTGGGGCTTCTTCTCAGTGTCTCTGACATAGGGTTTCACTGTCCCGGGAAAGTCTCTGCTAACACCGTGCAGAGCGCTGTGCCCAATATACAGAAACGTCTTGCGGTATCTCCTACAGGGAAAGTGCCAGGAGGGAATTGTGGAGCTTGTTCTCAGTGTCTCTGAGAATTGCTCTGATTATCTGTGTGACCTCTTTGCTAAGACTCTCCAGAGAGCCGTCCTCAAAACCAACACACATCTTGACATATCTCCCACATTGATCGCAGTGTCTCCAGAAACGGCATTCAAGGAGCCAGGACCTTTTCTCCCTACACTGTCCATTGAGTTGTCCTCAAAACCAATATACATCCTGCTGTATCTCCCACATGGAAAGTGCCAGGAGGGAGAAGTGGGGATTATGTTTAGACTTTCTCGGAACTGCTTCAAATCAACTAGATATCTTTGTGCTGTAAATCGCCCAACAGCCAAACGCAAAAGCAGCAAACATCTCGCTGTATGTCCCACATCCAAAGTGCCAAGAGAGAGCTTGCTCTCCCTGTCTTTGAGTACTGTTTTCACTGTCCCGGTTACCTCTTGGCTAACATTCTCTTCAGAGCTGCAGTGAAAGCAGGAACCACGTGGAGAAGGCACCCACACTGAAAGTGCCTGGAGGGAACATTGGGGCTTCTTCTCAGTGTCTCTGACATAGGGTTTCACTGTCCCGGGAAAGTCTCTGCTAACACCGTGCAGAGCGCTGTGCCCAATATACAGAAACGTCTTGCGGTATCTCCTACAGGGAAAGTGCCAGGAGGGAATTGTCGAGCTTGTTCTCAGTGTCTCTGAGAATTGCTCTGATTATCTGTGTGACCTCTTTGCTAAGACTCTCCAGAGAGCCGTCCTCAAAACCAACACACATCTTGACATATCTCCCACATTGATCGCAGTGTCTCCAGAAACGGCATTCAAGGAGCCAGGACCTTTTCTCCCTACACTGTCCATTGAGTTGTCCTCAAAACCAATATACATCCTGCTGTATCTCCCACATGGAAAGTGCCAGGAGGGAGAAGTGGGGATTATGTTTAGACTTTCTCGGAACTGCTTCAAATCAACTAGATATCTTTGTGCTGTAAATCTCCCAACAGCCAAACGCAAAAGCAGCAAACATCTCGCTGTATGTCCCACATCCAAAGTGCCAAGAGAGAGCTTGGTCTCCCTGTCTTTGAGTACTGTTTTCACTGTCCCGGTTACCTCTTGGCTAACATTCTCTTCAGAGCTGCAGTGAAAGCAGGAACCACGTGGAGAAGGCACCCACACTGAAAGTGCCTGGAGGGAACATTGGGGCTTCTTCTCAGTGTCTCTGACATAGGGTTTCACTGTCCCGGGAAAGTCTCTGCTAACACCGTGCAGAGCGCTGTGCCCAATATACAGAAACGTCTTGCGGTATCTCCTACAGGGAAAGTGCCAGGAGGGAATTGTGGAGCTTGTTCTCAGTGTCTCTGAGAATTGCTCTGATTATCCCTGTGACCTCTTTGCTAAGACTCTCCAGAGAGCCGTCCTCAAAACCAACACACATCTTAACATATCTCCCACATTGATCGCAGTGTCTCCAGAAACGGCATTCAAGGAGCCAGGACCTTTTCTCCCTACACTGTCCATTGAGTTGTCCTCAAAACCAATATACATCCTGCTGTATCTCCCACATGGAAAGTGCCAGGAGGGAGAAGTGGGGATTATGTTTAGACTTTCTCGGAACTGCTTCAAATCAACTAGATATCTTTGTGCTGTAAATCGCCCAACAGCCAAACGCAAAAGCAGCAAACATCTCGCTGTATGTCCCACATCCAAAGTGCCAAGAGAGAGCTTGCTCTCCCTGTCTTTGAGTACTGTTTTCACTGTCCCGGTTACCTCTTGGCTAACATTCTCTTCAGAGCTGCAGTGAAAGCAGGAACCACGTGGAGAAGGCACCCACACTGAAAGTGCCTGGAGGGAACATTGGGGCTTCTTCTCAGTGTCTCTGACATAGGGTTTCACTGTCCCGGGAAAGTCTCTGCTAACACCGTGCAGAGCGCTGTGCCCAATATACAGAAACGTCTTGCGGTATCTCCTACAGGGAAAGTGCCAGGAGGGAATTGTCGAGCTTGTTCTCAGTGTCTCTGAGAATTGCTCTGATTATCTGTGTGACCTCTTTGCTAAGACTCTCCAGAGAGCCGTCCTCAAAACCAACACACATCTTGACATATCTCCCACATTGATCGCAGTGTCTCCAGAAACGGCATTCAAGGAGCCAGGACCTTTTCTCCCTACACTGTCCATTGAGTTGTCCTCAAAACCAATATACATCCTGCTGTATCTCCCACGTGGAAAGTGCCAGGAGGGAGAAGTGGGGATTATGTTTAGACTTTCTCGGAACTGCTTCAAATCAACTAGATATCTTTGTGCTGTAAATCGCCCAACAGCCAAACGCAAAAGCAGCAAACATCTCGCTGTATGTCCCACATCCAAAGTGCCAAGAGAGAGCTTGCTCTCCCTGTCTTTGAGTACTGTTTTCACTGTCCCGGTTACCTCTTGGCTAACATTCTCTTCAGAGCTGCAGTGAAAGCAGGAACCACGTGGAGAAGGCACCCACACTGAAAGTGCCTGGAGGGAACATTGGGGCTTCTTCTCAGTGTCTCTGACATAGGGTTTCACTGTCCCGGGAAAGTCTCTGCTAACACCGTGCAGAGCGCTGTGCCCAATATACAGAAACGTCTTGCGGTATCTCCTACAGGGAAAGTGCCAGGAGGGAATTGTCGAGCTTGTTCTCAGTGTCTCTGAGAATTGCTCTGATTATCCCTGTGACCTCTTTGCTAAGACTCTCCAGAGAGCCGTCCTCAAAACCAACACACATCTTGACATATCTCCCACATTGATCGCAGTGTCTCCAGAAACGGCATTCAAGGAGCCAGGACGTTTTCTCCCTACACTGTCCATTGAGTTGTCCTCAAAACCAATATACATCCTGCTGTATCTCCCACATGGAAAGTGCCAGGAGGGAGAAGTGGGGATTATGTTTAGACTTTCTCGGAACTGCTTCAAATCAACTAGATATCTTTGTGCTGTAAATCGCCCAACAGCCAAACGCAAAAGCAGCAAATATCTCGCTGTATGTCCCACATCCAAAGTGCCAAGAGAGAGCTTGCTCTCCCTGTCTTTGAGTACTGTTTTCACTGTCCCGGTTACCTCTTGGCTAACATTCTCTTCAGAGCTGCAGTGAAAGCAGGAACCACGTGGAGAAGGCACCCACACTGAAAGTGCCTGGAGGGAACATTGGGGCTTCTTCTCAGTGTCTCTGACATAGGGTTTCACTGTCCCGGGAAAGTCTCTGCTAACACCGTGCAGAGCGCTGTGCCCAATATACAGAAACGTCTTGCGGTATCTCCTACAGGGAAAGTGCCAGGAGGGAATTGTCGAGCTTGTTCTCAGTGTCTCTGAGAATTGCTCTGATTATCTGTGTGACCTCTTTGCTAAGACTCTCCAGAGAGCCGTCCTCAAAACCAACACACATCTTGACATATCTCCCACATTGATCGCAGTGTCTCCAGAAACGGCATTCAAGGAGCCAGGACCTTTTCTCCCTACACTGTCCATTGAGTTGTCCTCAAAACCAATATACATCCTGCTGTATCTCCCACATGGAAAGTGCCAGGAGGGAGAAGTGGGGATTATGTTTAGACTTTCTCGGAACTGCTTCAAATCAACTAGATATCTTTGTGCTGTAAATCTCCCAACAGCCAAACGCAAAAGCAGCAAACATCTCGCTGTATGTCCCACATCCAAAGTGCCAAGAGAGAGCTTGCTCTCCCTGTCTTTGAGTACTGTTTTCACTGTCCCGGTTACCTCTTGGCTAACATTCTCTTCAGAGCTGCAGTGAAAGCAGGAACCACGTGGAGAAGGCACCCACACTGAAAGTGCCTGGAGGGAACATTGGGGCTTCTTCTCAGTGTCTCTGACATAGGGTTTCACTGTCCCGGGAAAGTCTCTGCTAACACCGCGCAGAGCGCTGTGCCCAATATACAGAAACGTCTTGCGGTATCTCCTACAGGGAAAGTGCCAGGAGGGAATTGTCGAGCTTGTTCTCAGTGTCTCTGAGAATTGCTCTGATTATCTGTGTGACCTCTTTGCTAAGACTCTCCAGAGAGCCGTCCTCAAAACCAACACACATCTTGACATATCTCCCACATTGATCGCAGTGTCTCCAGAAACGGCATTCAAGGAGCCAGGACCTTTTCTCCCTACACTGTCCATTGAGTTGTCCTCAAAACCAATATACATCCTGCTGTATCTCCCACGTGGAAAGTGCCAGGAGGGAGAAGTGGGGATTATGTTTAGACTTTCTCGGAACTGCTTCAAATCAACTAGATATCTTTGCGCTGTAAATCGCCCAACAGCCAAACGCAAAAGCAGCAAACATCTCGCTGTATGTCCCACATCCAAAGTGCCAAGAGAGAGCTTGCTCTCCCTGTCTTTGAGTACTGTTTTCACTGTCCCGGTTACCTCTTGGCTAACATTCTCTTCAGAGCTGCAGTGAAAGCAGGAACCACGTGGAGAAGGCACCCACACTGAAAGTGCCTGGAGGGAACATTGGGGCTTCTTCTCAGTGTCTCTGACATAGGGTTTCACTGTCCCGGGAAAGTCTCTGCTAACACCGTGCAGAGCGCTGTGCCCAATATACAGAAACGTCTTGCGGTATCTCCTACAGGGAAAGTGCCAGGAGGGAATTGTCGAGCTTGTTCTCAGTGTCTCTGAGAATTGCTCTGATTATCTGTGTGACCTCTTTGCTAAGACTCTCCAGAGAGCCGTCCTCAAAACCAACACACATCTTGACATATCTCCCACATTGATCGCAGTGTCTCCAGAAACGGCATTCAAGGAGCCAGGACCTTTTCTCCCTACACTGTCCATTGAGTTGTCCTCAAAACCAATATACATCCTGCTGTATCTCCCACATGGAAAGTGCCAGGAGGGAGAAGTGGGGATTATGTTTAGACTTTCTCGGAACTGCTTCAAATCAACTAGATATCTTTGTGCTGTAAATCTCCCAACAGCCAAACGCAAAAGCAGCAAACATCTCGCTGTATGTCCCACATCCAAAGTGCCAAGAGAGAGCTTGGTCTCCCTGTCTTTGAGTACTGTTTTCACTGTCCCGGTTACCTCTTGGCTAACATTCTCTTCAGAGCTGCAGTGAAAGCAGGAACCACGTGGAGAAGGCACCCACACTGAAAGTGCCTGGAGGGAACATTGGGGCTTCTTTTCAGTGTCTCTGACATAGGGTTTCACTGTCCCGGGAAAGTCTCTGCTAACACCGTGCAGAGCGCTGTGCCCAATATACAGAAACGTCTTGCGGTATCTCCTACAGGGAAAGTGCCAGGAGGGAATTGTCGAGCTTGTTCTCAGTGTCTCTGAGAATTGCTCTGATTATCTGTGTGACCTCTTTGCTAAGACTCTCCAGAGAGCCGTCCTCAAAACCAACACACATCTTGACATATCTCCCACATTGATCGCAGTGTCTCCAGAAACGGCATTCAAGGAGCCAGGACCTTTTCTCCCTACACTGTCCATTGAGTTGTCCTCAAAACCAATATACATCCTGCTGTATCTCCCACATGGAAAGTGCCAGGAGGGAGAAGTGGGGATTATGTTTAGACTTTCTCGGAACTGCTTCAAATCAACTAGATATCTTTGTGCTGTAAATCTCCCAACAGCCAAACGCAAAAGCAGCAAACATCTCGCTGTATGTCCCACATCCAAAGTGCCAAGAGAGAGCTTGCTCTCCCTGTCTTTGAGTACTGTTTTCACTGTCCCGGTTACCTCTTGGCTAACATTCTCTTCAGAGCTGCAGTGAAAGCAGGAACCACGTGGAGAAGGCACCCACACTGAAAGTGCCTGGAGGGAACATTGGGGCTTCTTCTCAGTGTCTCTGACATAGGGTTTCACTGTCCCGGGAAAGTCTCTGCTAACACCGTGCAGAGCGCTGTGCCCAATATACAGAAACGTCTTGCGGTATCTCCTACAGGGAAAGTGCCAGGAGGGAATTGTCGAGCTTGTTCTCAGTGTCTCTGAGAATTGCTCTGATTATCTGTGTGACCTCTTTGCTAAGACTCTCCAGAGAGCCGTCCTCAAAACCAACACACATCTTGACATATCTCCCACATTGATCGCAGTGTCTCCAGAAACGGCATTCAAGGAGCCAGGACCTTTTCTCCCTACACTGTCCATTGAGTTGTCCTCAAAACCAATATACATCCTGCTGTATCTCCCACATGGAAAGTGCCAGGAGGGAGAAGTGGGGATTATGTTTAGACTTTCTCGGAACTGCTTCAAATCAACTAGATATCTTTGTGCTGTAAATCTCCCAACAGCCAAACGCAAAAGCAGCAAACATCTCGCTGTATGTCCCACATCCAAAGTGCCAAGAGAGAGCTTGCTCTCCCTGTCTTTGAGTACTGTTTTCACTGTCCCGGTTACCTCTTGGCTAACATTCTCTTCAGAGCTGCAGTGAAAGCAGGAACCACGTGGAGAAGGCACCCACACTGAAAGTGCCTGGAGGGAACATTGGGGCTTCTTCTCAGTGTCTCTGACATAGGGTTTCACTGTCCCGGGAAAGTCTCTGCTAACACCGTGCAGAGCGCTGTGCCCAATATACAGAAACGTCTTGCGGTATCTCCTACAGGGAAAGTGCCAGGAGGGAATTGTCGAGCTTGTTCTCAGTGTCTCTGAGAATTGCTCTGATTATCTGTGTGACCTCTTTGCTAAGACTCTCCAGAGAGCCGTCCTCAAAACCAACACACATCTTGACATATCTCCCACATTGATCGCAGTGTCTCCAGAAACGGCATTCAAGGAGCCAGGACCTTTTCTCCCTACACTGTCCATTGAGTTGTCCTCAAAACCAATATACATCCTGCTGTATCTCCCACGTGGAAAGTGCCAGGAGGGAGAAGTGGGGATTATGTTTAGACTTTCTCGGAACTGCTTCAAATCAACTAGATATCTTTGTGCTGTAAATCGCCCAACAGCCAAACGCAAAAGCAGCAAACATCTCGCTGTATGTCCCACATCCAAAGTGCCAAGAGAGAGCTTGCTCTCCCTGTCTTTGAGTACTGTTTTCACTGTCCCGGTTACCTCTTGGCTAACATTCTCTTCAGAGCTGCAGTGAAAGCAGGAACCACGTGGAGAAGGCACCCACACTGAAAGTGCCTGGAGGGAACATTGGGGCTTCTTCTCAGTGTCTCTGACATAGGGTTTCACTGTCCCGGGAAAGTCTCTGCTAACACCGTGCAGAGCGCTGTGCCCAATATACAGAAACGTCTTGCGGTATCTCCTACAGGGAAAGTGCCAGGAGGGAATTGTGGAGCTTGTTCTCAGTGTCTCTGAGAATTGCTCTGATTATCCCTGTGACCTCTTTGCTAAGACTCTCCAGAGAGCCGTCCTCAAAACCAACACACATCTTGACATATCTCCCACATTGATCGCAGTGTCTCCAGAAACGGCATTCAAGGAGCCAGGACCTTTTCTCCCTACACTGTCCATTGAGTTGTCCTCAAAACCAATATACATCCTGCTGTATCTCCCACATGGAAAGTGCCAGGAGGGAGAAGTGGGGATTATGTTTAGACTTTCTCGGAACTGCTTCAAATCAACTAGATATCTTTGTGCTGTAAATCGCCCAACAGCCAAACGCAAAAGCAGCAAACATCTCGCTGTATGTCCCACATCCAAAGTGCCAAGAGAGAGCTTGCTCTCCCTGTCTTTGAGTACTGTTTTCACTGTCCCGGTTACCTCTTGGCTAACATTCTCTTCAGAGCTGCAGTGAAAGCAGGAACCACGTGGAGAAGGCACCCACACTGAAAGTGCCTGGAGGGAACATTGGGGCTTCTTCTCAGTGTCTCTGACATAGGGTTTCACTGTCCCGGGAAAGTCTCTGCTAACACCGTGCAGAGCGCTGTGCCCAATATACAGAAACGTCTTGCGGTATCTCCTACAGGGAAAGTGCCAGGAGGGAATTGTGGAGCTTGTTCTCAGTGTCTCTGAGAATTGCTCTGATTATCCCTGTGACCTCTTTGCTAAGACTCTCCAGAGAGCCGTCCTCAAAACCAACACACATCTTAACATATCTCCCACATTGATCGCAGTGTCTCCAGAAACGGCATTCAAGGAGCCAGGACCTTTTCTCCCTACACTGTCCATTGAGTTGTCCTCAAAACCAATATACATCCTGCTGTATCTCCCACATGGAAAGTGCCAGGAGGGAGAAGTGGGGATTATGTTTAGACTTTCTCGGAACTGCTTCAAATCAACTAGATATCTTTGTGCTGTAAATCTCCCAACAGCCAAACGCAAAAGCAGCAAACATCTCGCTGTATGTCCCACATCCAAAGTGCCAAGAGAGAGCTTGCTCTCCCTGTCTTTGAGTACTGTTTTCACTGTCCCGGTTACCTCTTGGCTAACATTCTCTTCAGAGCTGCAGTGAAAGCAGGAACCACGTGGAGAAGGCACCCACACTGAAAGTGCCTGGAGGGAACATTGGGGCTTCTTCTCAGTGTCTCTGACATAGGGTTTCACTGTCCCGGGAAAGTCTCTGCTAACACCGCGCAGAGCGCTGTGCCCAATATACAGAAACGTCTTGCGGTATCTCCTACAGGGAAAGTGCCAGGAGGGAATTGTGGAGCTTGTTCTCAGTGTCTCTGAGAATTGCTCTGATTATCTGTGTGACCTCTTTGCTAAGACTCTCCAGAGAGCCGTCCTCAAAACCAACACACATCTTGACATATCTCCCACATTGATCGCAGTGTCTCCAGAAACGGCATTCAAGGAGCCAGGACCTTTTCTCCCTACACTGTCCATTGAGTTGTCCTCAAAACCAATATACATCCTGCTGTATCTCCCACGTGGAAAGTGCCAGGAGGGAGAAGTGGGGATTATGTTTAGACTTTCTCGGAACTGCTTCAAATCAACTAGATATCTTTGTGCTGTAAATCGCCCAACAGCCAAACGCAAAAGCAGCAAACATCTCGCTGTATGTCCCACATCCAAAGTGCCAAGAGAGAGCTTGCTCTCCCTGTCTTTGAGTACTGTTTTCACTGTCCCGGTTACCTCTTGGCTAACATTCTCTTCAGAGCTGCAGTGAAAGCAGGAACCACGTGGAGAAGGCACCCACACTGAAAGTGCCTGGAGGGAACATTGGGGCTTCTTCTCAGTGTCTCTGACATAGGGTTTCACTGTCCCGGGAAAGTCTCTGCTAACACCGTGCAGAGCGCTGTGCCCAATATACAGAAACGTCTTGCGGTATCTCCTACAGGGAAAGTGCCAGGAGGGAATTGTCGAGCTTGTTCTCAGTGTCTCTGAGAATTGCTCTGATTATCTGTGTGACCTCTTTGCTAAGACTCTCCAGAGAGCCGTCCTCAAAACCAACACACATCTTGACATATCTCCCACATTGATCGCAGTGTCTCCAGAAACGGCATTCAAGGAACCAGGACCTTTTCTCCCTACACTGTCCATTGAGTTGTCCTCAAAACCAATATACATCCTGCTGTATCTCCCACGTGGAAAGTGCCAGGAGGGAGAAGTGGGGATTATGTTTAGACTTTCTCGGAACTGCTTCAAATCAACTAGATATCTTTGTGCTGTAAATCGCCCAACAGCCAAACGCAAAAGCAGCAAACATCTCGCTGTATGTCCCACATCCAAAGTGCCAAGAGAGAGCTTGCTCTCCCTGTCTTTGAGTACTGTTTTCACTGT
This sequence comes from Chroicocephalus ridibundus, assembly GCF_963924245.1. Lineage (NCBI taxonomy): Eukaryota > Metazoa > Chordata > Aves > Charadriiformes > Laridae > Chroicocephalus > Chroicocephalus ridibundus. Next base: position 551,614 of record NW_026961540.1, read on the forward strand.
CCCGGTTACCTCTTGGCTAACATTCTCTTCAGAGCTGCAGTGAAAGAAGGAACCACGTGGAGAAGGCACCCACACTGAAAGTGCCTGGAGGGAACATTGGGGCTTCTTCTCAGTGTCTCTGACATAGGGTTTCACTGTCCCGGGAAAGTCTCTGCTAACACCGTGCAGAGCGCTGTGCCCAATATACAGAAACGTCTTGCGGTATCTCCTACAGGGAAAGTGCCAGGAGGGAATTGTGGAGCTTGTTCTCAGTGTCTCTGAGAATTGCTCTGATTATCCCTGTGACCTCTTTGCTAAGACTCTCCAGAGAGCCGTCCTCAAAACCAACACACATCTTAACATATCTCCCACATTGATCGCAGTGTCTCCAGAAACGGCATTCAAGGAGCCAGGACCTTTTCTCCCTACACTGTCCATTGAGTTGTCCTCAAAACCAATATACATCCTGCTGTATCTCCCACATGGAAAGTGCCAGGAGGGAGAAGTGGGGATTATGTTTAGACTTTCTCGGAACTGCTTCAAATCAACTAGATATCTTTGTGCTGTAAATCTCCCAACAGCCAAACGCAAAAGCAGCAAACATCTCGCTGTATGTCCCACATCCAAAGTGCCAAGAGAGAGCTTGCTCTCCCTGTCTTTGAGTACTGTTTTCACTGTCCCGGTTACCTCTTGGCTAACATTCTCTTCAGAGCTGCAGTGAAAGCAGGAACCACGTGGAGAAGGCACCCACACTGAAAGTGCCTGGAGGGAACATTGGGGCTTCTTCTCAGTGTCTCTGACATAGGGTTTCACTGTCCCGGGAAAGTCTCTGCTAACACCGCGCAGAGCGCTGTGCCCAATATACAGAAACGTCTTGCGGTATCTCCTACAGGGAAAGTGCCAGGAGGGAATTGTCGAGCTTGTTCTCAGTGTCTCTGAGAATTGCTCTGATTATCTGTGTGACCTCTTTGCTAAGACTCTCCAGAGAGCCGTCCTCAAAACCAACACACATCTTGACATATCTCCCACATTGATCGCAGTGTCTCCAGAAACGGCATTCAAGGAGCCAGGACCTTTTCTCCCTACACTGTCCATTGAGTTGTCCTCAAAACCAATATACATCCTGCTGTATCTCCCACGTGGAAAGTGCCAGGAGGGAGAAGTGGGGATTATGTTTAGACTTTCTCGGAACTGCTTCAAATCAACTAGATATCTTTGTGCTGTAAATCGCCCAACAGCCAAACGCAAAAGCAGCAAACATCTCGCTGTATGTCCCACATCCAAAGTGCCAAGAGAGAGCTTGCTCTCCCTGTCTTTGAGTACTGTTTTCACTGTCCCGGTTACCTCTTGGCTAACATTCTCTTCAGAGCTGCAGTGAAAGCAGGAACCACGTGGAGAAGGCACCCACACTGAAAGTGCCTGGAGGGAACATTGGGGCTTCTTCTCAGTGTCTCTGACATAGGGTTTCACTGTCCCGGGAAAGTCTCTGCTAACACCCTGCAGAGCGCTGTGCCCAATATACAGAAACGTCTTGCGGTATCTCCTACAGGGAAAGTGCCAGGAGGGAATTGTCGAGCTTGTTCTCAGTGTCTCTGAGAATTGCTCTGATTATCCCTGTGACCTCTTTGCTAAGACTCTCCAGAGAGCCGTCCTCAAAACCAACACACATCTTGACATATCTCCCACATTGATCGCAGTGTCTCCAGAAACGGCATTCAAGGAGCCAGGACCTTTTCTCCCTACACTGTCCATTGAGTTGTCCTCAAAACCAATATACATCCTGCTGTATCTCCCACGTGGAAAGTGCCAGGAGGGAGAAGTGGGGATTATGTTTAGACTTTCTCGGAACTGCTTCAAATCAACTAGATATCTTTGTGCTGTAAATCGCCCAACAGCCAAACGCAAAAGCAGCAAACATCTCGCTGTATGTCCCACATCCAAAGTGCCAAGAGAGAGCTTGCTCTCCCTGTCTTTGAGTACTGTTTTCACTGTCCCGGTTACCTCTTGGCTAACATTCTCTTCAGAGCTGCAGTGAAAGCAGGAACCACGTGGAGAAGGCACCCACACTGAAAGTGCCTGGAGGGAACATTGGGGCTTCTTCTCAGTGTCTCTGACATAGGGTTTCACTGTCCCGGGAAAGTCTCTGCTAACACCGTGCAGAGCGCTGTGCCCAATATACAGAAACGTCTTGCGGTATCTCCTACAGGGAAAGTGCCAGGAGGGAATTGTCGAGCTTGTTCTCAGTGTCTCTGAGAATTGCTCTGATTATCCCTGTGACCTCTTTGCTAAGACTCTCCAGAGAGCCGTCCTCAAAACCAACACACATCTTGACATATCTCCCACATTGATCGCAGTGTCTCCAGAAACGGCATTCAAGGAGCCAGGACCTTTTCTCCCTACACTGTCCATTGAGTTGTCCTCAAAACCAATATACATCCTGCTGTATCTCCCACATGGAAAGTGCCAGGAGGGAGAAGTGGGGATTATGTTTAGACTTTCTCGGAACTGCTTCAAATCAACTAGATATCTTTGTGCTGTAAATCGCCCAACAGCCAAACGCAAAAGCAGCAAACATCTCGCTGTATGTCCCACATCCAAAGTGCCAAGAGAGAGCTTGCTCTCCCTGTCTTTGAGTACTGTTTTCACTGTCCCGGTTACCTCTTGGCTAACATTCTCTTCAGAGCTGCAGTGAAAGCAGGAACCACGTGGAGAAGGCACCCACACTGAAAGTGCCTGGAGGGAACATTGGGGCTTCTTCTCAGTGTCTCTGACATAGGGTTTCACTGTCCCGGGAAAGTCTCTGCTAACACCGTGCAGAGCGCTGTGCCCAATATACAGAAACGTCTTGCGGTATCTCCTACAGGGAAAGTGCCAGGAGGGAATTGTCGAGCTTGTTCTCAGTGTCTCTGAGAATTGCTCTGATTATCTGTGTGACCTCTTTGCTAAGACTCTCCAGAGAGCCGTCCTCAAAACCAACACACATCTTGACATATCTCCCACATTGATCGCAGTGTCTCCAGAAACGGCATTCAAGGAGCCAGGACCTTTTCTCCCTACACTGTCCATTGAGTTGTCCTCAAAACCAATATACATCCTGCTGTATCTCCCACATGGAAAGTGCCAGGAGGGAGAAGTGGGGATTATGTTTAGACTTTCTCGGAACTGCTTCAAATCAACTAGATATCTTTGTGCTGTAAATCTCCCAACAGCCAAACGCAAAAGCAGCAAACATCTCGCTGTATGTCCCACATCCAAAGTGCCAAGAGAGAGCTTGCTCTCCCTGTCTTTGAGTACTGTTTTCACTGTCCCGGTTACCTCTTGGCTAACATTCTCTTCAGAGCTGCAGTGAAAGCAGGAACCACGTGGAGAAGGCACCCACACTGAAAGTGCCTGGAGGGAACATTGGGGCTTCTTCTCAGTGTCTCTGACATAGGGTTTCACTGTCCCGGGAAAGTCTCTGCTAACACCGTGCAGAGCGCTGTGCCCAATATACAGAAACGTCTTGCGGTATCTCCTACAGGGAAAGTGCCAGGAGGGAATTGTCGAGCTTGTTCTCAGTGTCTCTGAGAATTGCTCTGATTATCCCTGTGACCTCTTTGCTAAGACTCTCCAGAGAGCCGTCCTCAAAACCAACACACATCTTGACATATCTCCCACATTGATCGCAGTGTCTCCAGAAACGGCATTCAAGGCGCCAGGACCTTTTCTCCCTACACTGTCCATTGAGTTGTCCTCAAAACCAATATACATCCTGCTGTATCTCCCACGTGGAAAGTGCCAGGAGGGAGAAGTGGGGATTATGTTTAGACTTTCTCGGAACTGCTTCAAATCAACTAGATATCTTTGTGCTGTAAATCGCCCAACAGCCAAACGCAAAAGCAGCAAACATCTCGCTGTATGTCCCACATCCAAAGTGCCAAGAGAGAGCTTGCTCTCCCTGTCTTTGAGTACTGTTTTCACTGTCCCGGTTACCTCTTGGCTAACATTCTCTTCAGAGCTGCAGTGAAAGCAGGAACCACGTGGAGAAGGCACCCACACTGAAAGTGCCTGGGGGGAACATTGGGGCTTCTTCTCAGTGTCTCTGACATAGGGTTTCACTGTCCCGGGAAAGTCTCTGCTAACACCGTGCAGAGCGCTGTGCCCAATATACAGAAACGTCTTGCGGTATCTCCTACAGGGAAAGTGCCAGGAGGGAATTGTCGAGCTTGTTCTCAGTGTCTCTGAGAATTGCTCTGATTATCCCTGTGACCTCTTTGCTAAGACTCTCCAGAGAGCCGTCCTCAAAACCAACACACATCTTGACATATCTCCCACATTGATCGCAGTGTCTCCAGAAACGGCATTCAAGGAGCCAGGACCTTTTCTCCCTACACTGTCCATTGAGTTGTCCTCAAAACCAATATACATCCTGCTGTATCTCCCACATGGAAAGTGCCAGGAGGGAGAAGTGGGGATTATGTTTAGACTTTCTCGGAACTGCTTCAAATCAACTAGATATCTTTGTGCTGTAAATCTCCCAACAGCCAAACGCAAAAGCAGCAAACATCTCGCTGTATGTCCCACATCCAAAGTGCCAAGAGAGAGCTTGCTCTCCCTGTCTTTGAGTACTGTTTTCACTGTCCCGGTTACCTCTTGGCTAACATTCTCTTCAGAGCTGCAGTGAAAGCAGGAACCACGTGGAGAAGGCACCCACACTGAAAGTGCCTGGAGGGAACATTGGGGCTTCTTCTCAGTGTCTCTGACATAGGGTTTCACTGTCCCGGGAAAGTCTCTGCTAACACCGCGCAGAGCGCTGTGCCCAATATACAGAAACGTCTTGCGGTATCTCCTACAGGGAAAGTGCCAGGAGGGAATTGTCGAGCTTGTTCTCAGTGTCTCTGAGAATTGCTCTGATTATCCCTGTGACCTCTTTGCTAAGACTCTCCAGAGAGCCGTCCTCAAAACCAACACACATCTTGACATATCTCCCACATTGATCGCAGTGTCTCCAGAAACGGCATTCAAGGAGCCAGGACCTTTTCTCCCTACACTGTCCATTGAGTTGTCCTCAAAACCAATATACATCCTGCTGTATCTCCCACATGGAAAGTGCCAGGAGGGAGAAGTGGGGATTATGTTTAGACTTTCTCGGAACTGCTTCAAATCAACTAGATATCTTTGTGCTCTAAATCGCCCAACAGCCAAACGCAAAAGCAGCAAACATCTCGCTGTATGTCCCACATCCAAAGTGCCAAGAGAGAGCTTGCTCTCCCTGTCTTTGAGTACTGTTTTCACTGTCCCGGTTACCTCTTGGCTAACATTCTCTTCAGAGCTGCAGTGAAAGCAGGAACCACGTGGAGAAGGCACCCACACTGAAAGTGCCTGGAGGGAACATTGGGGCTTCTTCTCAGTTGTCTCTGACATAGGGTTTCACTGTCCCGGGAAAGTCTCTGCTAACACCGTGCAGAGCGCTGTGCCCAATATACAGAAACGTCTTGCGGTATCTCCTACAGGGAAAGTGCCAGGAGGGAATTGTCGAGCTTGTTCTCAGTGTCTCTGAGAATTGCTCTGATTATCTGTGTGACCTCTTTGCTAAGACTCTCCAGAGAGCCGTCCTCAAAACCAACACACATCTTGACATATCTCCCACATTGATCGCAGTGTCTCCAGAAACGGCATTCAAGGAGCCAGGACCTTTTCTCCCTACACTGTCCATTGAGTTGTCCTCAAAACCAATATACATCCTGCTGTATCTCCCACATGGAAAGTGCCAGGAGGGAGAAGTGGGGATTATGTTTAGACTTTCTCGGAACTGCTTCAAATCAACTAGATATCTTTGTGCTGTAAATCTCCCAACAGCCAAACGCAAAAGCAGCAAACATCTCGCTGTATGTCCCACATCCAAAGTGCCAAGAGAGAGCTTGCTCTCCCTGTCTTTGAGTACTGTTTTCACTGTCCCGGTTACCTCTTGGCTAACATTCTCTTCAGAGCTGCAGTGAAAGCAGGAACCACGTGGAGAAGGCACCCACACTGAAAGTGCCTGGAGGGAACATTGGGGCTTCTTCTCAGTGTCTCTGACATAGGGTTTCACTGTCCCGGGAAAGTCTCTGCTAACACCGTGCAGAGCGCTGTGCCCAATATACAGAAACGTCTTGCGGTATCTCCTACAGGGAAAGTGCCAGGAGGGAATTGTCGAGCTTGTTCTCAGTGTCTCTGAGAATTGCTCTGATTATCTGTGTGACCTCTTTGCTAAGACTCTCCAGAGAGCCGTCCTCAAAACCAACACACATCTTGACATATCTCCCACATTGATCGCAGTGTCTCCAGAAACGGCATTCAAGGCGCCAGGACCTTTTCTCCCTACACTGTCCATTGAGTTGTCCTCAAAACCAATATACATCCTGCTGTATCTCCCACGTGGAAAGTGCCAGGAGGGAGAAGTGGGGATTATGTTTAGACTTTCTCGGAACTGCTTCAAATCAACTAGATATCTTTGTGCTGTAAATCGCCCAACAGCCAAACGCAAAAGCAGCAAACATCTCGCTGTATGTCCCACATCCAAAGTGCCAAGAGAGAGCTTGCTCTCCCTGTCTTTGAGTACTGTTTTCACTGTCCCGGTTACCTCTTGGCTAACATTCTCTTCAGAGCTGCAGTGAAAGCAGGAACCACGTGGAGAAGGCACCCACACTGAAAGTGCCTGGAGGGAACATTGGGGCTTCTTCTCAGTGTCTCTGACATAGGGTTTCACTGTCCCGGGAAAGTCTCTGCTAACACCGTGCAGAGCGCTGTGCCCAATATACAGAAACGTCTTGCGGTATCTCCTACAGGGAAAGTGCCAGGAGGGAATTGTCGAGCTTGTTCTCAGTGTCTCTGAGAATTGCTCTGATTATCTGTGTGACCTCTTTGCTAAGACTCTCCAGAGAGCCGTCCTCAAAACCAACACACATCTTGACATATCTCCCACATTGATCGCAGTGTCTCCAGAAACGGCATTCAAGGAGCCAGGACCTTTTCTCCCTACACTGTCCATTGAGTTGTCCTCAAAACCAATATACATCCTGCTGTATCTCCCACATGGAAAGTGCCAGGAGGGAGAAGTGGGGATTATGTTTAGACTTTCTCGGAACTGCTTCAAATCAACTAGATATCTTTGTGCTGTAAATCGCCCAACAGCCAAACGCAAAAGCAGCAAACATCTCGCTGTATGTCCCACATCCAAAGTGCCAAGAGAGAGCTTGCTCTCCCTCTCTTTGAGTACTGTTTTCACTGTCCCGGTTACCTCTTTGCTAACATTCTCTTCAGAGCTGCAGTGAAAGCAGGAACCACGTGGAGAAGGCACCCACACTGAAAGTGCCTGGAGGGAACATTGGGGCTTCTTCTCAGTGTCTCTGACATAGGGTTTCACTGTCCCGGGAAAGTCTCTGCTAACACCGTGCAGAGCGCTGTGCCCAATATACAGAAACGTCTTGCGGTATCTCCTACAGGGAAAGTGCCAGGAGGGAATTGTCGAGCTTGTTCTCAGTGTCTCTGAGAATTGCTCTGATTATCCCTGTGACCTCTTTGCTAAGACTCTCCAGAGAGCCGTCCTCAAAACCAACACACATCTTGACATATCTCCCACATTGATCGCAGTGTCTCCAGAAACGGCATTCAAGGAGCCAGGACGTTTTCTCCCTACACTGTCCATTGAGTTGTCCTCAAAACCAATATACATCCTGCTGTATCTCCCACATGGAAAGTGCCAGGAGGGAGAAGTGGGGATTATGTTTAGACTTTCTCGGAACTGCTTCAAATCAACTAGATATCTTTGTGCTGTAAATCTCCCAACAGCCAAACGCAAAAGCAGCAAACATCTCGCTGTATGTCCCACATCCAAAGTGCCAAGAGAGAGCTTGCTCTCCCTGTCTTTGAGTACTGTTTTCACTGTCCCGGTTACCTCTTGGCTAACATTCTCTTCAGAGCTGCAGTGAAAGCAGGAACCACGTGGAGAAGGCACCCACACTGAAAGTGCCTGGAGGGAACATTGGGGCTTCTTCTCAGTGTCTCTGACATAGGGTTTCACTGTCCCGGGAAAGTCTCTGCTAACACCGTGCAGAGCGCTGTGCCCAATATACAGAAACGTCTTGCGGTATCTCCTACAGGGAAAGTGCCAGGAGGGAATTGTCGAGCTTGTTCTCAGTGTCTCTGAGAATTGCTCTGATTATCCCTGTGACCTCTTTGCTAAGACTCTCCAGAGAGCCGTCCTCAAAACCAACACACATCTTAACATATCTCCCACATTGATCGCAGTGTCTCCAGAAACGGCATTCAAGGAGCCAGGACCTTTTCTCCCTACACTGTCCATTGAGTTGTCCTCAAAACCAATATACATCCTGCTGTATCTCCCACATGGAAAGTGCCAGGAGGGAGAAGTGGGGATTATGTTTAGACTTTCTCGGAACTGCTTCAAATCAACTAGATATCTTTGTGCTGTAAATCGCCCAACAGCCAAACGCAAAAGCAGCAACCATCTCGCTGTATGTCCCACATCGAAAGTGCCAAGAGAGAGCTTGCTCTCCCTGTCTTTGAGTACTGTTTTCACTGTCCCGGTTACCTCTTGGCTAACATTCTCTTCAGAGCTGCAGTGAAAGCAGGAACCACGTGGAGAAGGCACCCACACTGAAAGTGCCTGGAGGGAACATTGGGGCTTCTTCTCAGTGTCTCTGACATAGGGTTTCACTGTCCCGGGAAAGTCTCTGCTAACACCGTGCAGAGCGCTGTGCCCAATATACAGAAACGTCTTGCGGTATCTCCTACAGGGAAAGTGCCAGGAGGGAATTGTCGAGCTTGTTCTCAGTGTCTCTGAGAATTGCTCTGATTATCTGTGTGACCTCTTTGCTAAGACTCTCCAGAGAGCCGTCCTCAAAACCAACACACATCTTGACATATCTCCCACATTGATCGTAGTGTCTCCAGAAATGGCATTCAAGGAGCCAGGACCTTTTCTCCCTACACTGTCCATTGAGTTGTCCTCAAAACCAATATACATCCTGCTATATCTCCCACATGGAAAGTGCCAGGAGGGAGAAGTGGGGATTATGTTTAGACTTTCTCGGAACTGCTTCAAATCAACTAGATATCTTTGTGCTGTAAATCTCCCAACAGCCAAATGCAAAAGCAGCAAACATCTCGCTGTATGTCCCACATCCAAAGTGCCAAGAGAGAGCTTGGTCTCCCTGTCTTTGAGTACTGTTTTCACTGTCCCGGTTACCTCTTGGCTAACATTCTCTTCAGAGCCGCAGTGAAAGCAGGAACCACGTGGAGAAGGCACCCACACTGAAAGTGCCTGGAGGGAACATTGGGGCTTCTTCTCAGTGTCTCTGACATAGGGTTTCACTGTCCCGGGAAAGTCTCTGCTAACACCGTGCAGAGCGCTGTGCCCAATATACAGAAACGTCTTGCGGTATCTCCTACAGGGAAAGTGCCAGGAGGGAATTGTCGAGCTTGTTCTCAGTGTCTCTGAGAATTGCTCTGATTATCTGTGTGACCTCTTTGCTAAGACTCTCCAGAGAGCCGTCCTCAAAACCAACACACATCTTGACATATCTCCCACATTGATCGCAGTGTCTCCAGAAACGGCATTCAAGGAGCCAGGACCTTTTCTCCCTACACTGTCCATTGAGTTGTCCTCAAAACCAATATACATCCTGCTGTATCTCCCACATGGAAAGTGCCAGGAGGGAGAAGTGGGGATTATGTTTAGACTTTCTCGGAACTGCTTCAAATCAACTAGATATCTTTGTGCTGTAAATCGCCCAACAGCCAAACGCAAAAGCAGCAAACATCTCGCTGTATGTCCCACATCCAAAGTGCCAAGAGAGAGCTTGCTCTCCCTGTCTTTGAGTACTGTTTTCACTGTCCCGGTTACCTCTTGGCTAACATTCTCTTCAGAGCTGCAGTGAAAGCAGGAACCACGTGGAGAAGGCACCCACACTGAAAGTGCCTGGAGGGAACATTGGGGCTTCTTCTCAGTGTCTCTGACATAGGGTTTCACTGTCCCGGGAAAGTCTCTGCTAACACCGTGCAGAGCGCTGTGCCCAATATACAGAAACGTCTTGCGGTATCTCCTACAGGGAAAGTGCCAGGAGGGAATTGTCGAGCTTGTTCTCAGTGTCTCTGAGAATTGCTCTGATTATCTGTGTGACCTCTTTGCTAAGACTCTCCAGAGAGCCGTCCTCAAAACCAACACACATCTTGACATATCTCCCACATTGATCGCAGTGTCTCCAGAAACGGCATTCAAGGAGCCAGGACCTTTTCTCCCTACACTGTCCATTGAGTTGTCCTCAAAACCAATATACATCCTGCTGTATCTCCCACATGGAAAGTGCCAGGAGGGAGAAGTGGGGATTATGTTTAGACTTTCTCGGAACTGCTTCAAATCAACTAGATATCTTTGTGCTCTAAATCGCCCAACAGCCAAACGCAAAAGCAGCAAACATCTCGCTGTATGTCCCACATCCAAAGTGCCAAGAGAGAGCTTGCTCTCCCTGTCTTTGAGTACTGTTTTCACTGTCCCGGTTACCTCTTGGCTAACATTCTCTTCAGAGCTGCAGTGAAAGCAGGAACCACGTGGAGAAGGCACCCACACTGAAAGTGCCTGGAGGGAACATTGGGGCTTCTTCTCAGTGTCTCTGACATAGGGTTTCACTGTCCCGGGAAAGTCTCTGCTAACACCGTGCAGAGCGCTGTGCCCAATATACAGAAACGTCTTGCGGTATCTCCTACAGGGAAAGTGCCAGGAGGGAATTGTCGAGCTTGTTCTCAGTGTCTCTGAGAATTGCTCTGATTATCTGTGTGACCTCTTTGCTAAGACTCTCCAGAGAGCCGTCCTCAAAACCAACACACATCTTGACATATCTCCCACATTGATCGCAGTGTCTCCAGAAACGGCATTCAAGGAGCCAGGACCTTTTCTCCCTACACTGTCCATTGAGTTGTCCTCAAAACCAATATACATCCTGCTGTATCTCCCACATGGAAAGTGCCAGGAGGGAGAAGTGGGGATTATGTTTAGACTTTCTCGGAACTGCTTCAAATCAACTAGATATCTTTGTGCTGTAAATCGCCCAACAGCCAAACGCAAAAGCAGCAAACATCTCGCTGTATGTCCCACATCCAAAGTGCCAAGAGAGAGCTTGCTCTCCCTGTCTTTGAGTACTGTTTTCACTGTCCCGGTTACCTCTTTGCTAACATTCTCTTCAGAGCTGCAGTGAAAGCAGGAACCACGTGGAGAAGGCACCCACACTGAAAGTGCCTGGAGGGAACATTGGGGCTTCTTCTCAGTGTCTCTGACATAGGGTTTCACTGTCCCGGGAAAGTCTCTGCTAACACCGTGCAGAGCGCTGTGCCCAATATACAGAAACGTCTTGCGGTATCTCCTACAGGGAAAGTGCCAGGAGGGAATTGTCGAGCTTGTTCTCAGTGTCTCTGAGAATTGCTCTGATTATCCCTGTGACCTCTTTGCTAAGACTCTCCAGAGAGCCGTCCTCAAAACCAACACACATCTTGACATATCTCCCACATTGATCGCAGTGTCTCCAGAAACGGCATTCAAGGAGCCAGGACCTTTTCTCCCTACACTGTCCATTGAGTTGTCCTCAAAACCAATATACATCCTGCTGTATCTCCCACATGGAAAGTGCCAGGAGGGAGAAGTGGGGATTATGTTTAGACTTTCTCGGAACTGCTTCAAATCAACTAGATATCTTTGTGCTGTAAATCGCCCAACAGCCAAACGCAAAAGCAGCAAACATCTCGCTGTATGTCCCACATCCAAAGTGCCAAGAGAGAGCTTGCTCTCCCTGTCTTTGAGTACTGTTTTCACTGTCCCGGTTACCTCTTTGCTAACATTCTCTTCAGAGCTGCAGTGAAAGCAGGAACCACGTGGAGAAGGCACCCACACTGAAAGTGCCTGGAGGGAACATTGGGGCTTCTTCTCAGTGTCTCTGACATAGGGTTTCACTGTCCCGGGAAAGTCTCTGCTAACACCGTGCAGAGCGCTGTGCCCAATATACAGAAACGTCTTGCGGTATCTCCTACAGGGAAAGTGCCAGGAGGGAATTGTCGAGCTTGTTCTCAGTGTCTCTGAGAATTGCTCTGATTATCCCTGTGACCTCTTTGCTAAGACTCTCCAGAGAGCCGTCCTCAAAACCAACACACATCTTGACATATCTCCCACATTGATCGCAGTGTCTCCAGAAACGGCATTCAAGGAGCCAGGACCTTTTCTCCCTACACTGTCCATTGAGTTGTCCTCAAAACCAATATACATCCTGCTGTATCTCCCACATGGAAAGTGCCAGGAGGGAGAAGTGGGGATTATGTTTAGACTTTCTCGGAACTGCTTCAAATCAACTAGATATCTTTGTGCTGTAAATCTCCCAACAGCCAAACGCAAAAGCAGCAAACATCTCGCTGTATGTCCCACATCCAAAGTGCCAAGAGAGAGCTTGCTCTCCCTGTCTTTGAGTACTGTTTTCACTGTCCCGGTTACCTCTTGGCTAACATTCTCTTCAGAGCTGCAGTGAAAGCAGGAACCACGTGGAGAAGGCACCCACACTGAAAGTGCCTGGAGGGAACATTGGGGCTTCTTCTCAGTGTCTCTGACATAGGGTTTCACTGTCCCGGGAAAGTCTCTGCTAACACCGTGCAGAGCGCTGTGCCCAATATACAGAAACGTCTTGCGGTATCTCCTACAGGGAAAGTGCCAGGAGGGAATTGTCGAGCTTGTTCTCAGTGTCTCTGAGAATTGCTCTGATTATCCCTGTGACCTCTTTGCTAAGACTCTCCAGAGAGCCGTCCTCAAAACCAACACACATCTTAACATATCTCCCACATTGATCGCAGTGTCTCCAGAAACGGCATTCAAGGAGCCAGGACCTTTTCTCCCTACACTGTCCATTGAGTTGTCCTCAAAACCAATATACATCCTGCTGTATCTCCCACATGGAAAGTGCCAGGAGGGAGAAGTGGGGATTATGTTTAGACTTTCTCGGAACTGCTTCAAATCAACTAGATATCTTTGTGCTGTAAATCGCCCAACAGCCAAACGCAAAAGCAGCAACCATCTCGCTGTATGTCCCACATCGAAAGTGCCAAGAGAGAGCTTGCTCTCCCTGTCTTTGAGTACTGTTTTCACTGTCCCGGTTACCTCTTGGCTAACATTCTCTTCAGAGCTGCAGTGAAAGCAGGAACCACGTGGAGAAGGCACCCACACTGAAAGTGCCTGGAGGGAACATTGGGGCTTCTTCTCAGTGTCTCTGACATAGGGTTTCACTGTCCCGGGAAAGTCTCTGCTAACACCGTGCAGAGCGCTGTGCCCAATATACAGAAACGTCTTGCGGTATCTCCTACAGGGAAAGTGCCAGGAGGGAATTGTCGAGCTTGTTCTCAGTGTCTCTGAGAATTGCTCTGATTATCTGTGTGACCTCTTTGCTAAGACTCTCCAGAGAGCCGTCCTCAAAACCAACACACATCTTGACATATCTCCCACATTGATCGCAGTGTCTCCAGAAATGGCATTCAAGGAGCCAGGACCTTTTCTCCCTACACTGTCCATTGAGTTGTCCTCAAAACCAATATACATCCTGCTATATCTCCCACATGGAAAGTGCCAGGAGGGAGAAGTGGGGATTATGTTTAGACTTTCTCGGAACTGCTTCAAATCAACTAGATATCTTTGTGCTGTAAATCTCCCAACAGCCAAACGCAAAAGCAGCAAACATCTCGCTGTATGTCCCACATCCAAAGTGCCAAGAGAGAGCTTGCTCTCCCTGTCTTTGAGTACTGTTTTCACTGTCCCGGTTACCTCTTGGCTAACATTCTCTTCAGAGCTGCAGTGAAAGCAGGAACCACGTGGAGAAGGCACCCACACTGAAAGTGCCTGGAGGGAACATTGGGGCTTCTTCTCAGTGTCTCTGACATAGGGTTTCACTGTCCCGGGAAAGTCTCTGCTAACACCGTGCAGAGCGCTGTGCCCAATATACAGAAACGTCTTGCGGTATCTCCTACAGGGAAAGTGCCAGGAGGGAATTGTGGAGCTTGTTCTCAGTGTCTCTGAGAATTGCTCTGATTATCCCTGTGACCTCTTTGCTAAGACTCTCCAGAGAGCCGTCCTCAAAACCAACACACATCTTGACATATCTCCCACATTGATCGCAGTGTCTCCAGAAACGGCATTCAAGGAGCCAGGACCTTTTCTCCCTACACTGTCCATTGAGTTGTCCTCAAAACCAATATACATCCTGCTGTATCTCCCACATGGAAAGTGCCAGGAGGGAGAAGTGGGGATTATGTTTAGACTTTCTCGGAACTGCTTCAAATCAACTAGATATCTTTGTGCTGTAAATCTCCCAACAGCCAAACGCAAAAGCAGCAAACATCTCGCTGTATGTCCCACATCGAAAGTGCCAAGAGAGAGCTTGGTCTCCCTGTCTTTGAGTACTGTTTTCACTGTCCCGGTTACCTCTTGGCTAACATTCTCTTCAGAGCCGCAGTGAAACCAGGAACCACGTGGAGAAGGCACCCACACTGAAAGTGCCTGGAGGGAACATTGGGGCTTCTTCTCAGTGTCTCTGACATAGGGTTTCACTGTCCCGGGAAAGTCTCTGCTAACACCGTGCAGAGCGCTGTGCCCAATATACAGAAACGTCTTGCGGTATCTCCTACAGGGAAAGTGCCAGGAGGGAATTGTCGAGCTTGTTCTCAGTGTCTCTGAGAATTGCTCTGATTATCTGTGTGACCTCTTTGCTAAGACTCTCCAGAGAGCCGTCCTCAAAACCAACACACATCTTGACATATCTCCCACATTGATCGCAGTGTCTCCAGAAACGGCATTCAAGGAGCCAGGACCTTTTCTCCCTACACTGTCCATTGAGTTGTCCTCAAAACCAATATACATCCTGCTGTATCTCCCACATGGAAAGTGCCAGGAGGGAGAAGTGGGGATTATGTTTAGACTTTCTCGGAACTGCTTCAAATCAACTAGATATCTTTGTGCTCTAAATCGCCCAACAGCCAAACGCAAAAGCAGCAAACATCTCGCTGTATGTCCCACATCCACAGTGCCAAGAGAGAGCTTGCTCTCCCTGTCTTTGAGTACTGTTTTCACTGTCCCGGTTACCTCTTGGCTAACATTCTCTTCAGAGCTGCAGTGAAAGCAGGAACCACGTGGAGAAGGCACCCACACTGAAAGTGCCTGGAGGGAACATTGGGGCTTCTTCTCAGTGTCTCTGACATAGGGTTTCACTGTCCCGGGAAAGTCTCTGCTAACACCGTGCAGAGCGCTGTGCCCAATATACAGAAACGTCTTGCGGTATCTCCTACAGGGAAAGTGCCAGGAGGGAATTGTGGAGCTTGTTCTCAGTGTCTCTGAGAATTGCTCTGATTATCTGTGTGACCTCTTTGCTAAGACTCTCCAGAGAGCCGTCCTCAAAACCAACACACATCTTGACATATCTCCCACATTGATCGCAGTGTCTCCAGAAACGGCATTCAAGGAGCCAGGACCTTTTCTCCCTACACTGTCCATTGAGTTGTCCTCAAAACCAATATACATCCTGCTGTATCTCCCACGTGGAAAGTGCCAGGAGGGAGAAGTGGGGATTATGTTTAGACTTTCTCGGAACTGCTTCAAATCAACTAGATATCTTTGTGCTGTAAATCTCCCAACAGCCAAACGCAAAAGCAGCAAACATCTCGCTGTATGTCCCACATCGAAAGTGCCAAGAGAGAGCTTGGTCTCCCTGTCTTTGAGTACTGTTTTCACTGTCCCGGTTACCTCTTTGCTAACATTCTCTTCAGAGCTGCAGTGAAAGCAGGAACCACGTGGAGAAGGCACCCACACTGAAAGTGCCTGGAGGGAACATTGGGGCTTCTTCTCAGTGTCTCTGACATAGGGTTTCACTGTCCCGGGAAAGTCTCTGCTAACACCGTGCAGAGCGCTGTGCCCAATATACAGAAACGTCTTGCGGTATCTCCTACAGGGAAAGTGCCAGGAGGGAATTGTCGAGCTTGTTCTCAGTGTCTCTGAGAATTGCTCTGATTATCTGTGTGACCTCTTTGCTAAGACTCTCCAGAGAGCCGTCCTCAAAACCAACACACATCTTGACATATCTCCCACATTGATCGTAGTGTCTCCAGAAATGGCATTCAAGGAGCCAGGACCTTTTCTCCCTACACTGTCCATTGAGTTGTCCTCAAAACCAATATACATCCTGCTATATCTCCCACATGGAAAGTGCCAGGAGGGAGAAGTGGGGATTATGTTTAGACTTTCTCGGAACTGCTTCAAATCAACTAGATATCTTTGTGCTGTAAATCTCCCAACAGCCAAACGCAAAAGCAGCAAACATCTCGCTGTATGTCCCACATCCAAAGTGCCAAGAGAGAGCTTGGTCTCCCTGTCTTTGAGTACTGTTTTCACTGTCCCGGTTACCTCTTGGCTAACATTCTCTTCAGAGCCGCAGTGAAAGCAGGAACCACGTGGAGAAGGCACCCACACTGAAAGTGCCTGGAGGGAACATTGGGGCTTCTTCTCAGTGTCTCTGACATAGGGTTTCACTGTCCCGGGAAAGTCTCTGCTAACACCGTGCAGAGCGCTGTGCCCAATATACAGAAACGTCTTGCGGTATCTCCTACAGGGAAAGTGCCAGGAGGGAATTGTCGAGCTTGTTCTCAGTGTCTCTGAGAATTGCTCTGATTATCTGTGTGACCTCTTTGCTAAGACTCTCCAGAGAGCCGTCCTCAAAACCAACACACATCTTGACATATCTCCCACATTGATCGCAGTGTCTCCAGAAACGGCATTCAAGGAGCCAGGACCTTTTCTCCCTACACTGTCCATTGAGTTGTCCTCAAAACCAATATACATCCTGCTGTATCTCCCACATGGAAAGTGCCAGGAGGGAGAAGTGGGGATTATGTTTAGACTTTCTCGGAACTGCTTCAAATCAACTAGATATCTTTGTGCTGTAAATCGCCCAACAGCCAAACGCAAAAGCAGCAAACATCTCGCTGTATGTCCCACATCCAAAGTGCCAAGAGAGAGCTTGCTCTCCCTGTCTTTGAGTACTGTTTTCACTGTCCCGGTTACCTCTTGGCTAACATTCTCTTCAGAGCTGCAGTGAAAGCAGGAACCACGTGGAGAAGGCACCCACACTGAAAGTGCCTGGAGGGAACATTGGGGCTTCTTCTCAGTGTCTCTGACATAGGGTTTCACTGTCCCGGGAAAGTCTCTGCTAACACCGTGCAGAGCGCTGTGCCCAATATACAGAAACGTCTTGCGGTATCTCCTACAGGGAAAGTGCCAGGAGGGAATTGTCGAGCTTGTTCTCAGTGTCTCTGAGAATTGCTCTGATTATCTGTGTGACCTCTTTGCTAAGACTCTCCAGAGAGCCGTCCTCAAAACCAACACACATCTTGACATATCTCCCACATTGATCGCAGTGTCTCCAGAAACGGCATTCAAGGAGCCAGGACCTTTTCTCCCTACACTGTCCATTGAGTTGTCCTCAAAACCAATATACATCCTGCTGTATCTCCCACATGGAAAGTGCCAGGAGGGAGAAGTGGGGATTATGTTTAGACTTTCTCGGAACTGCTTCAAATCAACTAGATATCTTTGTGCTCTAAATCGCCCAACAGCCAAACGCAAAAGCAGCAAACATCTCGCTGTATGTCCCACATCCAAAGTGCCAAGAGAGAGCTTGCTCTCCCTGTCTTTGAGTACTGTTTTCACTGTCCCGGTTACCTCTTTGCTAACGTTCTCTTCAGAGCTGCAGTGAAAGCAGGAACCACGTGGAGAAGGCACCCACACTGAAAGTGCCTGGAGGGAACATTGGGGCTTCTTCTCAGTGTCTCTGACATAGGGTTTCACTGTCCCGGGAAAGTCTCTGCTAACACCGTGCAGAGCGCTGTGCCCAATATACAGAAACGTCTTGCGGTATCTCCTACAGGGAAAGTGCCAGGAGGGAATTGTCGAGCTTGTTCTCAGTGTCTCTGAGAATTGCTCTGATTATCTGTGTGACCTCTTTGCTAAGACTCTCCAGAGAGCCGTCCTCAAAACCAACACACATCTTGACATATCTCCCACATTGATCGCAGTGTCTCCAGAAACGGCATTCAAGGAGCCAGGACCTTTTCTCCCTACACTGTCCATTGAGTTGTCCTCAAAACCAATATACATCCTGCTGTATCTCCCACATGGAAAGTGCCAGGAGGGAGAAGTGGGGATTATGTTTAGACTTTCTCGGAACTGCTTCAAATCAACTAGATATCTTTGTGCTCTAAATCGCCCAACAGCCAAACGCAAAAGCAGCAAACATCTCGCTGTATGTCCCACATCCACAGTGCCAAGAGAGAGCTTGCTCTCCCTGTCTTTGAGTACTGTTTTCACTGTCCCGGTTACCTCTTGGCTAACATTCTCTTCAGAGCTGCAGTGAAAGCAGGAACCACGTGGAGAAGGCACCCACACTGAAAGTGCCTGGAGGGAACATTGGGGCTTCTTCTCAGTGTCTCTGACATAGGGTTTCACTGTCCCGGGAAAGTCTCTGCTAACACCGTGCAGAGCGCTGTGCCCAATATACAGAAACGTCTTGCGGTATCTCCTACAGGGAAAGTGCCAGGAGGGAATTGTGGAGCTTGTTCTCAGTGTCTCTGAGAATTGCTCTGATTATCTGTGTGACCTCTTTGCTAAGACTCTCCAGAGAGCCGTCCTCAAAACCAACACACATCTTGACATATCTCCCACATTGATCGCAGTGTCTCCAGAAACGGCATTCAAGGAGCCAGGACCTTTTCTCCCTACACTGTCCATTGAGTTGTCCTCAAAACCAATATACATCCTGCTGTATCTCCCACGTGGAAAGTGCCAGGAGGGAGAAGTGGGGATTATGTTTAGACTTTCTCGGAACTGCTTCAAATCAACTAGATATCTTTGTGCTGTAAATCTCCCAACAGCCAAACGCAAAAGCAGCAAACATCTCGCTGTATGTCCCACATCGAAAGTGCCAAGAGAGAGCTTGGTCTCCCTGTCTTTGAGTACTGTTTTCACTGTCCCGGTTACCTCTTTGCTAACATTCTCTTCAGAGCTGCAGTGAAAGCAGGAACCACGTGGAGAAGGCACCCACACTGAAAGTGCCTGGAGGGAACATTGGGGCTTCTTCTCAGTGTCTCTGACATAGGGTTTCACTGTCCCGGGAAAGTCTCTGCTAACACCGTGCAGAGCGCTGTGCCCAATATACAGAAACGTCTTGCGGTATCTCCTACAGGGAAAGTGCCAGGAGGGAATTGTCGAGCTTGTTCTCAGTGTCTCTGAGAATTGCTCTGATTATCTGTGTGACCTCTTTGCTAAGACTCTCCAGAGAGCCGTCCTCAAAACCAACACACATCTTGACATATCTCCCACATTGATCGTAGTGTCTCCAGAAATGGCATTCAAGGAGCCAGGACCTTTTCTCCCTACACTGTCCATTGAGTTGTCCTCAAAACCAATATACATCCTGCTATATCTCCCACATGGAAAGTGCCAGGAGGGAGAAGTGGGGATTATGTTTAGACTTTCTCGGAACTGCTTCAAATCAACTAGATATCTTTGTGCTGTAAATCTCCCAACAGCCAAACGCAAAAGCAGCAAACATCTCGCTGTATGTCCCACATCCAAAGTGCCAAGAGAGAGCTTGGTCTCCCTGTCTTTGAGTACTGTTTTCACTGTCCCGGTTACCTCTTGGCTAACATTCTCTTCAGAGCCGCAGTGAAAGCAGGAACCACGTGGAGAAGGCACCCACACTGAAAGTGCCTGGAGGGAACATTGGGGCTTCTTCTCAGTGTCTCTGACATAGGGTTTCACTGTCCCGGGAAAGTCTCTGCTAACACCGTGCAGAGCGCTGTGCCCAATATACAGAAACGTCTTGCGGTATCTCCTACAGGGAAAGTGCCAGGAGGGAATTGTCGAGCTTGTTCTCAGTGTCTCTGAGAATTGCTCTGATTATCTGTGTGACCTCTTTGCTAAGACTCTCCAGAGAGCCGTCCTCAAAACCAACACACATCTTGACATATCTCCCACATTGATCGCAGTGTCTCCAGAAACGGCATTCAAGGAGCCAGGACCTTTTCTCCCTACACTGTCCATTGAGTTGTCCTCAAAACCAATATACATCCTGCTGTATCTCCCACATGGAAAGTGCCAGGAGGGAGAAGTGGGGATTATGTTTAGACTTTCTCGGAACTGCTTCAAATCAACTAGATATCTTTGTGCTGTAAATCGCCCAACAGCCAAACGCAAAAGCAGCAAACATCTCGCTGTATGTCCCACATCCAAAGTGCCAAGAGAGAGCTTGCTCTCCCTGTCTTTGAGTACTGTTTTCACTGTCCCGGTTACCTCTTGGCTAACATTCTCTTCAGAGCTGCAGTGAAAGCAGGAACCACGTGGAGAAGGCACCCACACTGAAAGTGCCTGGAGGGAACATTGGGGCTTCTTCTCAGTGTCTCTGACATAGGGTTTCACTGTCCCGGGAAAGTCTCTGCTAACACCGTGCAGAGCGCTGTGCCCAATATACAGAAACGTCTTGCGGTATCTCCTACAGGGAAAGTGCCAGGAGGGAATTGTCGAGCTTGTTCTCAGTGTCTCTGAGAATTGCTCTGATTATCTGTGTGACCTCTTTGCTAAGACTCTCCAGAGAGCCGTCCTCAAAACCAACACACATCTTGACATATCTCCCACATTGATCGCAGTGTCTCCAGAAACGGCATTCAAGGAGCCAGGACCTTTTCTCCCTACACTGTCCATTGAGTTGTCCTCAAAACCAATATACATCCTGCTGTATCTCCCACATGGAAAGTGCCAGGAGGGAGAAGTGGGGATTATGTTTAGACTTTCTCGGAACTGCTTCAAATCAACTAGATATCTTTGTGCTCTAAATCGCCCAACAGCCAAACGCAAAAGCAGCAAACATCTCGCTGTATGTCCCACATCCAAAGTGCCAAGAGAGAGCTTGCTCTCCCTGTCTTTGAGTACTGTTTTCACTGTCCCGGTTACCTCTTTGCTAACGTTCTCTTCAGAGCTGCAGTGAAAGCAGGAACCACGTGGAGAAGGCACCCACACTGAAAGTGCCTGGAGGGAACATTGGGGCTTCTTCTCAGTGTCTCTGACATAGGGTTTCACTGTCCCGGGAAAGTCTCTGCTAACACCGTGCAGAGAGCTGTGCCCAATATACAGAAACGTCTTGCGGTATCTCCTACAGGGAAAGTGCCAGGAGGGAATTGTGGAGCTTGTTCTCAGTGTCTCTGAGAATTGCTCTGATTATCTGTGTGACCTCTTTGCTAAGACTCTCCAGAGAGCCGTCCTCAAAACCAACACACATCTTGACATATCTCCCACATTGATCGCAGTGTCTCCAGAAATGGCATTCAAGGAGCCAGGACCTTTTCTCCCTACACTGTCCATTGAGTTGTCCTCAAAACCAATATACATCCTGCTATATCTCCCACATGGAAAGTGCCAGGAGGGAGAAGTGGCGATTATGTTTAGACTTTCTCGGAACTGCTTCAAATCAACTAGATATCTTTGTGCTGTAAATCTCCCAACAGCCAAACGCAAAAGCAGCAAACATCTCGCTGTATGTCCCACATCCAAAGTGCCAAGAGAGAGCTTGCTCTCCCTGTCTTTGAGTACTGTTTTCACTGTCCCGGTTACCTCTTGGCTAACATTCTCTTCAGAGCCGCAGTGAAAGCAGGAACCACGTGGAGAAGGCACCCACACTGAAAGTGCCTGGAGGGAACATTGGGGCTTCTTCTCAGTGTCTCTGACATAGGGTTTCACTGTCCCGGGAAAGTCTCTGCTAACACCGTGCAGAGCGCTGTGCCCAATATACAGAAACGTCTTGCGGTATCTCCTACAGGGAAAGTGCCAGGAGGGAATTGTCGAGCTTGTTCTCAGTGTCTCTGAGAATTGCTCTGATTATCTGTGTGACCTCTTTGCTAAGACTCTCCAGAGAGCCGTCCTCAAAACCAACACACATCTTGACATATCTCCCACATTGATCGCAGTGTCTCCAGAAACGGCATTCAAGGAGCCAGGACCTTTTCTCCCTACACTGTCCATTGAGTTGTCCTCAAAACCAATATACATCCTGCTGTATCTCCCACATGGAAAGTGCCAGGAGGGAGAAGTGGGGATTATGTTTAGACTTTCTCGGAACTGCTTCAAATCAACTAGATATCTTTGTGCTGTAAATCGCCCAACAGCCAAACGCAAAAGCAGCAAACATCTCGCTGTATGTCCCACATCCAAAGTGCCAAGAGAGAGCTTGCTCTCCCTGTCTTTGAGTACTGTTTTCACTGTCCCGGTTACCTCTTGGCTAACATTCTCTTCAGAGCTGCAGTGAAAGCAGGAACCACGTGGAGAAGGCACCCACACTGAAAGTGCCTGGAGGGAACATTGGGGCTTCTTCTCAGTGTCTCTGACATAGGGTTTCACTGTCCCGGGAAAGTCTCTGCTAACACCGTGCAGAGCGCTGTGCCCAATATACAGAAACGTCTTGCGGTATCTCCTACAGGGAAAGTGCCAGGAGGGAATTGTCGAGCTTGTTCTCAGTGTCTCTGAGAATTGCTCTGATTATCTGTGTGACCTCTTTGCTAAGACTCTCCAGAGAGCCGTCCTCAAAACCAACACACATCTTGACATATCTCCCACATTGATCGCAGTGTCTCCAGAAACGGCATTCAAGGAGCCAGGACCTTTTCTCCCTACACTGTCCATTGAGTTGTCCTCAAAACCAATATACATCCTGCTGTATCTCCCACATGGAAAGTGCCAGGAGGGAGAAGTGGGGATTATGTTTAGACTTTCTCGGAACTGCTTCAAATCAACTAGATATCTTTGTGCTGTAAATCTCCCAACAGCCAAACGCAAAAGCAGCAAACATCTCGCTGTATGTCCCACATCCAAAGTGCCAAGAGAGAGCTTGCTCTCCCTGTCTTTGAGTACTGTTTTCACTGTCCCGGTTACCTCTTGGCTAACATTCTCTTCAGAGCTGCAGTGAAAGCAGGAACCACGTGGAGAAGGCACCCACACTGAAAGTGCCTGGAGGGAACATTGGGGCTTCTTCTCAGTGTCTCTGACATAGGGTTTCACTGTCCCGGGAAAGTCTCTGCTAACACCGTGCAGAGCGCTGTGCCCAATATACAGAAACGTCTTGCGGTATCTCCTACAGGGAAAGTGCCAGGAGGGAATTGTCGAGCTTGTTCTCAGTGTCTCTGAGAATTGCTCTGATTATCTGTGTGACTTCTTTGCTAAGACTCTCCAGAGAGCCGTCCTCAAAACCAACACACATCTTGACATATCTCCCACATTGATCGCAGTGTCTCCAGAAACGGCATTCAAGGAGCCAGGACCTTTTCTCCCTACACTGTCCATTGAGTTGTCCTCAAAACCAATATACATCCTGCTGTATCTCCCACGTGGAAAGTGCCAGGAGGGAGAAGTGGGGATTATGTTTAGACTTTCTCGGAACTGCTTCAAATCAACTAGATATCTTTGTGCTGTAAATCTCCCAAGAGCCAAACGCAAAAGCAGCAAACATCTCGCTGTATGTCCCACATCGAAAGTGCCAAGAGAGAGCTTGCTCTCCCTGTCTTTGAGTACTGTTTTCACTGTCCCGGTTACCTCTTGGCTAACATTCTCTTCAGAGCTGCAGTGAAAGCAGGAACCACGTGGAGAAGGCACCCACACTGAAAGTGCCTGGAGGGAACATTGGGGCTTCTTCTCAGTGTCTCTGACATAGGGTTTCACTGTCCCGGGAAAGTCTCTGCTAACACCGTGCAGAGCGCTGTGCCCAATATACAGAAACGTCTTGCGGTATCTCCTACAGGGAAAGTGCCAGGAGGGAATTGTCGAGCTTGTTCTCAGTGTCTCTGAGAATTGCTCTGATTATCTGTGTGACCTCTTTGCTAAGACTCTCCAGAGAGCCGTCCTCAAAACCAACACACATCTTGACATATCTCCCACATTGATCGCAGTGTCTCCAGAAACGGCATTCAAGGAGCCAGGACCTTTTCTCCCTACACTGTCCATTGAGTTGTCCTCAAAACCAATATACATCCTGCTGTATCTCCCACATGGAAAGTGCCAGGAGGGAGAAGTGGGGATTATGTTTAGACTTTCTCGGAACTGCTTCAAATCAACTAGATATCTTTGTGCTCTAAATCGCCCAACAGCCAAACGCAAAAGCAGCAAACATCTCGCTGTATGTCCCACATCGAAAGTGCCAAGAGAGAGCTTGCTCTCCCTGTCTTTGAGTACTGTTTTCACTGTCCCGGTTACCTCTTGGCTAACATTCTCTTCAGAGCTGCAGTGAAAGCAGGAACCACGTGGAGAAGGCACCCACACTGAAAGTGCCTGGAGGGAACATTGGGGCTTCTTCTCAGTGTCTCTGACATAGGGTTTCACTGTCCCGGGAAAGTCTCTGCTAACACCGTGCAGAGCGCTGTGCCCAATATACAGAAACGTCTTGCGGTATCTCCTACAGGGAAAGTGCCAGGAGGGAATTGTCGAGCTTGTTCTCAGTGTCTCTGAGAATTGCTCTGATTATCTGTGTGACCTCTTTGCTAAGACTCTCCAGAGAGCCGTCCTCAAAACCAACACACATCTTGACATATCTCCCACATTGATCGCAGTGTCTCCAGAAACGGCATTCAAGGAGCCAGGACCTTTTCTCCCTACACTGTCCATTGAGTTGTCCTCAAAACCAATATACATCCTGCTGTATCTCCCACATGGAAAGTGCCAGGAGGGAGAAGTGGGGATTATGTTTAGACTTTCTCGGAACTGCTTCAAATCAACTAGATATCTTTGTGCTGTAAATCTCCCAACAGCCAAACGCAAAAGCAGCAAACATCTCGCTGTATGTCCCACATCCAAAGTGCCAAGAGAGAGCTTGCTCTCCCTGTCTTTGAGTACTGTTTTCACTGTCCCGGTTACCTCTTTGCTAACATTCTCTTCAGAGCTGCAGTGAAAGCAGGAACCACGTGGAGAAGGCACCCACACTGAAAGTGCCTGGAGGGAACATTGGGGCTTCTTCTCAGTGTCTCTGACATAGGGTTTCACTGTCCCGGGAAAGTCTCTGCTAACACCGTGCAGAGCGCTGTGCCCAATATACAGAAACGTCTTGCGGTATCTCCTACAGGGAAAGTGCCAGGAGGGAATTGTCGAGCTTGTTCTCAGTGTCTCTGAGAATTGCTCTGATTATCTGTGTGACCTCTTTGCTAAGACTCTCCAGAGAGCCGTCCTCAAAACCAACACACATCTTGACATATCTCCCACATTGATCGCAGTGTCTCCAGAAACGGCATTCAAGGAGCCAGGACCTTTTCTCCCTACACTGTCCATTGAGTTGTCCTCAAAACCAATATACATCCTGCTGTATCTCCCACATGGAAAGTGCCAGGAGGGAGAAGTGGGGATTATGTTTAGACTTTCTCGGAACTGCTTCAAATCAACTAGATATCTTTGTGCTCTAAATCGCCCAACAGCCAAACGCAAAAGCAGCAAACATCTCGCTGTATGTCCCACATCGAAAGTGCCAAGAGAGAGCTTGCTCTCCCTGTCTTTGAGTACTGTTTTCACTGTCCCGGTTACCTCTTTGCTAACATTCTCTTCAGAGCTGCAGTGAAAGCAGGAACCACGTGGAGAAGGCACCCACACTGAAAGTGCCTGGAGGGAACATTGGGGCTTCTTCTCAGTGTCTCTGACATAGGGTTTCACTGTCCCGGGAAAGTCTCTGCTAACACCGTGCAGAGCGCTGTGCCCAATATACAGAAACGTCTTGCGGTATCTCCTACAGGGAAAGTGCCAGGAGGGAATTGTCGAGCTTGTTCTCAGTGTCTCTGAGAATTGCTCTGATTATCTGTGTGACCTCTTTGCTAAGACTCTCCAGAGAGCCGTCTTCAAAACCAACACACATCTTGACATATCTCCCACATTGATCGCAGTGTCTCCAGAAATGGCATTCAAGGAGCCAGGACCTTTTCTCCCTACACTGTCCATTGAGTTGTCCTCAAAACCAATATACATCCTGCTATATCTCCCACATGGAAAGTGCCAGGAGGGAGAAGTGGGGATTATGTTTAGACTTTCTCGGAACTGCTTCAAATCAACTAGATATCTTTGTGCTGTAAATCTCCCAACAGCCAAACGCAAAAGCAGCAAACATCTCGCTGTATGTCCCACATCCAAAGTGCCAAGAGAGAGCTTGCTCTCCCTGTCTTTGAGTACTGTTTTCACTGTCCCGGTTACCTCTTGGCTAACATTCTCTTCAGAGCCGCAGTGAAAGCAGGAACCACGTGGAGAAGGCACCCACACTGAAAGTGCCTGGAGGGAACATTGGGGCTTCTTCTCAGTGTCTCTGACATAGGGTTTCACTGTCCCGGGAAAGTCTCTGCTAACACCGTGCAGAGCGCTGTGCCCAATATACAGAAACGTCTTGCGGTATCTCCTACAGGGAAAGTGCCAGGAGGGAATTGTGGAGCTTGTTCTCAGTGTCTCTGAGAATTGCTCTGATTATCTGTGTGACCTCTTTGCTAAGACTCTCCAGAGAGCCGTCCTCAAAACCAACACACATCTTGACATATCTCCCACATTGATCGCAGTGTCTCCAGAAACGGCATTCAAGGAGCCAGGACCTTTTCTCCCTACACTGTCCATTGAGTTGTCCTCAAAACCAATATACATCCTGCTGTATCTCCCACATGGAAAGTGCCAGGAGGGAGAAGTGGGGATTATGTTTAGACTTTCTCGGAACTGCTTCAAATCAACTAGATATCTTTGTGCTCTAAATCGCCCAACAGCCAAACGCAAAAGCAGCAAACATCTCGCTGTATGTCCCACATCCAAAGTGCCAAGAGAGAGCTTGCTCTCCCTGTCTTTGAGTACTGTTTTCACTGTCCCGGTTACCTCTTGGCTAACATTCTCTTCAGAGCTGCAGTGAAAGCAGGAACCACGTGGAGAAGGCACCCACACTGAAAGTGCCTGGAGGGAACATTGGGGCTTCTTCTCAGTGTCTCTGACATAGGGTTTCACTGTCCCGGGAAAGTCTCTGCTAACACCGTGCAGAGCGCTGTGCCCAATATACAGAAATGTCTTGCGGTATCTCCTACAGGGAAAGTGCCAGGAGGGAATTGTCGAGCTTGTTCTCAGTGTCTCTGAGAATTGCTCTGATTATCTGTGTGACCTCTTTGCTAAGACTCTCCAGAGAGCCGTCCTCAAAACCAACACACATCTTGACATATCTCCCACATTGATCGCAGTGTCTCCAGAAACGGCATTCAAGGAGCCAGGACCTTTTCTCCCTACACTGTCCATTGAGTTGTCCTCAAAACCAATATACATCCTGCTGTATCTCCCACGTGGAAAGTGCCAGGAGGGAGAAGTGGGGATTATGTTTAGACTTTCTCGGAACTGCTTCAAATCAACTAGATATCTTTGTGCTCTAAATCGCCCAACAGCCAAACGCAAAAGCAGCAAACATATTGCTGTATGTCCCACATCCAAAGTGCCAAGAGAGAGCTTGCTCTCCCTGTCTTTGAGTACTGTTTTCACTGTCCCGGTTACCTCTTGGCTAACATTCTCTTCAGAGCTGCAGTGAAAGCAGGAACCACGTGGAGAAGGCACCCACACTGAAAGTGCCTGGAGGGAACATTGGGGCTTCTTCTCAGTGTCTCTGACATAGGGTTTCACTGTCCCGGGAAAGTCTCTGCTAACACCGTGCAGAGCGCTGTGCCCAATATACAGAAACGTCTTGCGGTATCTCCTACAGGGAAAGTGCCAGGAGGGAATTGTCGAGCTTGTTCTCAGTGTCTCTGAGAATTGCTCTGATTATCTGTGTGACTTCTTTGCTAAGACTCTCCAGAGAGCCGTCCTCAAAACCAACACACATCTTGACATATCTCCCACATTGATCGCAGTGTCTCCAGAAACGGCATTCAAGGAGCCAGGACCTTTTCTCCCTACACTGTCCATTGAGTTGTCCTCAAAACCAATATACATCCTGCTGTATCTCCCACGTGGAAAGTGCCAGGAGGGAGAAGTGGGGATTATGTTTAGACTTTCTCGGAACTGCTTCAAATCAACTAGATATCTTTGTGCTGTAAATCTCCCAAGAGCCAAACGCAAAAGCAGCAAACATCTCGCTGTATGTCCCACATCGAAAGTGCCAAGAGAGAGCTTGCTCTCCCTGTCTTTGAGTACTGTTTTCACTGTCCCGGTTACCTCTTGGCTAACATTCTCTTCAGAGCTGCAGTGAAAGCAGGAACCACGTGGAGAAGGCACCCACACTGAAAGTGCCTGGAGGGAACATTGGGGCTTCTTCTCAGTGTCTCTGACATAGGGTTTCACTGTCCCGGGAAAGTCTCTGCTAACACCCTGCAGAGCGCTGTGCCCAATCTACAGAAACGTCTTGCGGTATCTCCTACAGGGAAAGTGCCAGGAGGGAATTGTCGAGCTTGTTCTCAGTGTCTCTGAGAATTGCTCTGATTATCTGTGTGACCTCTTTGCTAAGACTCTCCAGAGAGCCGTCCTCAAAACCAACACACATCTTGACATATCTCCCACATTGATCGCAGTGTCTCCAGAAACGGCATTCAAGGAGCCAGGACCTTTTCTCCCTACACTGTCCATTGAGTTGTCCTCAAAACCAATATACATCCTGCTGTATCTCCCACATGGAAAGTGCCAGGAGGGAGAAGTGGGGATTATGTTTAGACTTTCTCGGAACTGCTTCAAATCAACTAGATATCTTTGTGCTCTAAATCGCCCAACAGCCAAACGCAAAAGCAGCAAACATCTCGCTGTATGTCCCACATCCAAAGTGCCAAGAGAGAGCTTGCTCTCCCTGTCTTTGAGTACTGTTTTCACTGTCCCGGTTACCTCTTTGCTAACATTCTCTTCAGAGCTGCAGTGAAAGCAGGAACCACGTGGAGAAGGCACCCACACTGAAAGTGCCTGGAGGGAACATTGGGGCTTCTTCTCAGTGTCTCTGACATAGGGTTTCACTGTCCCGGGAAAGTCTCTGCTAACACCGTGCAGAGCGCTGTGCCCAATATACAGAAACGTCTTGCGGTATCTCCTACAGGGAAAGTGCCAGGAGGGAATTGTCGAGCTTGTTCTCAGTGTCTCTGAGAATTGCTCTGATTATCTGTGTGACCTCTTTGCTAAGACTCTCCAGAGAGCCGTCCTCAAAACCAACACACATCTTGACATATCTCCCACATTGATCGCAGTGTCTCCAGAAACGGCATTCAAGGAGCCAGGACCTTTTCTCCCTACACTGTCCATTGAGTTGTCCTCAAAACCAATATACATCCTGCTGTATCTCCCACATGGAAAGTGCCAGGAGGGAGAAGTGGGGATTATGTTTAGACTTTCTCGGAACTGCTTCAAATCAACTAGATATCTTTGTGCTCTAAATCGCCCAACAGCCAAACGCAAAAGCAGCAAACATCTCGCTGTATGTCCCACATCCAAAGTGCCAAGAGAGAGCTTGCTCTCCCTGTCTTTGAGTACTGTTTTCACTGTCCCGGTTACCTCTTGGCTAACATTCTCTTCAGAGCTGCAGTGAAAGCAGGAACCACGTGGAGAAGGCACCCACACTGAAAGTGCCTGGAGGGAACATTGGGGCTTCTTCTCAGTGTCTCTGACATAGGGTTTCACTGTCCCGGGAAAGTCTCTGCTAACACCGTGCAGAGCGCTGTGCCCAATATACAGAAACGTCTTGCGGTATCTCCTACAGGGAAAGTGCCAGGAGGGAATTGTGGAGCTTGTTCTCAGTGTCTCTGAGAATTGCTCTGATTATCTGTGTGACCTCTTTGCTAAGACTCTCCAGAGAGCCGTCCTCAAAACCAACACACATCTTGACATATCTCCCACATTGATCGCAGTGTCTCCAGAAACGGCATTCAAGGAGCCAGGACCTGTTCTCCCTACACTGTCCATTGAGTTGTCCTCAAAACCAATATACATCCTGCTGTATCTCCCACATGGAAAGTGCCAGGAGGGAGAAGTGGGGATTATGTTTAGACTTTCTCGGAACTGCTTCAAATCAACTAGATATCTTTGTGCTGTAAATCTCCCAACAGCCAAACGCAAAAGCAGCAAACATCTCGCTGTATGTCCCACATCCAAAGTGCCAAGAGAGAGCTTGCTCTCCCTGTCTTTGAGTACTGTTTTCACTGTCCCGGTTACCTCTTGGCTAACATTCTCTTCAGAGCTGCAGTGAAAGCAGGAACCACGTGGAGAAGGCACCCACACTGAAAGTGCCTGGAGGGAACATTGGGGCTTCTTCTCAGTGTCTCTGACATAGGGTTTCACTGTCCCGGGAAAGTCTCTGCTAACACCGTGCAGAGCGCTGTGCCCAATATACAGAAACGTCTTGCGGTATCTCCTACAGGGAAAGTGCCAGGAGGGAATTGTCGAGCTTGTTCTCAGTGTCTCTGAGAATTGCTCTGATTATCCCTGTGACCTCTTTGCTAAGACTCTCCAGAGAGCCGTCCTCAAAACCAACACACATCTTGACATATCTCCCACATTGATCGCAGTGTCTCCAGAAACGGCATTCAAGGAGCCAGGACCTTTTCTCCCTACACTGTCCATTGAGTTGTCCTCAAAACCAATATACATCCTGCTGTATCTCCCACATGGAAAGTGCCAGGAGGGAGAAGTGGGGATTATGTTTAGACTTTCTCGGAACTGCTTCAAATCAACTAGATATCTTTGTGCTGTAAATCTCCCAACAGCCAAACGCAAAAGCAGCAAACATCTCGCTGTATGTCCCACATCCAAAGTGCCAAGAGAGAGCTTGCTCTCCCTGTCTTTGAGTACTGTTTTCACTGTCCTGGTTACCTCTTGGCTAACATTCTCTTCAGAGCTGCAGTGAAAGCAGGAACCACGTGGAGAAGGCACCCACACTGAAAGTGCCTGGAGGGAACATTGGGGCTTCTTCTCAGTGTCTCTGACATAGGGTTTCACTGTCCCGGGAAAGTCTCTGCTAACACCCTGCAGAGCGCTGTGCCCAATCTACAGAAACGTCTTGCGGTATCTCCTACAGGGAAAGTGCCAGGAGGGAATTGTCGAGCTTGTTCTCAGTGTCTCTGAGAATTGCTCTGATTATCTGTGTGACCTCTTTGCTAAGACTCTCCAGAGAGCCGTCCTCAAAACCAACACACATCTTGACATATCTCCCACATTGATCGCAGTGTCTCCAGAAACGGCATTCAAGGAGCCAGGACCTTTTCTCCCTACACTGTCCATTGAGTTGTCCTCAAAACCAATATACATCCTGCTGTATCTCCCACATGGAAAGTGCCAGGAGGGAGAAGTGGGGATTATGTTTAGACTTTCTCGGAACTGCTTCAAATCAACTAGATATCTTTGTGCTCTAAATCGCCCAACAGCCAAACGCAAAAGCAGCAAACATCTCGCTGTATGTCCCACATCCAAAGTGCCAAGAGAGAGCTTGCTCTCCCTGTCTTTGAGTACTGTTTTCACTGTCCCGGTTACCTCTTGGCTAACATTCTCTTCAGAGCTGCAGTGAAAGCAGGAACCACGTGGAGAAGGCACCCACACTGAAAGTGCCTGGAGGGAACATTGGGGCTTCTTCTCAGTGTCTCTGACATAGGGTTTCACTGTCCCGGGAAAGTCTCTGCTAACACCCTGCAGAGCGCTGTGCCCAATCTACAGAAACGTCTTGCGGTATCTCCTACAGGGAAAGTGCCAGGAGGGAATTGTCGAGCTTGTTCTCAGTGTCTCTGAGAATTGCTCTGATTATCTGTGTGACCTCTTTGCTAAGACTCTCCAGAGAGCCGTCCTCAAAACCAACACACATCTTGACATATCTCCCACATTGATCGCAGTGTCTCCAGAAACGGCATTCAAGGAGCCAGGACCTTTTCTCCCTACACTGTCCATTGAGTTGTCCTCAAAACCAATATACATCCTGCTGTATCTCCCACATGGAAAGTGCCAGGAGGGAGAAGTGGGGATTATGTTTAGACTTTCTCGGAACTGCTTCAAATCAACTAGATATCTTTGTGCTGTAAATCGCCCAACAGCCAAACGCAAAAGCAGCAAACATCTCGCTGTATGTCCCACATCCAAAGTGCCAAGAGAGAGCTTGCTCTCCCTGTCTTTGAGTACTGTTTTCACTGTCCCGGTTACCTCTTGGCTAACATTCTCTTCAGAGCTGCAGTGAAAGCAGGAACCACGTGGAGAAGGCACCCACACTGAAAGTGCCTGGAGGGAACACTGGGGCTTCTTCTCAGTGTCTCTGACATAGGGTTTCACTGTCCCGGGAAAGTCTCTGCTAACACCGTGCAGAGCGCTGTGCCCAATGTACAGAAACGTCTTGCGGTATCTCCTACAGGGAAAGTGCCAGGAGGGAATTGTCGAGCTTGTTCTCAGTGTCTCTGAGAATTGCTCTGATTATCTGTGTGACCTCTTTGCTAAGACTCTCCAGAGAGCCGTCCTCAAAACCAACACACATCTTGACATATCTCCCACATTGATCGCAGTGTCTCCAGAAACGGCATTCAAGGAGCCAGGACCTGTTCTCCCTACACTGTCCATTGAGTTGTCCTCAAAACCAATATACATCCTGCTGTATCTCCCACATGGAAAGTGCCAGGAGGGAGAAGTGGGGATTATGTTTAGACTTTCTCAGAACTGCTTCAAATCAACTAGATATCTTTGTGCTGTAAATCTCCCAACAGCCAAACGCAAAAGCAGCAAACATCTCGCTGTATGTCCCACATCCAAAGTGCCAAGAGAGAGCTTGCTCTCCCTGTCTTTGAGTACTGTTTTCACTGTCCCGGTTACCTCTTGGCTAACATTCTCTTCAGAGCTGCAGTGAAAGCAGGAACCACGTGGAGAAGGCACCCACACTGAAAGTGCCTGGAGGGAACATTGGGGCTTCTTCTCAGTGTCTCTGACATAGGGTTTCACTGTCCCGGGAAAGTCTCTGCTAACACCCTGCAGAGCGCTGTGCCCAATATACAGAAACGTCTTGCGGTATCTCCTACAGGGAAAGTGCCAGGAGGGATTTGTGGAGCTTGTTCTCAGTGTCTCTGAGAATTGCTCTGATTATCTGTGTGACCTCTTTGCTAAGACTCTCCAGAGAGCCGTCCTCAAAACCAACACACATCTTGACATATCTCCCACATTGATCGCAGTGTCTCCAGAAACGGCATTCAAGGAGCCAGGACCTTTTCTCCCTACACTGTCCATTGAGTTGTCCTCAAAACCAATATACATCCTGCTGTATCTCCCACATGGAAAGTGCCAGGAGGGAGAAGTGGGGATTATGTTTAGACTTTCTCGGAACTGCTTCAAATCAACTAGATATCTTTGTGCTCTAAATCGCCCAACAGCCAAATGCAAAAGCAGCAAACATCTCGCTGTATGTCCCACATCCAAAGTGCCAAGAGAGAGCTTGCTCTCCCTGTCTTTGAGTACTGTTTTCACTGTCCTGGTTACCTCTTGGCTAACATTCTCTTCAGAGCTGCAGTGAAAGCAGGAACCACGTGGAGAAGGCACCCACACTGAAAGTGCCTGGAGGGAACATTGGGGCTTCTTCTCAGTGTCTCTGACATAGGGTTTCACTGTTCCGGGAAAGTCTCTGCTAACACCCTGCAGAGCGCTGTGCCCAATATACAGAAACGTCTTGCGGTATCTCCTACAGGGAAAGTGCCAGGAGGGAATTGTCGAGCTTGTTCTCAGTGTCTCTGAGAATTGCTCTGATTATCTGTGTGACCTCTTTGCTAAGACTCTCCAGAGAGCCGTCCTCAAAACCAACACACATCTTAACATATCTCCCACATTGATCGCAGTGTCTCCAGAAACGGCATTCAAGGAGACAGGACCTTTTCTCCCTACACTGTCCATTGAGTTGTCCTCAAAACCAATATACATCCTGCTGTATCTCCCACATGGAAAGTGCCAGGAGGGAGAAGTGGGGATTATGTTTAGACTTTCTCGGAACTGCTTCAAATCAACTAGATATCTTTGTGCTGTAAATCTCCCAACAGCCAAACGCAAAAGCAGCAAACATCTCGCTGTATGTCCCACATCCAAAGTGCCAAGAGAGAGCTTGCTCTCCCTGTCTTTGAGTACTGTTTTCACTGTCCCGGTTACCTCTTGGCTAACATTCTCTTCAGAGCTGCAGTGAAAGCAGGAACCACGTGGAGAAGGCACCCACACTGAAAGTGCCTGGAGGGAACACTGGGGCTTCTTCTCAGTGTCTCTGACATAGGGTTTCACTGTCCCGGGAAAGTCTCTGCTAACACCGTGCAGAGCGCTGTGCCCAATATACAGAAACGTCTTGCGGTATCTCCTACAGGGAAAGTGCCAGGAGGGAATTGTCGAGCTTGTTCTCAGTGTCTCTGAGAATTGCTCTGATTATCCCTGTGACCTCTTTGCTAAGACTCTCCAGAGAGCCGTCCTCAAAACCAACACACATCTTGACATATCTCCCACATTGATCGCAGTGTCTCCAGAAATGGCATTCAAGGAGCCAGGACGTTTTCTCCCTACACTGTCCATTGAGTTGTCCTCAAAACCAATATACATCCTGCTATATCTCCCACGTGGAAAGTGCCAGGAGGGAGAAGTGGGGATTATGTTTAGACTTTCTCGGAACTGCTTCAAATCAACTAGATATCTTTGTGCTGTAAATCTCCCAACAGCCAAACGCAAAAGCAGCAAACATCTCGCTTTATGTCCCACATCCAAAGTGCCAAGAGAGAGCTTGCTCTCCCTGTCTTTGAGTACTGTTTTCCCTGTCCCGGTTACCTCTTGGCTAACATTCTCTTCAGAGCTGCAGTGAAAGCAGGAACCACGTGGAGAAGGCACCCACACTGAAAGTGCCTGGAGGGAACATTGGGGCTTCTTCTCAGTGTCTCTGACATAGGGTTTCACTGTCGCGGGAAAGTCTCTGCTAACACCGCGCAGAGCGCTGTGCCCAATATACAGAAACGTCTTGCGGTATCTCCTACAGGGAAAGTGCCAGGAGGGAATTGTCGAGCTTGTTCTCAGTGTCTCTGAGAATTGCTCTGATTATCCCTGTGACCTCTTTGCTAAGACTCTCCAGAGAGCCGTCCTCAAAACCAACACACATCTTGACATATCTCCCACATTGATCGCAGTGTCTCCAGAAACGGCATTCAAGGAGCCAGGACCTTTTCTCCCTACACTGTCCATTGAGTTGTCCTCAAAACCAATATACATCCTGCTGTATCTCCCACGTGGAAAGTGCCAGGAGGGAGAAGTGGGGATTATGTTTAGACTTTCTCGGAACTGCTTCAAATCAACTAGATATCTTTGTGCTGTAAATCTCCCAACAGCCAAACGCAAAAGCAGCAAACATCTCGCTGTATGTCCCACATCCAAAGTGCCAAGAGAGAGCTTGCTCTCCCTGTCTTTGAGTACTGTTTTCACTGTCCCGGTTACCTCTTTGCTAACATTCTCTTCAGAGCTGCAGTGAAAGCAGGAACCACGTGGAGAAGGCACCCACACTGAAAGTGCCTGGAGGGAACATTGGGGCTTCTTCTCAGTGTCTCTGACATAGGGTTTCACTGTCCCGGGAAAGTCTCTGCTAACACCCTGCAGAGCGCTGTGCCCAATCTACAGAAACGTCTTGCGGTATCTCCTACAGGGAAAGTGCCAGGAGGGAATTGTCGAGCTTGTTCTCAGTGTCTCTGAGAATTGCTCTGATTATCTGTGTGACCTCTTTGCTAAGACTCTCCAGAGAGCCGTCCTCAAAACCAACACACATCTTGACATATCTCCCACATTGATCGCAGTGTCTCCAGAAACGGCATTCAAGGAGCCAGGACCTTTTCTCCCTACACTGTCCATTGAGTTGTCCTCAAAACCAATATACATCCTGCTGTATCTCCCACATGGAAAGTGCCAGGAGGGAGAAGTGGGGATTATGTTTAGACTTTCTCGGAACTGCTTCAAATCAACTAGATATCTTTGTGCTGTAAATCGCCCAACAGCCAAACGCAAAAGCAGCAAACATCTCGCTGTATGTCCCACATCCAAAGTGCCAAGAGAGAGCTTGCTCTCCCTGTCTTTGAGTACTGTTTTCACTGTCCCGGTTACCTCTTTGCTAACATTCTCTTCAGAGCTGCAGTGAAAGCAGGAACCACGTGGAGAAGGCACCCACACTGAAAGTGCCTGGAGGGAACATTGGGGCTTCTTCTCAGTGTCTCTGACATAGGGTTTCACTGTCCCGGGAAAGTCTCTGCTAACACCCTGCAGAGCGCTGTGCCCAATATACAGAAACGTCTTGCGGTATCTCCTACAGGGAAAGTGCCAGGAGGGAATTGTCGAGCTTGTTCTCAGTGTCTCTGAGAATTGCTCTGATTATCTGTGTGACCTCTTTGCTAAGACTCTCCAGAGAGCCGTCCTCAAAACCAACACACATCTTGACATATCTCCCACATTGATCGCAGTGTCTCCAGAAACGGCATTCAAGGAGCCAGGACCTTTTCTCCCTACACTGTCCATTGAGTTGTCCTCAAAACCAATATACATCCTGCTGTATCTCCCACATGGAAAGTGCCAGGAGGGAGAAGTGGGGATTATGTTTAGACTTTCTCGGAACTGCTTCAAATCAACTAGATATCTTTGTGCTGTAAATCTCCCAACAGCCAAACGCAAAAGCAGCAAACATCTCGCTGTATGTCCCACATCCAAAGTGCCAAGAGAGAGCTTGCTCTCCCTGTCTTTGAGTACTGTTTTCACTGTCCCGGTTACCTCTTGGCTAACATTCTCTTCAGAGCTGCAGTGAAAGCAGGAACCACGTGGAGAAGGCACCCACACTGAAAGTGCCTGGAGGGAACACTGGGGCTTCTTCTCAGTGTCTCTGACATAGGGTTTCACTGTCCCGGGAAAGTCTCTGCTAACACCGTGCAGAGCGCTGTGCCCAATGTACAGAAACGTCTTGCGGTATCTCCTACAGGGAAAGTGCCAGGAGGGAATTGTCGAGCTTGTTCTCAGTGTCTCTGAGAATTGCTCTGATTATCCCTGTGACCTCTTTGCTAAGACTCTCCAGAGAGCCGTCCTCAAAACCAACACACATCTTGACATATCTCCCACATTGATCGCAGTGTCTCCAGAAACGGCATTCAAGGAGCCAGGACCTGTTCTCCCTACACTGTCCATTGAGTTGTCCTCAAAACCAATATACATCCTGCTGTATCTCCCACATGGAAAGTGCCAGGAGGGAGAAGTGGGGATTATGTTTAGACTTTCTCGGAACTGCTTCAAATCAACTAGATATCTTTGTGCTGTAAATCTCCCAACAGCCAAACGCAAAAGCAGCAAACATCTCGCTGTATGTCCCACATCCAAAGTGCCAAGAGAGAGCTTGCTCTCCCTGTCTTTGAGTACTGTTTTCACTGTCCCGGTTACCTCTTGGCTAACATTCTCTTCAGAGCTGCAGTGAAAGCAGGAACCACGTGGAGAAGGCACCCACACTGAAAGTGCCTGGAGGGAACATTGGGGCTTCTTCTCAGTGTCTCTGACATAGGGTTTCACTGTCCCGGGAAAGTCTCTGCTAACACCCTGCAGAGCGCTGTGCCCAATATACAGAAACGTCTTGCGGTATCTCCTACAGGGAAAGTGCCAGGAGGGAATTGTGGAGCTTGTTCTCAGTGTCTCTGAGAATTGCTCTGATTATCTGTGTGACCTCTTTGCTAAGACTCTCCAGAGAGCCGTCCTCAAAACCAACACACATCTTGACATATCTCCCACATTGATCGCAGTGTCTCCAGAAACGGCATTCAAGGAGCCAGGACCTTTTCTCCCTACACTGTCCATTGAGTTGTCCTCAAAACCAATATACATCCTGCTGTATCTCCCACATGGAAAGTGCCAGGAGGGAGAAGTGGGGATTATGTTTAGACTTTCTCGGAACTGCTTCAAATCAACTAGATATCTTTGTGCTGTAAATCGCCCAACAGCCAAATGCAAAAGCAGCAAACATCTCGCTGTATGTCCCACATCCAAAGTGCCAAGAGAGAGCTTGCTCTCCCTGTCTTTGAGTACTGTTTTCACTGTCCTGGTTACCTCTTGGCTAACATTCTCTTCAGAGCTGCAGTGAAAGCAGGAAAGACGTGGAGAAGGCACCCACACTGAAAGTGCCTGGAGGGAACATTGGGGCTTCTTCTCAGTGTCTCTGACATAGGGTTTCACTGTTCCGGGAAAGTCTCTGCTAACACCCTGCAGAGCGCTGTGCCCAATATACAGAAACGTCTTGCGGTATCTCCTACAGGGAAAGTGCCAGGAGGGAATTGTCGAGCTTGTTCTCAGTGTCTCTGAGAATTGCTCTGATTATCTGTGTGACCTCTTTGCTAAGACTCTCCAGAGAGCCGTCCTCAAAACCAACACACATCTTAACATATCTCCCACATTGATCGCAGTGTCTCCAGAAACGGCATTCAAGGAGCCAGGACCTTTTCTCCCTACACTGTCCATTGAGTTGTCCTCAAAACCAATATACATCCTGCTGTATCTCCCACATGGAAAGTGCCAGGAGGGAGAAGTGGGGATTATGTTTAGACTTTCTCGGAACTGCTTCAAATCAACTAGATATCTTTGTGCTGTAAATCTCCCAACAGCCAAACGCAAAAGCAGCAAACATCTCGCTGTATGTCCCACATCCAAAGTGCCAAGAGAGAGCTTGCTCTCCCTGTCTTTGAGTACTGTTTTCACTGTCCCGGTTACCTCTTGGCTAACATTCTCTTCAGAGCTGCAGTGAAAGCAGGAACCACGTGGAGAAGGCACCCACACTGAAAGTGCCTGGAGGGAACACTGGGGCTTCTTCTCAGTGTCTCTGACATAGGGTTTCACTGTCCCGGGAAAGTCTCTGCTAACACCGTGCAGAGCGCTGTGCCCAATATACAGAAACGTCTTGCGGTATCTCCTACAGGGAAAGTGCCAGGAGGGAATTGTCGAGCTTGTTCTCAGTGTCTCTGAGAATTGCTCTGATTATCCCTGTGACCTCTTTGCTAAGACTCTCCAGAGAGCCGTCCTCAAAACCAACACACATCTTGACATATCTCCCACATTGATCGCAGTGTCTCCAGAAATGGCATTCAAGGAGCCAGGACGTTTTCTCCCTACACTGTCCATTGAGTTGTCCTCAAAACCAATATACATCCTGCTATATCTCCCACATGGAAAGTGCCAGGAGGGAGAAGTGGGGATTATGTTTAGACTTTCTCGGAACTGCTTCAAATCAACTAGATATCTTTGTGCTGTAAATCTCCCAACAGCCAAACGCAAAAGCAGCAAACATCTCGCTTTATGTCCCACATCCAAAGTGCCAAGAGAGAGCTTGCTCTCCCTGTCTTTGAGTACTGTTTTCCCTGTCCCGGTTACCTCTTGGCTAACATTCTCTTCAGAGCTGCAGTGAAAGCAGGAACCACGTGGAGAAGGCACCCACACTGAAAGTGCCTGGAGGGAACATTGGGGCTTCTTCTCAGTGTCTCTGACATAGGGTTTCACTGTCCCGGGAAAGTCTCTGCTAACACCGTGCAGAGCGCTGTGCCCAATATACAGAAACGTCTTGCGGTATCTCCTACAGGGAAAGTGCCAGGAGGGAATTGTCGAGCTTGTTCTCAGTGTCTCTGAGAATTGCTCTGATTATCCCTGTGACCTCTTTGCTAAGACTCTCCAGAGAGCCGTCCTCAAAACCAACACACATCTTGACATATCTCCCACATTGATCGCAGTGTCTCCAGAAACGGCATTCAAGGAGCCAGGACCTTTTCTCCCTACACTGTCCATTGAGTTGTCCTCAAAACCAATATACATCCTGCTGTATCTCCCACGTGGAAAGTGCCAGGAGGGAGAAGTGGGGATTATGTTTAGACTTTCTCGGAACTGCTTCAAATCAACTAGATATCTTTGTGCTGTAAATCTCCCAACAGCCAAACGCAAAAGCAGCAAACATCTCGCTGTATGTCCCACATCCAAAGTGCCAAGAGAGAGCTTGCTCTCCCTGTCTTTGAGTACTGTTTTCACTGTCCCGGTTACCTCTTTGCTAACATTCTCTTCAGAGCTGCAGTGAAAGCAGGAACCACGTGGAGAAGGCACCCACACTGAAAGTGCCTGGAGGGAACATTGGGGCTTCTTCTCAGTGTCTCTGACATAGGGTTTCACTGTCCCGGGAAAGTCTCTGCTAACACCCTGCAGAGCGCTGTGCCCAATATACAGAAACGTCTTGCGGTATCTCCTACAGGGAAAGTGCCAGGAGGGAATTGTCGAGCTTGTTCTCAGTGTCTCTGAGAATTGCTCTGATTATCCCTGTGACCTCTTTGCTAAGACTCTCCAGAGAGCCGTCCTCAAAACCAACACACATCTTGACATATCTCCCACATTGATCGCAGTGTCTCCAGAAACGGCATTCAAGGAGCCAGGACCTTTTCTCCCTACACTGTCCATTGAGTTGTCCTCAAAACCAATATACATCCTGCTGTATCTCCCACATGGAAAGTGCCAGGAGGGAGAAGTGGGGATTATGTTTAGACTTTCTCGGAACTGCTTCAAATCAACTAGATATCTTTGTGCTGTAAATCGCCCAACAGCCAAACGCAAAAGCAGCAAACATCTCGCTGTATGTCCCACATCCAAAGTGCCAAGAGAGAGCTTGCTCTCCCTGTCTTTGAGTACTGTTTTCACTGTCCCGGTTACCTCTTTGCTAACATTCTCTTCAGAGCTGCAGTGAAAGCAGGAACCACGTGGAGAAGGCACCCACACTGAAAGTGCCTGGAGGGAACATTGGGGCTTCTTCTCAGTGTCTCTGACATAGGGTTTCACTGTCCCGGGAAAGTCTCTGCTAACACCCTGCAGAGCGCTGTGCCCAATATACAGAAACGTCTTGCGGTATCTCCTACAGGGAAAGTGCCAGGAGGGAATTGTCGAGCTTGTTCTCAGTGTCTCTGAGAATTGCTCTGATTATCTGTGTGACCTCTTTGCTAAGACTCTCCAGAGAGCCGTCCTCAAAACCAACACACATCTTGACATATCTCCCACATTGATCGCAGTGTCTCCAGAAACGGCATTCAAGGAGCCAGGACCTTTTCTCCCTACACTGTCCATTGAGTTGTCCTCAAAACCAATATACATCCTGCTGTATCTCCCACATGGAAAGTGCCAGGAGGGAGAAGTGGGGATTATGTTTAGACTTTCTCGGAACTGCTTCAAATCAACTAGATATCTTTGTGCTGTAAATCGCCCAACAGCCAAACGCAAAAGCAGCAA
This sequence comes from Chroicocephalus ridibundus, assembly GCF_963924245.1. NCBI lineage: Eukaryota > Metazoa > Chordata > Aves > Charadriiformes > Laridae > Chroicocephalus > Chroicocephalus ridibundus. The sequence continues at coordinate 592,928 of NW_026961540.1, forward strand.
ACATCTCGCTGTATGTCCCACATCCAAAGTGCCAAGAGAGAGCTTGCTCTCCCTGTCTTTGAGTACTGTTTTCACTGTCCCGGTTACCTCTTGGCTAACATTCTCTTCAGAGCTGCAGTGAAAGCAGGAACCACGTGGAGAAGGCACCCACACTGAAAGTGCCTGGAGGGAACATTGGGGCTTCTTCTCAGTGTCTCTGACATAGGGTTTCACTGTCCCGGGAAAGTCTCTGCTAACACCGTGCAGAGCGCTGTGCCCAATATACAGAAACGTCTTGCGGTATCTCCTACAGGGAAAGTGCCAGGAGGGAATTGTCGAGCTTGTTCTCAGTGTCTCTGAGAATTGCTCTGATTATCCCTGTGACCTCTTTGCTAAGACTCTCCAGAGAGCCGTCCTCAAAACCAACACACATCTTGACATATCTCCCACATTGATCGCAGTGTCTCCAGAAACGGCATTCAAGGAGCCAGGACCTTTTCTCCCTACACTGTCCATTGAGTTGTCCTCAAAACCAATATACATCCTGCTGTATCTCCCACGTGGAAAGTGCCAGGAGGGAGAAGTGGGGATTATGTTTAGACTTTCTCGGAACTGCTTCAAATCAACTAGATATCTTTGTGCTCTAAATCGCCCAACAGCCAAATGCAAAAGCAGCAAACATCTCGCTGTATGTCCCACATCCAAAGTGCCAAGAGAGAGCTTGCTCTCCCTGTCTTTGAGTACTGTTTTCACTGTCCTGGTTACCTCTTGGCTAACATTCTCTTCAGAGCTGCAGTGAAAGCAGGAACCACGTGGAGAAGGCACCCACACTGAAAGTGCCTGGAGGGAACATTGGGGCTTCTTCTCAGTGTCTCTGACATAGGGTTTCACTGTTCCGGGAAAGTCTCTGCTAACACCCTGCAGAGCGCTGTGCCCAATATACAGAAACGTCTTGCGGTATCTCCTACAGGGAAAGTGCCAGGAGGGAATTGTCGAGCTTGTTCTCAGTGTCTCTGAGAATTGCTCTGATTATCTGTGTGACCTCTTTGCTAAGACTCTCCAGAGAGCCGTCCTCAAAACCAACACACATCTTAACATATCTCCCACATTGATCGCAGTGTCTCCAGAAACGGCATTCAAGGAGCCAGGACCTTTTCTCCCTACACTGTCCATTGAGTTGTCCTCAAAACCAATATACATCCTGCTGTATCTCCCACATGGAAAGTGCCAGGAGGGAGAAGTGGGGATTATGTTTAGACTTTCTCGGAACTGCTTCAAATCAACTAGATATCTTTGTGCTGTAAATCTCCCAACAGCCAAACGCAAAAGCAGCAAACATCTCGCTGTATGTCCCACATCCAAAGTGCCAAGAGAGAGCTTGCTCTCCCTGTCTTTGAGTACTGTTTTCACTGTCCCGGTTACCTCTTGGCTAACATTCTCTTCAGAGCTGCAGTGAAAGCAGGAACCACGTGGAGAAGGCACCCACACTGAAAGTGCCTGGAGGGAACACTGGGGCTTCTTCTCAGTGTCTCTGACATAGGGTTTCACTGTCCCGGGAAAGTCTCTGCTAACACCGTGCAGAGCGCTGTGCCCAATATACAGAAACGTCTTGCGGTATCTCCTACAGGGAAAGTGCCAGGAGGGAATTGTCGAGCTTGTTCTCAGTGTCTCTGAGAATTGCTCTGATTATCCCTGTGACCTCTTTGCTAAGACTCTCCAGAGAGCCGTCCTCAAAACCAACACACATCTTGACATATCTCCCACATTGATCGCAGTGTCTCCAGAAATGGCATTCAAGGAGCCAGGACGTTTTCTCCCTACACTGTCCATTGAGTTGTCCTCAAAACCAATATACATCCTGCTATATCTCCCACATGGAAAGTGCCAGGAGGGAGAAGTGGGGATTATGTTTAGACTTTCTCGGAACTGCTTCAAATCAACTAGATATCTTTGTGCTGTAAATCTCCCAACAGCCAAACGCAAAAGCAGCAAACATCTCGCTTTATGTCCCACATCCAAAGTGCCAAGAGAGAGCTTGCTCTCCCTGTCTTTGAGTACTGTTTTCCCTGTCCCGGTTACCTCTTGGCTAACATTCTCTTCAGAGCTGCAGTGAAAGCAGGAACCACGTGGAGAAGGCACCCACACTGAAAGTGCCTGGAGGGAACATTGGGGCTTCTTCTCAGTGTCTCTGACATAGGGTTTCACTGTCCCGGGAAAGTCTCTGCTAACACCGTGCAGAGCGCTGTGCCCAATATACAGAAACGTCTTGCGGTATCTCCTACAGGGAAAGTGCCAGGAGGGAATTGTCGAGCTTGTTCTCAGTGTCTCTGAGAATTGCTCTGATTATCCCTGTGACCTCTTTGCTAAGACTCTCCAGAGAGCCGTCCTCAAAACCAACACACATCTTGACATATCTCCCACATTGATCGCAGTGTCTCCAGAAACGGCATTCAAGGAGCCAGGACCTTTTCTCCCTACACTGTCCATTGAGTTGTCCTCAAAACCAATATACATCCTGCTGTATCTCCCACGTGGAAAGTGCCAGGAGGGAGAAGTGGGGATTATGTTTAGACTTTCTCGGAACTGCTTCAAATCAACTAGATATCTTTGTGCTGTAAATCTCCCAACAGCCAAACGCAAAAGCAGCAAACATCTCGCTGTATGTCCCACATCCAAAGTGCCAAGAGAGAGCTTGCTCTCCCTGTCTTTGAGTACTGTTTTCACTGTCCCGGTTACCTCTTTGCTAACATTCTCTTCAGAGCTGCAGTGAAAGCAGGAACCACGTGGAGAAGGCACCCACACTGAAAGTGCCTGGAGGGAACATTGGGGCTTCTTCTCAGTGTCTCTGACATAGGGTTTCACTGTCCCGGGAAAGTCTCTGCTAACACCGTGCAGAGCGCTGTGCCCAATATACAGAAACGTCTTGCGGTATCTCCTACAGGGAAAGTGCCAGGAGGGAATTGTCGAGCTTGTTCTCAGTGTCTCTGAGAATTGCTCTGATTATCCCTGTGACCTCTTTGCTAAGACTCTCCAGAGAGCCGTCCTCAAAACCAACACACATCTTGACATATCTCCCACATTGATCGCAGTGTCTCCAGAAACGGCATTCAAGGAGCCAGGACCTTTTCTCCCTACACTGTCCATTGAGTTGTCCTCAAAACCAATATACATCCTGCTGTATCTCCCACATGGAAAGTGCCAGGAGGGAGAAGTGGGGATTATGTTTAGACTTTCTCGGAACTGCTTCAAATCAACTAGATATCTTTGTGCTGTAAATCGCCCAACAGCCAAACGCAAAAGCAGCAAACATCTCGCTGTATGTCCCACATCCAAAGTGCCAAGAGAGAGCTTGCTCTCCCTGTCTTTGAGTACTGTTTTCACTGTCCCGGTTACCTCTTTGCTAACATTCTCTTCAGAGCTGCAGTGAAAGCAGGAACCACGTGGAGAAGGCACCCACACTGAAAGTGCCTGGAGGGAACATTGGGGCTTCTTCTCAGTGTCTCTGACATAGGGTTTCACTGTCCCGGGAAAGTCTCTGCTAACACCCTGCAGAGCGCTGTGCCCAATATACAGAAACGTCTTGCGGTATCTCCTACAGGGAAAGTGCCAGGAGGGAATTGTCGAGCTTGTTCTCAGTGTCTCTGAGAATTGCTCTGATTATCTGTGTGACCTCTTTGCTAAGACTCTCCAGAGAGCCGTCCTCAAAACCAACACACATCTTGACATATCTCCCACATTGATCGCAGTGTCTCCAGAAACGGCATTCAAGGAGCCAGGACCTTTTCTCCCTACACTGTCCATTGAGTTGTCCTCAAAACCAATATACATCCTGCTGTATCTCCCACATGGAAAGTGCCAGGAGGGAGAAGTGGGGATTATGTTTAGACTTTCTCGGAACTGCTTCAAATCAACTAGATATCTTTGTGCTGTAAATCGCCCAACAGCCAAACGCAAAAGCAGCAAACATCTCGCTGTATGTCCCACATCCAAAGTGCCAAGAGAGAGCTTGCTCTCCCTGTCTTTGAGTACTGTTTTCACTGTCCCGGTTACCTCTTGGCTAACATTCTCTTCAGAGCTGCAGTGAAAGCAGGAACCACGTGGAGAAGGCACCCACACTGAAAGTGCCTGGAGGGAACACTGGGGCTTCTTCTCAGTGTCTCTGACATAGGGTTTCACTGTCCCGGGAAAGTCTCTGCTAACACCGTGCAGAGCGCTGTGCCCAATATACAGAAACGTCTTGCGGTATCTCCTACAGGGAAAGTGCCAGGAGGGAATTGTCGAGCTTGTTCTCAGTGTCTCTGAGAATTGCTCTGATTATCCCTGTGACCTCTTTGCTAAGACTCTCCAGAGAGCCGTCCTCAAAACCAACACACATCTTGACATATCTCCCACATTGATCGCAGTGTCTCCAGAAACGGCATTCAAGGAGCCAGGACCTTTTCTCCCTACACTGTCCATTGAGTTGTCCTCAAAACCAATATACATCCTGCTGTATCTCCCACGTGGAAAGTGCCAGGAGGGAGAAGTGGGGATTATGTTTAGACTTTCTCGGAACTGCTTCAAATCAACTAGATATCTTTGTGCTGTAAATCGCCCAACAGCCTGTTGCGTGAAAAGGGGCAAAGCAGTTTTAGCAGAAGATAAACCCCCTTGCGTTCTAACACTCCTCACCGAGGTGGGAGGCTAGGTGCGGCTAGGTTTAAATTCTGAGTGATGCCCAATTCAGCACTATCAGTCCAATCGCGTTTAATATGTATTAAACTATTACGATTTGGATACACTAATAGTGGACTGCACCTTCAGTCTAGTCGTGCTCATGAACTAGCACGGCCACTCTCGAGTCTTTGGTCGCGTTCAGTGAGAAACCAAAACGACTAGCTACTTAAAAAAGTGCAGTTTATTTAAACAACAGATATATAGGTTCTTAGGATTGCCGGTGATAAATACACTGTCTGCAAAGCACGTGCAAATGAAAGTATTGTTACATATACAAAACGCGCGACAAAGTTATAAACGATACAGCCTGGCTTTAAATGTAGAAAAAAGAGAGTCTCTAGAGAAGTTTCTAAGTTTCCCGAGGAAGCACTCGGTATAATCTAAGTCTTACCCAAAGGCGTCCCTATGGGGGGGAAGAGAGGCTCAGCCCGTCGACTGATCCCAGAAGTCAGTGATGTAATTCTTTATGATGGTGTCTTCCCTGGGTATCCCCCCTCTCTTGGGCTATTTTTATACTATTTGTTATCTTCAAGGTGGAGTTTGAGTGACTTTAGTCATACATACTTTTATCACGATTGGTGTAAATTTCTCTCGCTTCACAATTAAAGGTATAGTTTACGAGAAATTCAGGGCGCAGACTCAAGAAGGAGTGGTCGCACCTTGGAGGCGGGTAGCCTTCGGGATGGAGGTGTGTTTTGGTATTATAATGACATTATAATGAGCAAAGTTCGCACAAAGGACAGCATTTCATCAAAATTTGACAAAATGTTGGCTCTGAGCATCTAGCGGGCAGCTAATTGGCAGCTTATCTGTTTCATGGTATCATCCCATTCCTGTATCCGCTATACATCATAAGGTAAAGCCACGGAATAATTGCATCCCGTCCCGTACCTCATGTAGCTTATCAGGGAACCACAGATGTTGTGTCCTTCATGCCAGCTGCGGCTATTTTCTACCTCAGAAGCCTCTTGATTTTATACTTTTCCTTAATGTGTGAACAATGCTGTACTTTTGTATTTTTTAGCCAATTTAGTATTTATTCCACATAATCCACCCCGTGACTACAGTCACTCAAGCTCCACGATACTCAATACTGATAGGAAAGATCACATGTGTTCTTGTGGTGAGGGATATCAAGTGCAAATACATCTCGTGGAGTGATCAAATGAGTTAAACTTCTCATCATAATCCAAAGTCTAACATACAAAACAATTGTCAAAGCGAAGCACAAAACAATGAGTATTAGTAAAACAACAACAGGATGGAGCATCTTGTTATAAAGTCCTGTAACTGTCGGTGACCATCCAAAAAGAGTATCTCCCCATCCATGTCCTCCGTCTCTCTTGACTCTTTCCAGCACTCGGTGTATTTCTTCAACATCATGATGGACGGTAATCAAAGTTCTCTGTCCATTTTCTTGGGCCTCTTTCAACAGTCGCTTCAGTTCATCGTGTTGTAGTAACTTCTTCACCAGTGAGAGATTCATTCCGATGGGGGTAGGCAACAAATCTCGAATCAATGTATAATTAGATTGTAGCAATTGAAAAGATGTAACAGGAGCTGAATAATTGAAGTCACATCCGATAATGTTAGTAAAGTTACAAACACAAAGGTTTGAGTGATTACTTATATCAACTACTATGTCATCTATGAATACAAGACTACAGGGAGACCTCATGCAAACACACCCTTTCCCAATATATACAAGCACAGTTTCTGGGGTTTCATCGGGATGTATCTCAAAGTGACAAACGTTCTGGTTGGTGTCAAGACAAATGTCTTGTGCTTTCAGGGTATTACTCTCACAAATGAATCCTTGTTGGTCTCGTGAAACGCATGCGTCAACATCAACAGTTTGCCACTTATTCTCATTTTGTTGTGCCCACACTCTGTGCTCTATTGGATAGAGTATGGCTCCTTGGTGATTCAACCCCAGCGCAATGATTGGGTATATGGTGTATACCAAAGCATTGCGTATTGTTAAGACAAAAGCTGTGGCCTTGCTCTCAATGGAATCATAGGTGAAGTTAACCAGATACCACCAGGACTGAAATTTTTTCTCAAATTCAATTGCGTTATCCCATATTACTTTTCGAATTTCAGTGGGCAAGGTGCCTTCTTCACCTTCCCTTATGATTGCGGCTGTCATAGATTGCATCCACAATTGGGCTTGGATACAACTAAGAGCCAAGGAAACATTGTTTTGGGTTGTACCAAGTGCATCTGTGATCAGCTGATGGTCTTTTTCACCCGTTTCTTCCCACTGAGGCAATATATTCGATAAAAGCCATTGGTGGTTTCCCAATGCTAATAGAGAGGACTGTAGGGGACGTCTTAATTTGTCCAGATCAGTAGTGGTTGTGACTAGTTTGTTGGCAAGTATCTCAGCATCTATACTATTTAAGACTCCCAGGCCTGTTCCTAAGATACCAGTCACATCCCTCTTCAGTCGTTGTGAAGTGGCAAAAGTTCGTCTGCGTAACCATGCTGACCATCCTGCATAAGATGTACTTAGGAATGGTAAACAAGTGGGTTTGATCGCAGAGATTTTAATCTGCATTGACAATTCTACTCGTTTGAGGGAATATGTGGGATTAAACAGTATCTGTTGTTGACCTGTGTGTTTAATAACATAAGGGCCAATGTTGAAAATGTAAGGAGTTAGACTAATGGAGGGCTTAGAAGGTACGCCTTTGAGAGTTTGTGGGGGTGTAGGTTCTGGATTTATTTCGGCAAGTTCAGGTGTATTTGAGTCAATCATAAATTCAAATAACAATTCTGTGCCCCTGTAGCCCCAAATACAATACACTATTGTAGGTTTGATAAAAGTGAAATTGTGCCAGCAATCTGAATTTGGCTCCATAATTTTGTAACAGTCAGTGTTGTATTTGTCTGGTTTGGTAGAGTCTACATAGATGGTTTTAATTAAAGTTGGCCTGTGGTGAGTAGACCCATTGATAAATCGGCAACCAATGTGTATTCTCTTTCCAAGGGTGGCCTCGATTTTAGCCATTTGAAGTGAATCATTCCATCTCCATTTATCTCTGGAATATACTTCACTTCCTTGTATAACCAGAGTGGAGAGATTTAAACCCCTTTTGTTTCCTGGTGTTCCGGTGCTTGCAGTGTACCGTGACAATGCATTATCCCAAAGGTCAGGTGCTACGTCTATCTTGAATTCAAATAGCAGCGCTATTTCATCCTGTTGCCAACGACAAGTTACAAGAGTGGGTTCAACAAGAGTAAAATTATACCAGCAATCCCACTTGTCGGTGACACAGTGCTTTGTTGTCACTGAGCGTGGGTTCTGAGGGCGAAATATCTCTATTCTCATGGCCTTCTCATGGTTTGAGCCGTTGATCATTCTACACCCTACTCGGGCTTCCACCCCTGCCTTACCTTTCAGGACTGGGTACCAACTATTCCAGGTCCACTCATGTAACACCTCATTTTCCTGTAGAACTACAGTGGCCAAACTCAATTCTCCCTTTCTAGTACCTGCCATCGCATTGTGTTTAACAAAGGCTTGAGACCATGGCCACTCTGGGTCTCTCTGACTACAAACAACAGGGAATAAAAAGGTAAAACTGAATAGCATCAATTCCATCTGCCAATTCATCATTTTAGAATTTGGGCCTCCAGGTAGCCATACATAATAAAAATAGTATTATTGCCAGGATCAATGTCAAGATTCCCTGGAGACACTCAAAGGTAGCGTAGGCCAATCCGTCTGTACAGCTCATCCAAGGTTCCTGTAAGACACAAAGGAAAAGAAAATCTGCTCGGTCTTATTCGACCGACGGGGTTAAAAAGAAGGCGAGATCCACCGGGTGCTGATCCGGTGTATCTTCCCTGAACAGTCCTTGGCTTCCCATGCATAGGGATTTTTGGGAGTAGCTAGCACCATTGGTACCGTCCCAATTTGAGGCATTTTCACTAGCACAGGTTGCCCAGGGTGAAATCTTCCAGGGTATTTTCCCGGTTCATTGGGAGCCTTTGGAGAGATAATATTGGCAGATACACAGAAAGCTTTCATTTTAGGACAGCCGTCTCCACTCCATCTGTTATTTAATTGATAGATGGCATCGTCCAATCGCAAATGCCAACCAGGTTCATGAGTTTTTGCAAAACGCTTAACCAATCCATTGGTGCGTTCAACAATGCCATTAGCCTGGGGATAATAGGGAGTATGAAATACCCATCGAATCCCTTCTTCTTTGGCCCAATCTTGTACCACCGAAGCGGTAAAGTGTGAACCGTTATCACTTTGGATTTCCTCGGGAAGGGGAAGTGTGCTGAACCACCCTTTTAGGCCTTTCAGTGTGTTGTCCCCGGTAGCTGATTTGAAACTGCTGGCCATACTGAGGCTGGAGATAATCTCCACTCCTACCAGGACATATCTTTTCCCACCTGATAATCTCAAGGGCCCAATATAGTCAATCTGCCATGAATGCCACAACGTTTTCTTGTCCCGAATGTGTAAGGGAGGCGCCTTACTCGGATGATCTTTGCTGAGTCGTAGGCGACATTGTGAACAGGCAGTTACTATTTGTTCGCACAGCTTAACCGACACGGGCCACCCCCGGGCTAGACCTTCCTGATACAGGTCAGCATGGCCTGTGTGGCCACGTTTAACATGTAACCATTCAAGTAAGCGTTCCCATTCCCGACCATCATCTACAATGTCAATTTGCTGTAGCCGCGTGAGGCTATCTACCTGTTGGTTGAATTGAGCAGTGATCGAGTTTGAACGATCATGGCCTTTTACCCAACCAATGTGCAATGTTCTCTGTTCTCCTATTTCTAACAGTTGCTTCCAACTGTCCGTCTCCCAAATCGGGACTCTGTTCACCTGCCAATCATTGGCTGCCCAGTGTC